>NC_056741.1:935560952-935703452 GCF_019279795.1 Protopterus annectens | reverse complement strand
TATCCACCTATGAACCTATGAAGCAGAATGCAAAATTTGCCATCACATATTTACATTCAAGTATGAGGGATGCAGATCAGTAGAGGTGCATCAAAATCAGAGAAACATAATAAAAATGTGAAACAGATTAAGCAAAATACAATCATGACGAGCTTCTTCAGAAAGCCAAATGCCAAAGAGAACGATGTTATAACAGCTGCTGAAGTAACTCTAACCTACCACAGTGTTAAGCATCATCACAGCTATGCAAGTCAAGATTGCAGTGACAAGATAATGGGAACTATTTTCCCAGAATCTAGTATTGCGCAAAAGATTGTTTGTGGCAGAACGAAAACAACTAATATAATTGAAAATGCTCTCACTCCTGCTTCACAAGAACAGTTAATGTCTGACTTACAAGAATCAAAGTACTTTTCAATAGCAACTGACTCTTCAAACAAAGGAAGCGTTGTACTTTTTCCAGTTAAAGTGCAGTATTTTTCAAAACAAGAAGGAATAAATCATGGTTTGCTAGACTTTTATGAAGATTCAGATGAAGACAATAAGGTGATAATGGGTAGGTTAGTTGAAGTGATAGAGAAAAATGGATTGGCCATAAGCAGATTGTCTGCATTTTCTGGGAATAATGCTGCAGTGAATTTTGGCAAGAAGATTTCTGTGTATGAGAAACTGAAAAAAAAAGAAATTCTGAACTCGTTTCAGTGAATTGCAAGTAGCATATTCTGCATAATTGTGTTAAACAGACATGCAAAATTTTGTCAATGGACGTTGAAATTCTCATTCTCAAAGTTTAGGCTGAATTTTCCAGATATGACAAACGAACTGCACAGCTCCAGTCATTTTTCAAGTTTGTTGAACTTGAGTATCAAGACATTCTTTGTCATGTACCAACAAGATGGTTATCATTACTTCCAGCACTTCAAAGAATACTTCTAGTATGACCTGCTTTGCAGTTTTACTTTGTTTCACGGGGAGAAGAAGAATGCCAGAAAGTAATTTGGGATGCCTTTAGAGATGAAGAAACTGAGTCCATATCTAGACTATACTATTGTTTCTTACAGAATGTTATGCAGGTCTTTCAAAGTAGTGTGCTAATGTTAGAGTCAGATCAAACTACTACTTCTGAACTGCATGATATTATGGTTGGAGTAAGACAGAAAATTGCAGATCTCAACCAAGACAAATTTTATGGAAAGTCTGCTGCAGATATGCTTAAAAGAATTCTACAGAATAAGAAAAGTCACTTTGAAGCTGATGCTGATCAATTCTACAACAAGTGTTTAAACTACCTAGACAAGTAGTATAATTACAAGGATTCAGAATTTCCAGCAATGAGAGCTTTAACCTTGAAAGAACCAGTGATGTGGAGCTTATTCAAGGAACTGGCAAACAAGTTGTGCATTGACATTGACAACGGCAAGTACTATGATGACTATTGTATTCTGTGTGACTTTCAAACAGAGCTGGTGGAAAGAAATGAATGAGTGGTCGATCGATGGAAGGATTTTTTTGCAAAATTGACATAGAAAGTATGGTGAGGAACTCTTTAAAGTTGTATTCTTCACATTTTCTAAACCTGTGTCAAATTCTTCATGTGAACGAACTTTCAGTGTGATGAATTCTTTGTGGACCAAAGAACAAAATCATCTTGGACTTGTTTTGCAAGCTGAGCTGCAGCTGTGTGAAAATTTGAGGTGCAGTTGTTCTCAGTTTCATGAATTGTTGATGAAGACACTTAAATTGTTGGCGGCTGCAAGATCTGTTCAGAAATTTACTTTTAAGTGCAAGGAGTTTTCTTGACTCTACCAAAGCACACAGAATGAACATATGAATAATTAGTTTACAGTTTTATGAATATTAGCATATCAAAGAGTGATAGCCTCTGAGTCAGACAGCACTTAGTCCACACAATACAGTTTGTATTTAACAGTAAAATAGCATCTCCAGGAATTAGCCTTATGTGAGGTGACAATCCTAATGAGAAACTTAGACAGTTATTATGTGCAATTGCAATGCCTTCCCTTTTTTGAGTAACATGTCACATTGAATTGCACTGTAGCCAGGGGAAAGACTTTTAGAATCATTTATATGGGGTTTTAGCCATGTTTTGGTAATGACAGTAATATCTGGTGAGTATTGAAGAAACCATGTTTGTAGCTCTCTAACTTTAGAATATTATGAATGTTAATGTAAGTAAGCAAAGTTTTGTGGGTATTCTATTGGATTTAATGGTGAAGGATGCTGGAAAAGTTGATGCTGAAGGGCCAGGGTTGGGATGGATGTCACCACAAAGAGTGATTTTAGAGAAGACAGGATTAGGATTAGTTAGTTTTTTTAAAAATATATATGAATTTTTTTAGGTTATATCAAAATGAACTGAATGTTGTTTTATATTTGAAAAGGTGAATAAGTTGGACATTAAATGAATTTATGGAAACAGATATGTAGGAGGGTTTAGCCTGAGTATAGATGGGTGGCTATAGTATCTGAGTGTGAATAACATGTAAGATTGCCATGGTAGGTAGTAAGGTGACATAAAATTAATATTAGAGACATGAAGGTGCAAAAGGATAACATTGTAGATGGAGAACACTATGGAGCGATTAAGGGGAGATTATAGCTGAATGAAAAGGAAAAGGTGTTAAAGAAGAAGGAAGGAAGATGGGGAAGTAGATGTGAATAGAAATGGTTTGCTGTAGATTTTAAGCAGGGTGGTCCTTTATTATGGAGATGGAGAAAGGTTAAGATTTTAATAGAGCATCATCAGTTAGAGAAATGTGAAATATACTGCAGTGTGGTAGGGTAACACTGTGAATTAAAGATAGCAATAGGAGAATGATTAAGTGGGTGATGTGTATAACAGAAGGTTTGTGGGTATTATGTTTTCTGTCACTGTAATGAAAGGAAAGGCAATATTGAAGAATTACTGAGGAGGAAGAAATGACTATTGTACAAAGGGGGAAACACAATAAAAGTATAGGTTGTATAGTTAGAACAACAGAAAAGAGTAAATTAAGTGAGAAAGCCAAGTGTGGAGGGAAAATAACATAAGATTTGTAAGGACATTTTGTGAATCTTATTGAATAATGAGGTAGTGCAGGGATCGGTGAGGCTAGTAGAAAGAAGAAGGGATAGGGATGAGGAAACGGAGGGGATATGTTCATTATTAATTTAGATAAAGATGTGGTGAGTGGGAACTGGGGTAGGATAGGGTAGTATAGTGAGCGTGAGCATAGTGAAGGTGAATGGAGCAGGTTAGGACCCCTCACAGAAATAGATATTAGCCCAAGAAAAACAATCAGTGACAATGGAGTTAAGGGTCAGTCTAAACAGCAGTGTGGGTGGTTTTATTAAAATAATGTGAATAACTCAACAGGACAGTGAAGCAGAGAAACTTTAAAAAAAGTTGCTCATGGGCAGCAAAGTCATATACTACAGCCAGGACAATCTGCTTATGGGCAAGAAAGCCATAGGTATTAAAGTAAAATGGATTTCATAAGTCTGATGCACATTAACATATGAAATGTCCTTTTTCTTTGGTAGTAGATCTGGCTGCAAATTCAATGGTACAAATTGTTTTAGCAGTTACATCATGGCAGTATTATATACTGTCAACACTGAAAAATAGTTTTTGCAAGCTGCAAATCCACCTAACAAGCCCTGAGCAGCTATGTTCCTGTGTGTGTGTGTGTGTGTGTGTGTGTGTGTGTGTGTGTGGTGGTGATGGTGATTGGTACATGTATGTGACTACCCTCACATGTATGTGCGATGCCCTCCTCCCCCAAATCTAATGTTCATGTACTTGTACACATTCATGCTGCAACCATTCCCCAGTCCTATACCAAACCCTGTGATGAGATTGTTATCAGTAGCCAAAGACCTATATCACTATGCTGATGACCTGCATTACTCTGCACAGTCATACACAACTCCCCACCTTCTATATATATTATACTGCCTTCCCCTATACAAAGGTGTCATTGTGCTCCATGTACCATGTACTGCCCCGGTGTTCATAATTGGCAATGTGCCCCCTCTTAGTTGGAAATGTTATGCATTTGTGCTGTTTTCCCTGTCACTGGTTCCCCCATTACAGCTGATCATGTAACCGTTATGCCATTGTGCTGTGTTCTATGCCACAAGTTCCCCCAATAGGTAGACATGTAGTTGGTATATCTGGTAGTTGGTATATCTGTGTGTTGTTTTCCTTGCCACAGGTTTGCCCCACCCATACCCAGACAAATAACTGTGATGCCATTGTGCTATGCTTCCTGACACATGCTATGCTTACAGCTGGACATGTACTCTTACAGCACAGACATGTGTGCCATTTTACTGTGCTACTTCATTTACATCTACAGGTTGCCCCTATCCCCACTGTTGATATCCACCACTGGTGTTCAGTATAGTGCACAGGTACATTACCAGATGCATTGTCTGCCTTCTGTATACCTATATCAAAATGCCATGTCTTCTTTAATGAAATTCACCTTCCTAGCTTATTCATCTTAATTCAGTCACCTGCAATATGGTACTGTGTTTTATTTCATGCTAAAACAGGCCTAACTGAGCAGCAGTCAGGATAATGAGTGAACTTAGCAAGATTGCCTCTATATCACTATTATAATGCATTGTGCTATCACACTCAAGCAGTGTTAACCTGCTCAGATCTACTCTTTCAAGTTCTAATGAGACACATGCACACTACTCTCACCTCACATACAGTACCTGATAAGCTCATAGTATGGTAACTCTGTAGGAATACTTCCACTTATACTTGTATATTTTATAGATTTTCCACTGGTGTTTCTTCTTTTTGTGAATTTTCAGTTTTCTTAGTCCACCAGCACAGACTTTGTATGTTGTTCCACAGCTGAATATGGTACAAATATAATGCAGTTTGTTACACAATATCATATTACCAGTGGTTTGTTTAATATTTGTTTATTTATTTACTTACTAGCATACTGAGTATGGATTGTAGTTTTGGAATGTAATGCAGGATGCCATCTTGATCAGAAAAAGCAAGGGAGAGAATGACAATATGGTGATATGAATCTGCCATTTACAGTTGATTGAATTAAATAAAACAATGCCATAACAGTGTCAAAGCAAGTAATGCACTGCCCAAAATCCTCAAAAAGTACCATTCTGATAATCAGGCTGCTACAAAAAGTCTGAACTCAGTAGCATATTTTAAATTTAAAGGGTGGTGAAAATTTTATTTATGCAAACCATTTCTATTTTCAGTAAGGCTATATCCTACAGAATGCAAACACTATGTCAATATCGTCTCTGTATTCTCATATGTGTAAACATTTGGTTGGATTTACTGTGTTTGTCGTTGTATTACTGCTACTGGGTTTTCTTGGTAATACTTGAAGATAGGAAAAGAATGTAGATTTTTCTTGCCTGTCAAAAATAGCAACAAGTTCATTTACTTCGTTGTTTGCAGTTTTCTTTTTATGGTTAGCTGAAAGAATGCATTCAACTTAACAAGCCAGCAGAAAGAGAAGCACTGGAAATTGAAATGGATTTTTTTATGTTATTTACAATTCATTGGTAGCTACCTACCTAGCAATGGACATTTATTCTGTTCATATACTATGTAATGAAATAAGTTTCTCTCTCTCTCTCTCTCTCTCTCTCTCTCTCTCTCTCTCTCTCTCTCTCTCTCTCTCTCTCTCTCTCTCTCTCTCTCTCTCTCAACCTTTGAGAAGGTACCAAAGGTATTATGCCCCAAAATCCATCAGCTTGTGGGCATCAGCCGAAATCACTATCTGTTTTGGCAGCCTTCTTTTAATCTATGAGACAGATTAGCTTAACTCTTTCTTTAGCCATTGTTAATGATGCAGTTAGTGAATAAAATATGTGTTTCAGTTAAGGCTGACAAAGAAATGTTTGCAGTTTCTGGCAAACGCAGTCCTAAGCAGCTTCTCATTTCTCATTATCTACGCAGTCTTACTCATTTAATTATTGATAGTTAAATATATTTATAGGAACAATGATTAATAAATCAGTTAATTTATTTCCTATAAAATGCCTTTACTGGAAACAGGGTGCAGGCTAATATGTGAAGTCATTGATCCAATGAATAAAACGTAGTCATCTTTCTTGTCCTCTCCTATGACCTGTAATAGCTACTGTCATTATTTTAGTATTTACAAAGACATACTGTCATGCAGCTCAATCGCTGCAAGAACAACATAGCAACAGTACCATAATATCTTTTACTTATATGTGTCTAATTACTAAACAGCCCATGTAAGATCCACAGCAGTCAACTACATACAAGAGTTTGCATTTCTTGATGCATTTCAATAAATGACACTATGTAGCTCTTGCAACTCACTGATAAGAATGGCGAATGAAATATGAAAGTCACTTTTACATTAGCAGTGCCAGTATCTGAACTTTGCTCAATATATACTTTTGTAATAATACATTTAAACAGCTTGTTAAGAATGTAAGTTATGTTGGCAGCTTCCTGCATTTATTAATCTGTTTATCCACAATGAAAGTAGCACTCTTTTTTTCACCAAATAACAGGGTGGGTCGAATTTGCTAAGAGATGCTCTGATAAAAAGAATATATGAGTGGGCTGTGCCTAGTTATTAGAAGATTAGCAGGGAGCGTATTGTTGCAAGGTTACGAAAGCAGTCAATGGCAAATGTCCAAAAGTGAGCAGGCATGTAAGTTGATCCTTAGATGGAAATAAGTGGCCCTTCATTTTCTAAATTCTTCTTGTTTTTGCATAAATTGCATTACTGTTGATAGTGTTTACTGGATTTGAGTACTGGATTTGGCACTAAAAAAACAAGGTTATGGCAATCATTGATCCTTACCTTTGCAGGTAACAGTATACCCCAAAAAGAGTAATCAAAAAGTATTATTTGAGCTGTAGAAAGAAGTATATTTCATTTACTGATTACGTTTAATCAGCTTGTTAATGTAAACCAAGATATTTTATACCCATAAGGAGCACTAGCATGGCATATGTCAATTAAGCAGTTAAACACAAAAAAATGGCTTTTGATTACACTATAGCCTGGTTATTTATTTATTTATTTAGTTTACTACATTTGAAATCCTGACTTGTATGTGTCGTTTGTGATGGACAGACACATTATGCTAGGAAGCACTATCAAAAATAATGAGGAAAGTATAGCCAGCAGCCATAATACAAAACAATGGCGTAACGTCAGTTCAGCGAATGGTAATACATTGCACAGGCCAATATCCATATGGAAATCATCTCCATTTTTGCTTTGTCTGTCTTCATGTTCCTCTTGCTTGATGATGGAGATGTTGTTGGAAGCCTAGTTCATGACTAAGGCTATTATGGTGACACCGATATTGTTTCTTGAACGGAAGCAGTAGGCAGGATGCACATGCAAATGTCTTTTATATAAAATAAATTCATATAACTCTTGACCTAGGAAAATCATCACCTTTATAGAACCATAGAATGTATAAGGCAATTGGGCCATGTGGGAATTTACACTGTCCCTCCTTTTCAAGGAAGGAAAGGCCACTCAAAACAGGGGTGAAGTCAAGAACGCACATCCAGTTGTCGAATTCCATCTTAAAGGAGGATAGTGTGTTATATTGCTTGATTTGCAGATGAAGTGTTTTCCAGAGAGGGGGTGATGAATCTCTCTCTCTTCACTGTGATTTGTTTATTTGCTGAAGCAGGTTCAGATCTCTGGTTGTAATGTTTGCAGGACAGTTTGATTTATGGAGAAATATGAGTACTTGGGCTGCCAGATCCAGAGTGGCCCAGAAAGCAAGACATATATTACCACTGAGGAGTTTGTAGGACACTAAATACAGGGTAAGACATCAAGTCTCTCTTGGTAGCTCAAGTCCTTTAGTCCCATGAACTTCTTTGTCAGGAACATTGAGAGTCTATTTAACTGCTTTATATGTTTAGTAAGGTAGATCTCAAAAGGGTTATTGTAGTCTATGACTGGCCTGATCAGCACAGAATATAGAGGGATCAAGATTTCTTTGGACCTAGAAGAAATTCTCTTTATAAACAACCCTGCCAGACTGACGAATTTCCTGACAAATGTTGCAAAATGGTGGTCAAAGTGAGTTATATACCCATTTTCCAAGGTCTCTCACATCATCTTAAATTTAGAGTGGGGTATTTTCTGTACAGGAAGATGGGTGGAGAGCTTGTTTGCCAAATGCAATTAGCATTTAATTTTCATCCATTGTCAGCACACAGACTAATAGTATGTGTAAGATTACTTTGTAGCTTTGGCATAGTAGAAGAAGATTCAAGTATAACACCAAGTTTACAATCATCAGCAAATAGAGTTAACCAGAGTCCACGATTTATAGCTTGGAGACCACAGAACTATGTATCAAATAGCAAAGGTCCTAGCATGGAACTTCATGGTACCCCAGTTATTACTTTCATCCTCTCTTAGGCTGCACCTGTCACCCACAAAGTGGTTTATATCCCTCAACTGATTAGTTATCAATCTAACTGCATATGGATCAGTTTGGAGTGCATTTAGCATGTTTATAATCCTGGCATGCAGTTGAATATCAAATATTTTGGAGGTTAAGGTATGCTGTAAGGACAGTGACCATTGTCCATGGAATGCATTACCCTCTCAAAATATTTACCAAATTCATTGCACCAGTTCTACCCTTAAAGCCAGACTGCTGTGGGTCAAATCGTATAAGAATTTTTATGTCATAGTTTATCAGGTCAGTTATGACCTATTCTATGGCCTTGCAGATGATTTACATCAAGCTGATGGTTCTGTAATTTCTAGGTCCATGGTGTGGGAATCCTTTTGAAGAGGTGTCACAACTTCTGTATGAAAATCCTCAGAAACAAACCAGTGGGTAATCTCAAACTTAATGGTTGTAGAAGCAGGTCTTCCAGTAATGTTTAGCACTGTTCAGCTGCCAGCCTGGCATGTAACCAGGTCCCTTAGAAGATATATATTTTTTGGTTTTGGAAATTACTTTGGTGATGATAGAGGGTGGTATATGTGTGTTTCATACAGATGTCTCTGGGGTGAAGCTAACATGGAACTTGTTTTCCAATATATTAACGAGATCACTTGATCACTAGATCAGAATAGATAGTAAAATTTTGTGTGAGTTCAGAGCAAAGTTGGATGTCACTTTGTGACTTCCCGATGCAAGTAAAAACAGATTTGTTATTATCCTTACTTTCTGATGTTAGCCTAAGTAAATGGGAAGTTTCAGTTTTAATGAGGTATTTTTCTGTACCTTGGATAACTTTTTGATGTTACTCTTATATGTGGGTTGTTAGTTTTGCTATGTATTCTAATGGGCTTTTTTCCCTTTTTATATTGTTTATACATGTGGACCACCAGTCTGGTTTGCTATTTCCTTTAACCTTTTTTTAGTATTGGCAGGGACTGACAGATTTATACAGCTTTCTACGTGAGCATAGAATTTACTTGCATAACTACTAGCCATGTCTACATTCTGGCAGGTAAAGTTATATTTGAATTTGGGCACCACTTCATAAAATTGTTGGAGATTTATTTGTTTGAATTCTTTGAATACTGTGATATTTTCCCCAGCTGGTTAAGGGATGTTGATAGAGAAGGATACCAATTTGTGGTCAGATTTGACTGGAGAAGTGTATACCTGTTGGATAGCACATATAGCTGCCAAAATTGTAAGGACCAAGTCATGAACATTTTGACCTCTAGTGAGCTTTTTAAACATTTGATTCAGGGAAGTCTTCCTTATTAACTAAAGGAAGTTTTGAGCATAGCCTACATTTGAGGTATATGTCTCCTAGTTTATCAACCGGTAGTTAAAAATCTCTCATAATGATCACATTTTTGTATATATGAAGTTTATGCAATGCATTTATGAACCAGGCATGATTTTAGGGGTCATTGAGGGAGGTCCTGTAACATGCTATGATCTAATTGTTGGTTTTATTTAAAGTGAGTGGAATCTCAGTAAGTTCAGTTTGTGGGTCTCTGGGAATATGCCTTGAAGTAATGAGATCTTTAACAAATATGGATACATCACCACAGTTCTCATTGTGTCTAAAGGCATGGTATGTGCAAAACATTAGCACAGAGGGGAGTGCTTTCTGCACTCATAAACCAGGTTTTAATAATAATATGCACATGAATGTTTTCCATAGGTTCATAGGTTCATAGGTAGGTATTAGACTATCAGCCCAAGGGCCTAAATAAGCCTAGCCAACAAGGTTCCCTGGCTTATGCCACCCAAGAAAGTTATTTTCCTGTGCCACTGTCGAGCAGAGTCACAGAAGTGATCTTGGGGTGTATTTCCCATTTCCCATCCACTCATCAAGATTTTTCTTGAAGAGTGCTAATGAGGAACTTTGCTTGGTATAGATTGGTAGCTTGTTCCAGATTATGGGAACTCTCTGGGACCGGAATCTATCCCTCCAGTATGACCTGTTTATTGTGGTGACAAGGTTTAGGTCCCTAGAGCATCCCTAGAGAGTTTTGCTTCCAAATGCAAGAGGGCCTTCAAAGTCAGGTAATTGTTTTAGAGCCCTAACACTGAGCAGCACTACACTGCTATGTTCTGGTGCTTTGGTTGTTTTGTTTTTTATGTTGGAAGATCTCTGCCTAACATGGCACTATGAGGGCAGCAATGGCTTTAGCCAGTATGTGGAAGTCCTTGAATGAGAAGTGCAAGTCATCTTTGGCAAAGTAGGAGGTGTTGCACAACGGTTCACCCAATGCTGACACATACTGACTCTTCCTGAAATGGCACCTGCTTAAATGGGTGATACATTTTGCATTTTGATATTTTGACTGCAGGATCATACTGAATTATTCACAATTGTGGGACTCACTCTTGGTGTCACATCTGAAACTACCAACATGGTGCCATGCAGATATAATAAACTCACTGAAAGTCATGTGTTGTAAGAGCATGTACTAAAGTAAGTGGAGAATTGTTTATGAAATACTTATGTTAGACTGTCTGAAAGTGGGCAGACAGAAGCTGACAATTGCTGTAATTGTATCCAGTTTATAGCTGGTATCTCTGCTATGCAGCAAAATTGACATACTTCAAAAACGTAATTATCGGGGGGGTACAGGGAATAAGTTTAATGATCTGGGGGAGGGTACACGGAATAATAATCACTGGCCAGTTTGCAAAGGAACTTTGTAGGAATAATGTTCACACATGGCATGCCACCGTTCTTGCCTTAAGATTAAACATTCTTAAAGTGCTTGATGACATTTTCAGCTGAAAAGGAAAGTAGCAAGGAATTAATCAAAACTTTTACTCACACTGGTCCCAGGACTTGTCCAGCAATGAAGATGATACACATTATCAAGACCCCAGTGGAAAATCTATGCTGAGTTCTCCTCCTTTAGTTGTGGAATTGAAGTTCCTTACCTCAGACAGGAGATGAATCAATATCATTGAGAATGGTTTATCACCTTTCTAAATGTTTTTTTTTTTGGCTAGTGCAGGACAAGACAGGAAAGTGTTTGAAAACTGGAATAACTTTTTTTTGCTCTCACTGATGAGTGTTGTGTAGCTTCTTCATGGTAACCTGGGGAACTTCTTGTCAGACTGCATGATAAGTTTAAAGCCTTAAAGCCCTTTTGTCCATCACACCTACACCAATACAGCTCAAAAAGAGTTTTCACCTTTTACGTTGACACTTGAGAAAGCAGCACTTCTCTCCATTACTAAAAAGGAAACAGAGCTGAAATAAGTCAGGCTACTGCTTAACATGCAAAATGTCCACAATGTTTTTCTATTTGTGTTTCTAATAACTTGACTCAGATATTTTGTTGATAATTGCCCAATGTCGCTACACAAGTTAAACTTTTAGAACTTTCTTGTAACAGATAGCTAAAAAAGTGTATGACCAATGTCAGCATGTAGAATCATATCAGATTATCTATAACTGGGATTTTGTGTAAAAATCTAGTTCAGGGCATTGGCTTTGCCTGCCATATGTCAGTTCTTTTGGCGAGACTAATAACTTATTGGAAAGGAACAAAAGTGGCATAAATACAGCTTTTTTATTGGGTGTGATGCCCTCTTTATGTACTTGACCAGGCACATGCAGGAACTGGAACGTCCACAGAGCTTCTTCACAAATAGAATACAGGCTGGAAAGACAATGCAGATCACCTTAAAGTCCTATATCTATACTCTTTGAGGGGTGATTTATGCCTGCTCTGATGGACGTTTTGCAAATGAACAACACCAGAGCTACAAGATTTAAGGATTTAAGCTTTGCTTGTGATTTAAATAAGACATGTTGGAGTGGCAGTTACATATCTCTAAGAATCCCCATTCCCTGGAATAGGCTTTCCATTCATGAAAAGCACAACCATTCCTTAACTCTATACTAGCACAACCTGGACCAGTGGATGAGAAATCAGAAAGTCATCCCTAGTCCGACACCTATGTCTCTAATGGACAAAGGCAGCTGCTGAATCATGTCCTAACTGACATACCCCTTAAAATAATCTAAAGCATTATAACTCATGGGATATAATTGGGTTGCATGGCTAGGCTTATAAAGACCCCAGT
The DNA here is from genome assembly GCF_019279795.1 of Protopterus annectens. Taxonomy (NCBI): domain Eukaryota; kingdom Metazoa; phylum Chordata; order Ceratodontiformes; family Protopteridae; genus Protopterus; species Protopterus annectens. Next base: position 935,690,897 of record NC_056741.1, on the reverse strand, counting down.
GGTCATTAGCCTAGTCTACACCTTTGAACCTATTAAACATTCTAACTTCAAGTTCATTCAGGATTAAGATAAATAACTTCAGTGATGGAGATTATTTAATTAAGAATGTATGAGAAGTCAGAATTTGTAATAATTTTAGTTTGTGTTAATCACAGTATATATTTTACCTTTTTTGCAGTTTCTGTTCTAAGGGACAACACAAAAAGTTTTTCGCTTTCATTCTTTCCTTCTACATTCATTCATTCATTTCTAGTTTATTAGCTGAGATGATTGAATAGTAACTGACCCATTTGTGCCACTGTACAGCCCATGACATTTCACAATACCATAAGAGTTATAAGTACAAACTGAGGAAATAATCAACTTTGTGTATAACGCATTAACACACTGCACAGTGAATATGTACGCTTATACAAGAAGTGATAGGTACATCTGGCAACACTGGAGTTTACATCAAATCAGATCAAACATTGTTAGAGGCCTTTGAAAAGGAGGAGGCTTGTAGCAGTAAGTATCACCATGCAGCAGAAGAAAGAACGAGGAGAAAATAATGTTAAGTTGTGCAGGTCATATTCACCATCAAGATTACATTATGGCGCTTGCCTTATATATTTGTCACAGCACAGATCATACCTTTCAGCCTGCAGACATTGAAAATAGGAGTAATGGTCCTTAAAAACTAGGTACATGCAGCTAAAAATGTGGACATCTAATTATCATAAAATTTAAATATCAAATAGACATAATTCTTCCAGAAAGAAGGTGGGATGCTAATAGTTCCACAAAACGGCTGAGCAAAACGTAACTATAAAACTTGCAATAAAACAAGCAAAAAATAATAACGAACTTCAAGGTTTAATAAAAATACATCCAGTGAGTGCTTTCATCTACATGAAGACTTCTTCAGACTGAATGTTGTAAAATACACACACCTTTTAAATATGTAAGATACACACCCCTCTTAAATTGGAATAACTGGAAAATATTAAGTAGTTTTGCGGAAATTAAGGAAAAAGTAGATGAAAAGCCAGCTTTTGCAGTCAAAAAAGGTAACAATTTCAAAGGCATTTTTCAGGTTAAATTAAATAAAAATGAGGTCTTGCTTAATAATAAAAAAGGCATGTACAAGTGTTATAGTTAAAACTATTGTGAAAGTTTATTAGTGGGTAAAGAAGAGGTAAAGGTTACTGATAAAAAATTTGTATAAAAGGATATTACTACTGCCAAATCTAGGTATGTGGTTTATCTTTCCGTCTGTATGGAATGCTCAGCATATTATATAGGAAGGACTGCTAGAGAGTTAAATAAGAGAATTTATGAGCACGTGCATGCTATTAAAAAAAGTGATCTTAATATAGCATGGGCCAAACATTGTATTAATAAGGGATAGAAAGGCTTGCCTAAGTTTTTAGTTATAGATAGTGTTCCTGACTAATAAATTAGGTTTGACACAGAACAGGAATTAGATTGGAAACAGTATTGCTGGTAGATACATTTAGATGCCAGCAATACCCCTGGTTTAAACAATACGGAAAAGTTTAAAGTGTTTTTAAAAAGAAAAAGGTTAAGGCATTAAACCAGGCAGAATTGTCATTAACTGATGTGAGAATGTTAATTATGATTGCTATTTAAGAAGGGTGTGTATTTTTAAACAGTCAGTCTGAAGAAGTCTTTATGTAGATGAAAGCGCTTACTGGATGTATTTTTATTAAAGCTTGGAGTTCGTTATTATTTTTTGATCATTTTATTGCAATGTGGGATGCTACCCAGAATCATGTTTAAAAAACAGAGTGTGGCAAAAAATTTTGGAAAAAGATAAGCGCATTTTCAAAAGTACTATCTAAAATCTGTAGACTTTAATGAGCTGTTCTGCAGAATTCACTACACAAGGTCATGTATTTTTTATTCAAAAAAAGAGACCAGTGAAATGTCTGTCCTCTTACTTTATATTATTGTTGCTGCTTATATATTAGTTATGTAGTGTGATTTTCTGTGTATTAAATAATTTCAAAAATCACATATAATGAAGAGGAATAAACAAATTGTATGAATGGGTAAATCTAACCTGAATATAGGGACATAACTCCAAAAATAGGAACATCCTGTGCAGGGGTAAGTTAGGCTTCAAAATAAAGGTATTTCTCCAAAACGGGGACAGTTGTGAGGTGCGGTGCCGATAATACGGTTACAACCGTCATATGACTTTTTTATTCAATTACTAATGCTCAATAATTAAGCAGGCGCCAATTTTACTGCTGTCCTGCAATATTTTTCCAGGAAGTTATTTGAGATGTGTCTGACACAGACTTTATTGTATCAGGAATGGGTACCTTGAAAAGAGGTTGACTACTTTGTCATATTATGAGTGCAACAATGAAAAAAAACTTGAGCAGTTTGAACATGGGAAATAGAAAATTCAGACAGAAATGGAAGTGTACGTGCAGACAAAAATAAAAATTAAAAAAAAAAAAAAAAAGAAAATAAAAACGGCAACTGCTGTAGCTAATAAGAATTAGGATTGCATCATATACACATTACGACTGCCTAAGAGGGTAAATCAAAAGACATTTGGAGTACAAGGAAAGGTGAAGAGTCCTTACTAAGTCAAAGGATAAAGGCTATGACTGAAAATGTGTAATTATTTATACAGTCTAGCTGCTAATACTCATGTTATTGTCATCTCTCTGGGTTTAATGGCTAATTGAAAATGATAGTTTAAGAGAAGGTATTTCTGCTTGCAAAAGCTTATATTTAAGTACTTACCATGCTTGGATATAGGTAATACAGGATTTACCCATGGCTACTGTGGACATAAGATGAAAATCATAGATAAATCTATATTAACTGCATCCAGGCATGAAATACTACTAACATGCAAAGGAATTATTTAAAGAAAGAAGGTATGTCTTATTCTCTTTTTTACTTGCCTTGTTATGATGGGGCATTAATATTTTTATGCATATATTTGCAGCATTGAGCATAATGCTTCTTTTAATGCTGTATGTTCTTCTGCACTATTTTTACTTTATTTGACATTGGTTTACTGAGAAAGTCCAACTTATACATTAACCCTGTACAACACTCACAAGTAGAAAAACATTAGGCTAGTATTTCAAGGTTTAAATGTAATTTTTTAAATAAGAGGTCAGGGTATACTAACAGCGTAGCTCTTACATTTCTGTCTCTAGAATGTGGAACATTAACTCTCATTATATAGAAGAAATGGATGAAATGTGTAATACTAACAACTTCAGCTAGGAAGCTAACCACATCACTTTACACTTAAAATAAGCTCCTTTGATGAATTCATATACTTCATCTTTATTCCATGGTTTCCTGTTAAAAAATAGCAATGAATATATGACAGACGCTTTTAGGTTTGAAGTCTATGGGACCGTTGAGGAGTATAGCCCACATTCCTAGTTGCTACTGAGCACTGTCTGTTTGAGGGACTTGCTTAAGGTCACAAAGCAGGAAAATGAAGGCTGAGGAAATCAAACCCTGAACCTTATGAAGTTCAACTCAGTTTTTAACCCTCTGCACCAATTGACAACTCAGCTGAGGAATAGCCCCAGCATGGGGATCCAGGAAGGCTTGCCCCCTTTACAAATGTTTTTTTTGTTTATTTAGTTCAGTAATGCTGGATTAGAGGGAGTGAGTTCACTATATATATATACATATATATATATATATATATATATATATATATATATATGTATATATATATATATATATATATATATATATATATTATTCTATTGTGGAATCATGCACAACAATAACAGACAAGAATCTATAAACAATTAATGCAACGCGAAATATATTACACATACTCAGTAACAAAAAAATAAAAAAAGCAACCTATTATATTCTGATGTTAAGACAAATACAAATAAGGCAGCTGTTTGCAAAGAACTACTGAAAATACTGAGATGGGATAAATAGATGATATCCATATCAATCTCAATAAAGTATCTTTCAATGTACTTGTGTTTGATTTCCTATTGCATCATTTGTTCTCATAGCAGATTACTTTTATCACCAGACCCAAAAAAACATACCACAAATTAACCTTACTATATTTTAGCAATAACCCAGAACTGGTTGTAGGTAAATCCTGTCATGGGGTATTACTACTATATAATGAAATTGTTTAAGAAAGACATTTGTAAAATGGCACCTTACTGTTCTGCCTTCTTCATGATTTACTGCACATTCATACGGTACATACATCGCAGAGTGCATTTGTTGAACACTAGGAAGCTGCCATAGAACAAAGCATACTAATATCATTTTGCCTGTCTGTGTCTTTTTATTTTATTTTGTTTCATTTTATGTTTTGTTTTTGTGAAACTCCAACAGCATTACTGGAACTGTAGGGGACAGGGGAAACATGAAGAAAGTTATGGACATTCTACTAGAATCTGAACAGTTGAGAGGTATGGTTAAAGCTACTATGATCAGTGATATTAAAAGTATTGTACCTTTTAACTGTCCAGAATTCAGCCACTGTGACCAGTGATATTAAAAGTATTGTACCTTTTAACTGTCCAGAATTCAGCCACTGTGACCAGTGATATTAAAAGTATTGTACCTTTTAACTGTCCAGAATTTTGAAGAATGTCTTGATTTTTTCCTAATATCTTGTTCTGTTCCTCCAAGAATTTGAAGGTAGCTTTTTTAGCACATCCTAATAGAAAGTCCAGATGCTTAACAACAGTTTAGCATTTGGACTTCTTTATATTGGGATATGCATAATTACATGGTGCTGTCCAATCAGCATGATCATTTTGGAACACTAATTACCTTTTATTTTATAATGGCTGTTCACTAACTCTCTAAGGAAATTTTCCACAACAAAGATGCTGTTACACTCAGGGACAGCCTTTGGTCAACTGGTGCCCTAGGCAAAAGATCGCCACAGCCCCCCCCAACACCATCTTGTGCCCCATCTTGACCTACCTACACCATCCAGATTACTGGAAAAGCACCCCTACTAGAGCAGCACCCTAGGTGGATGCCTAGTTGGCCTATGCCAAAAGCCAGCTATGGTCATATTTGTTATGATCATTAATGTCTAATTAGCACTTGCTTTTCAGCCAAATCACTAAAATTATTCAGGTCTGTAACTGCATACCACCATATCAAGCAGAATGAAGAGATGGCACTGCTATCAGATACCAGCACAAGTGACTGCTCAAGTGTCACCACAAAAATGACAGTGAGGTCATACTGGAGCATATTCTAAACATTCTGTTCTCACTGCTCTTACCATAAATGACAGTGAGGCTGTACTGCAGCATATTCTAAACATTCTGTTCTCACTGCTCTTACCATAAATGACAGTGAGGCTGTACTGCAGCATATTCTAAACATTATGTTCTCACTGCTCTTACCATAAATGACAGTGAGGCTGTACTGCAGCATATTCTAAACATTATGTTCTCACTGCTCTTACCATAAATGCAGTGAGGCCATACTGCAGCATATTCTAAACATTCTGTTCTCACTGTTCTTACCATAAATGCAGTGAGGCCGTACTGCAGCATATTCTAAACATTCTGTTCTCACTGCTCTTACCATAAATGACAGTGAGGCTGTACTGCAGCATATTCTAAACATTCTGTTCTCACTGCTCTTACCATAAATGACAGTAAGGCTGTACTGCAGCATATTCTAAACATTATGTTCTCACTGCTCTTACCATAAATGACAGTGAGGCTGTACTGCAGCATATTCTAAACATTCTGTTCTCACTGCTCTTACTATAAATGACAGTGAGGCCATACTGCGGCATATTCTAAACATTCTGTTCTCACTGCTCTTACCATAAATGCAGTGAGGCCATACTGCAGCATATTCTAAACATTCTCTTCTCACTGTTCTTACCATAAATGCAGTGAGGCCGTACTGCAGCATATTCTAAACATTCTATTCTCACTGATCTTACCATAAATGACAGTGAGGCTGTACTGCAGCATATTCTAAACATTCTGTTCTCACTGCTTTTACCATAAATGACAGTGAGGCTGTAATGCAGCATATTCTAAACATTCCATTCTCACTGCTCTTACCATAAATGACAGTGAGGCTGTACTGCAGCATATTCTAAACATTCCGTTTTCACTGCTCTTACCATAAATGATGGTGAGGCCATACTGCAGCATATTCTAAACATTCTGTTCTCACTGTTCTTACCATAAATGCAGTGAGGCCGTACTGCAGCATATTCTAAACATTATGTTCTCACTGCTTTTACCATAAATGACGGTGAGGCCATACTGCAGCATATTCTAAACATTCTGTTCTCACTGTTCTTACCATAAATGCAGTGAGGCCATACTGCAGCATATTCTAAACATTCTATTCTCACTGATCTTACCATAAATGACAGTGAGGCTGTACTGCAGCATATTCTAAACATTCTATTCTCACTGATCTTACCATAAATGACAGTGAGGCTGTACTGCAGCATATTCTAAACATTCTGTTCTCACTGCTCTTACCATTTTGATCAACAGTGAATCAGCACCTTGGAATATCCATTAAATCAAAATCAAAACAGAATTCAGCTCCAAAAAAATCTGCAGGATTTACTTTTAGAATAGTATCCCCATTCAAGCTAAGTTATGTTCAGATATTAATCAGCAAAGAAGAAACAGTATATTGAAAATGTTGCCAATTTAGGTACATGGCAGCCTGCAAAATGTCTGACAGGAAGTTAATACCTAACTGATCTGCCAAAGTTAACTTGAAAATATAAGGGTAACCAAGAACCATCAAAGCATTACTTTGCTATTCATCATTGCTGATATGTTCTCAAAACGGATTCATCATGTAATTCTAGCAAATAACATTAACCCACATTTCACCTGCTAACATACAGAAGGATTCCTGAGTTACTTTAAAGTTCAGACTTGTTGACTTGATCACAGGAGTGTTTTACAGGTGAAACAGGTCAATCTCACTCTGTGGCTTTAATGGATCGGGTGGAATTTTTCCATAATTCTTGAAATTTTGTGGAAGCAGAGTTCAGTCTGCTGACCTTTTACCATCTTTGTGATAGTTTAATGTACAGACAGTAATATGGTTTCTGTAAGGGCAACAGTGTGCTACCTGCGAGAAGTAGTAAGTGCACATTTTTACTTTCTGATACAATTTCTATATTTAACCCCAGTTTGCCGGTTGTATCATGGTTATGATTACATATGCATTGATGCATACTCCATATTTTATGTGTAGTATTACTAGGATGATGTAGAAAGGTAGATATATTTTTACAGATGTAGCTTATGACAATTTTCCACCTTGCAATAAGCCTTACTAATTCCTTCTCTGCCTAACATACAAAGCTATGTCAAACCCAGAGCTGTTGGACATGCTCCACTTAAAGAAATCCCAATCCCTCCAAGCTACACACTCTAGGGACCTAAAGCTTGTCACCACAATAAACAGAACATGCCGGAGGGATAGATTCCTGTCCCAGAGACTTCCCATACTCTGGAATAAACTACCTATCTATATCAAACAAAGCTCCTCATTAGCACACTTCAAGAACAATCTTGATGATTGGATGGGAAATAGGAAACTCACCCCAGGGATCACTTCTGTGGCTCTGCTTGACAGTGGCACAGGAAAATAATTTTCTTGGGTGGAAAAAGCCAGGGTACCTTTTTGGCTGGGCTTGTATAGGCCCCAGGGCGGATAGCCTAGTACCTACCTATGAACCTATGAACCTAGTCTGCTTAATGCTTAGGTTTCCCACTAGTGGGAGCCTCAACATGGACTGTGGCTTTGCAGGCAGAGCTGTGTGCTTATGTAGCAATCTCTGAGGACAGCTAATGCTAATTAGCCATGTACTCACCCCAGATATGCCAGGGCCCCCTGATTTACACTGCCGATTGATTCACAGAATCACCTAGACATGTAAAATTTCACTTTTAGAAGGAAAGTTGAACACCATTAAAAGACAGTGGTCACCCACTCATTGCAATGGATGCATTCGTAATGCAGGTAAGTTCAGTGAAGATATGGGCATGTTTGTGTGTGCATTTGCATAGATGCATGGGTGCATGTCTGAAGAAGCATGAATATTTTTATTTGTGAGTGCGTATCTGCCTGTGTGGTTGTACTAGAGGGGGTTTGGTGAGAAGAATATTGATTTTCCTACAAGGACCTACAAGTTCTACTTAACACCCTTAATGATCATTCCCAGTTACTACTAACTGGTCCTTATAATTAGGAAAACCCCTCCTCAACTCATTCAAACAAAAAACATTTCAGACAGCTCTGCCAACAAACAGCCTTCGTACAGAACTTAGTTGTATTGATACATCCCTTCTGTACACATGTACTGAGCCAATTACTGCTGTCTGTACATTCTGTAACATTCTCAGCACCATACAAGATAGACTGTAATCCAGTAATAAAGCCATGAAATGTGTTATGCTATTTCCATGGAAACCAGACAACATTAGGCAACATATGAACTATAGAGATAAATCATGTTCCTGATGGAAAGCAGACCCCTATAACAATTATAAAACATGCTATACACAGAGAAAAGAAACCAGACCAGCAACTAATCATGCTAAAACAGAGTTTTAGAGAACACTATAAAACAATAGTCTTGGATCCCTAAAATTCTGGAAAGCCCAAACAGTTCTTGATTCTCCCAGTATCTTTCTCGAAACCAGTTCTAAACTTGACTTACCACCCTCTGTCATGACAGAACTAAATAACAAATCACCCCTTGCGCAAGTAATCCCGTATTTTCCAAACCCCTTCCATTTTAACCCATTCCTCAACACAAGATAACCAAATACCCCCATTTAATTTCAAAGCCATTATCAGGCCCAATACTGGAAATCCTCTTGAAAACATTGATTGTTCCTATCACCCATTCTTCCATATCATCAATCCCAGTGTATTTAGAATGGGAAGTAAAGTATTTAGTCATTCAAGCAAAGGTTTCAAAGAAACTCTTCCAATTTCTTAATGACAAAAATGATAATAAAAAAAAAAAAAATTCAGTCTTTCCTTCAGTTAAAAACAGGTGCACTGTTGTCACTTTGACAAATACATCACCCCTTTGGAAACTTGGTTATAAAGCCCTTTGGCTGTTACATTGTGCTGCTTCAAAACTATTTGTTCACTCATATAAACATACCTACATTGGTGGCAACTACCACATTTGTATGTCCCTTATTTTCTTCTCATACTATTAACAATATAGTCAATGTCTTCTAAATATTTTTTAAAACTCTTGTGTTGGTCGTTCAATAATGGTGCTTGTTCATGGATGGGGTGCAAATTTGCACACAGTTGTTCAAGATGCGGAGGGAGTCATTCAGCTATTGGTTGTGGTCGGCATGACCCTCTCACATGGAACCCCAATCTTATAACTCATGAGGGTAGATTCCTTGCCTCGCAGGGGTTTCAACCTACCTGAGGTAGGGGTAATTTTTGTGGTTCCATGGCACTTGGGTTCTTTAGAGGCAATATAGGAAAAGGCGCCATTCCCCATTAAGGTGGACATCCTGCAGGGTATGCTTAGTTGGTTTCATGGCTTTGCAATCAAGACTGAGTTATTACAGGGGTTTCAACAGGGTTTCCTATAAAGTCCACCATGGGAGGGGGTGGGAGGGGTTGCAAGAACGTGCGATCAGTTCAAGGTAAAGAGGACATCTTGGAGGTTTTGCTGGAGAAGGAGTGTAGGGCTGGGTGTTTATTGGGTTATTTTGACTGTCCGCCTTTCAGCAGTTACAAGGTGTCGGCATTTGGGTTAGTGCCAAAGAAATGGGACAGGGAATTCAGACTGATACATCACTTGTCACATCAGGAAGGGAATTCAGTGAATGATTTTACTGCAGATGAGGAGGTCAGGGTGAATTATGCCTCCTTGAATGATGCTGTGAAAGTGATCAGGGAATTTTGGGAGCCATGGCTGGTTAAAATTGGCATTGAGTCTGCCTTTTGCTTGTTGCCTATTAGGAGTGAGGATTGGCTGTTAATGGTGATAAGGGTAGGGGATATGTACTACTTTGATAAAGCTATTCCTATGGATTGTTCTGTGGCATGTGCGACTTTTGAGAAGTTCAGTACAGTATTACATTGGATATGGCAGCAGAGAGTGGGAACGCAAAAGGTAGTGCATTATTTAAATGATTTTCTGCTGGTGGGGGAAGGAAGTGCAGGAGCACAATAGGGGTTGTGGGAGTTTACGAGCATGTGCAAGGAGTTGGGGGCACCGTTGGCACAGCATAAGATGGAAGGTCCGGTGAGATCTTTAGAATATTTGGGATTAATGGTAGATGCACAGCGGGGACTGTTTTGTCTACCCGAGGATAAGATAGAGAGGATCAGGACGGCTATACGTTTGGTGCTGGGCAAGGATAAGATAAAGAGGCTCAGGATGGCTATACGTTTGGTGCTGGGCAAGGATAAGATATGGATTCGATCAGTCATGGAGTTGTTGGGGCTTTTGAATTTTGCCTGTCGAGCTGTGCACCCAGGGTGACCCTTTTGTAGGTCAGTGGCTTATATATTGAAAGGGGGTCGAAGTAAACACCATTGGGTTAGAGTGACCAAACTGGTGCGGGAGGACTTGGTGTTGTGGGATGGTTTTGTGCAACAATTTAATGGGATTTCTTTCTGGCAGACTGACTGGGTGGGGCAGGAAGAACTTCAGTTGTTTACAGATGCAGCTGGGGGTGCTTGTATGGGGGTCTACTTTGGGGGTCGGTGGTTTGCGGCTGAATGGTCTCGGGATTGGAATGAAGAATGAAGACGTGACGTAGCCTTACTAGAATTGATGCCTATATGGGTAGCATCCTTGGTGTGGAAGGAGCATTTGAGGGACAAGGGAGTAGTTTTTCATTCCAACAATATGGCTGTGGTCCGGGTATTACAAAAGAAGATGGCTAAGTCGTGTTTGATGTTGTTGGTATTATGTAAATTGGTTTTGCAGAGCCTGTTAATAAATCTTTCCTTTACAGGAGGGCACGTGCCTGGTGTAAAGAATGATATTGCTGATTGCTTGTCCCAATTTCATTTTTGCAGGTTTCGAGGGTTGGTTCCATGGGCTGAGGAAGTGCCAGAAACCCTGCCGGAGGAGGTGTGGAACTTTGGGTTGAGGTAGCCAGGTGCTTGGTTTGGCATTCCTGGGCTCCTTCTACAAGGAAGGCTTATGGTAGGGCTCTTTCTGATTTTAATCAGTTTTCTTTGCAGCTGCCAGAAGAGGAAAGGGTGTGGTGGGAGGTATTACGGTTGTGATATGTAGCTCATGCTTGGGGGCTAGGTACGGTTTTGCAGACATTCAAGATGGATCTGGCTGCTATTAGCATTTTCGCTGAGGTGGCGGGGTTGCAAGATTTTACAAAGTCCTGGACATTAGGTTGGATGTTGAGAGGTTGGGGGAGAGCAGTGGTGGAACATAGGTACATCCGATGCCCACTTACAAGGATGGTATTGAAAGTTTTATTGAGAGGGCTAGAGTTATTACAAGGTGGGTCTTTGGATTACTTCATGTGGGGTATGCTATATACACTGTTGTATTTTGGTACTTTCTGTGTTTCTGAGTTGTTAGGTTCGTTATGCAGGAAGGATGTTATCATAGGGGAGGGAGAGGTTAGTACTGCATTAAGGAAGAGGAAGACAGATTCATTAGGTAGGGGATTCATGGTGGTGATTAAGCCTGACAGGAATCCTAGCCTTTGTCCAGTAACGTGGGCCAAAGAATTCAAGAGGAGGTGGATGGGCAGTGCAGATGAGCTAATATTTTGTTCAGTGGATGGAAAGTTGGTGTCGAGTAGTAGATTCATATGTTTGGTTAAGAGGGTTTACGTTGTATGGGATTTCCAGCGGATAGGTTTGCAAGTCACTCTTTTAGAATTGGCAGGGCTTCGGATTTAGCGAGAGAGAGTAGTTCCATTGAAGTTATTAAGAGATTGGGGTGGTGGTCTTCAAATGCATTTTTATCATATATTAGATAAGGTTGTTGGACTGATTAATAACGTTCTTTTCTTTTTTCTTTTAGGGAAGCAGATTATCATCTTGGGGCATTCATATATCCACTGGGTGAAGAAGTGTGAGTTAGTCAGGGAAGATGGGAAAATTTTTGGTTTATCTTATTTAGGGTGGTCAGTGACTTGGCTAGAGGTTAGGGATCCTAGGTGGGATAGGTTGCTGCACGAATTTGAGAAGGTTAAATTGAAGGTGGGGTGTCCTTGCATATTAGTAATTCATTTAGAGGGACAATGATTTGGCCATTCTATACAAGAAGTTATTAGTGGATATTATTCTACAGGACTTGTTGAGATTACAGACATTGCACCCGGGTATGAAATTGTTTGGTCAGAGTTGATCCCTCGTTTGTGTGGGAGGAATGCTTATAGCTATAAGGTGAAGAAATGATGTGGCAATAGCGAGTAAAATGAAACAGGAAGCTTGGAACACAAATTCTGCAACTACAAAGAAACTAAACAAAACTTTAATTGTGGATAAGCGCTTTCGGTAGAGAGCAATCTCCCCACCTTCATCAGATCACAAAAAATGTAACAACACACACCTATATTTATACGGACCAAAATCAATCATTTAGGAAGATAATTATCACATTAACCACATTTAATATAATCCAGAAAAAAAGGAATAGTATATTATAATCCAGTCCACCTCATTGTCTAAGCCATTCTTATTAGATAAACAGTTTTTGTAAAAATGTGTATTTATGATTTGGTATATTTATATATAAATTGTGTTTTTTTAAAAATATGTTTTTTAACAGATTATATGTGTCTATATATTATATTAAATGCTTGTGTATATCTAAGTGCATAATTATAAAATACATACAAAATATATATTATTAAAAATATATATGAAAATATATATATAAAAACTGTATTGTGACTAAGCTTGGCAAATTAGAACTTCATCATACATATTTCCGGGACTTAATGAGGTAGTTTCCATTAAATGCATTTTGAAACTAAAAGCCCTGTTGAGATAGATTAGGATTAGGGGAGAGCTAAATAGAAGGAAAAGGAGGTCTAATAACGAATGTTATGTTATTGGATTTCATTGGCACAGACATTTGAGGGATGCCCTTAATAAACTTCTTGATTCATTCATTTAGGTGGACACAGGTTCTTCACCTTTCTATTTCCCCCCCCCCCTTTTTTTCCCTCTCTATTTCCTAATGTAAATTTAACATTAATGTCAAGGTTAATATCCTAGAAATGAAATATACAGCTAAACAGTTTCCCCTTTTCCCTTAGCTTTGTATAAATTTCTTATAAGCTTAGTCACAATACAGTTTTTATATATATTTTTATATATATTTTTAATAATATATATTTTTTATATATATATATATATATATATATATATATATTTTTTATATATATGTTCTATCTAAAGCATGCTGTTTTAATGTATTGTGGTTTCTTAGGTAGATCAATTTTATTGTATTTTTATTGTAACTTTTACTGCAACTTTTAGCGCATATTTTATTGTATATTAGACTTGCATAGATTTCATATTATATAATGCACACATGATGACTTTTTGAAGTGTGTTACTATGAAGTGTCTTTTTAATATTTGCAGCCCCAAACAAGCATGAGTGGTTCATTTTGGTTTACTTACTTATTCATTTATTCATTTAATTATTTAAACCAATTCAATTGAATCAACAAGACCACAACAAGTATTGGGCTTGGTTATGTCTTTTATAATTATGCACTTAGATATACACAAGCATTTAATATAATATATAGACACATATAATCTGTTAAAAAACACATTTTTAAAAAACACAATTTATATATAAATATACCAAATCATAAATACACATTTTTACAAAAACTGTTTATCTAATAAGAATGGCTTAGACAATGAGGTGGACTGGATTATAATATACTATTCCTTTTTTCTGGATTATATTAAATGTGGTTAATGTGATAATTATCTTCCTAAATGATTGATTTTGGTTCGTATAAATATAGGTGTGTGTTGTTACATTTTTTGTGATCTGATGAAGGTGGGGAGATTGCTCTCTACCGAAAGCGCTTATCCACAATTAAAGTTTTGTTTCGTTTCTTTGTAGTTGCAGAATTTGTGTTCCAAGCTTCCTGTTTCATTTTGCTCGCTATTGCCACATCATTTCTTCACTAGTTTGGTTTTTCTTTTTTGTTTGCTGTTATAGCTATAAGGTGATTGAAAGGGTCAGGAGGTTTGTCAATCAGAGATTCGCTAGGCAATTAAGAATTTTAGGGATGTATACCATTGAACACAGAGATTTTTGGAATGGACAGGAGGTCTGGTATCGAATGGATGGGGTACATCTTAATGAGGTTGGATTGGATCTGTTTAATCTGCATTTGCAGCTGTTTTTAGAGGGTATGGTGGATGGTAGGGTATAGGAGGGGGAACAACCTAGGGATCAGGCTAGTGGCGGAGAAGAGGGACAGGAATGTCCTCTTCTGTTCCCCCTCAAAGGAAGGTGGTTATTCATTGGTTAATGGTTGTTTGGACAGGAGGTGAGCAGGTACACTGCCTATTTAGGTGTGGGGAGTGAGTAGGTACGCTGCCACAGTGGAGGAGGCATCAGGGTGAGTAGGTATGCTGCCCTGAGGTATAATAATCCAGGGTGAGTAGTTACACTGCCCTGAGATCATTGCTGATGATGATAATTGATGTTGTTTTGTGTGCATAAAGTATAGTTCATTGTGCAATAATATTCAATAAAAGGTCGTCAAATGGCTTTATGTGTCTGGCATGGTTTATTTAAAGGGGGGCAGGGACAACTGAATGGTTAAGCTATACAGTTGAAAATCATATCAAATGCTTGTATGTAACAAAATGAGAGATATTTTATAAGTTCAGAACAAAACGTTACATTTGCCTGCCTTTTCATTATTCCAGTTGCCAACACTAACAATTTGTTGAAAAGAAGCAATAACATCATACATGTAACTATTATATATTTTAACTATCACTTAGTCAGGGTTGAGATAAATGAATGGAAGTCATACAGTCCTAGTGTTGGAGATAATTTGTAAAGTTTGTATGATAGCAAAATGTGTAATAATTTTACATTATGGTAGGGACTGCACACATTTTATTTGACTTTTGTTTTAGAGGTGATGACTTATTATCCTTGCTTGCATTGTGAGATAGTTGTAAGACATCTATTAGTCATATCAGAAAAATCATTTATCACTATAATGAAAATTCACATTTCTTAATGGATCAAGTCAAGCTTGAGATGCTGTTAAGACACTGAGGTAGTATTATCAAGCCTGAAGGTCATGTATCTTGTTTCTCATGCTCCTAATCTTGGTACAAATATTCAGATACTATCAGAATTGTAGCAGAAAGGTTCTTGGATGAAGTCAAGTAGTGTATCGCTGGTGAAAGGTTTAGTCTTAGGACTGACATTACAACTTAGAGTTACTGTGTATCAATCATTGATTTTTCTACCTTTATTTTGCAGTGATGGATAAGAGAGTAAGCACTCTCAATGCAATCCCTTTTGTTTGCATGTATTTTATCTGAGTCAGCTTAGAAGACATCTGCTTTGTAAGGAGGTGTGACCACCTCATTCAGTTTCATGATCAACTGTGTGCATGAATCTTTGCATGTTTATGGGAAGAAATGAAACACTTGTTAGCCTTTAATTTGTAAACGAGATTTAAAAAGGTAAGAGTTACCACCCATTAAAACAGAGAATGAAAAGAGAATAATGCAGAGTAAATTACCGGTGCTGGACCAAATATAATTATTTCCGTCAAAGCACAGATAATATGCAGACAGCTATTCTAAGACTTACAAAATATAACTTTATGTTCACTCTTAAAATATAAAACTATTGTAAGACATACAAGAACACAACTTTATAATCACTATTAAAATATAAATACTCACTGAATACACAGCTGATTATCTGACAGCTGCTTTGGTATGTTTTCTGAAGAAGTTATATAATATTAGTCTGAATCATACTTAATTGCATCAAACCTAGGTACATTTGCAGTAGCGCTACATACTTATTATAATATGACTGCAGTGACGACAGACAAAAGAGTAATCTGAGCAATGGAAAGAGAAAATTCCAAGAGAAACTCGATCAGTTAGAATCAGAATTATCTTATACATATTTGATCACTGACTTTGAGGGTAAAATCAGAAGACACTAGGAATAAACTAAAATATAAAAAAAAAAGATTTTTTTTTTAAATAATGCTTTTTACTGAATCGCTCTAAAAAAGTAAAACATAAGGAAGAAGAGTGAAAACTTTGCACAGCAAAGACAGACAAGCTGATTTCAGAAAAGCATTTGATGTTGGTTTTGCTGATTCTGTTATTCAGGTAGCAGAAGAGGAAGGAGAAATCAACAAAACCAGCCTCAAATGCTTTTCTGAAAACAGATTGTCTGTGTTTCTTTTGCAAAGTTTTCATTCTTCTTCTTCCTTAATTTTTTTCTTTTTAGAGTGACTCAATAAAAGACATTTTTTAAAAGATCTTTTTTTATATATTTCTAGTTTATTCCTTTTTATTTTTTAAGTAACATATGTGTCCATCTGTGGTTCTGTGATGTTCCTCGATAAACATAATAGTAACGCAATTAACTAGACAGTGGAAGCTATGCTGACAAGAAGCTCGTCTTTCTTTCTGCTGTCTTGCAAAACTACAGATGAGCTATCTTTTATTTTACAAAATGTATATTAATTCTCAATCACTTATTCTGTCATTTTCTCAAAAGATTCTTCTTTTGGCTTTTCCTGGTTAGAGGTCACTACAGCAGATCACCTGTCTGCTCATGAGTGGCAGTGTAGTTTTACAGTATTGAGTTGCCAGCCCAGCGCCCATCCTTTCACAGAAGGCACTCACACGCACACCTAGGACCAATTTAAAGTGTCCAATCACCTACAGCATATCTTTGGGATGTGGGAGGAAACTGGAACACCCGGAGGAAACCCACACGAACAAATGCAGACTCTGCACAGAAGGCACCGCAGCCAAGGATCGAACCAGAGAACCTCTTGCTGTGAGGTGGCAGCACTAACCACTGCACCACCATGGCTGCCCTCATTTTCTCAAGAGAATAATATTTTAAAAGTGCACCTGATTAGTCCTGGCTTTTCCCTGATTCTTTTGAGATTTATCCAGGATTGTTTGAGGGGAATTATGCTGAGGGCTGGAGTAAATTAAACAATTTCTCTAAATTGATGGCTTCCTCGCAAGGTGGTTGCATCAATTTATTAGTTATTCAGTGAGAGAATTACATATTTGTTTTTTATGTGTGTGTGTGTGTGTGTGTGTGTGTGTGTGTGTGTGTGTGTGTGTGTGTGTGTGTGTGTGTGTGTGTGTGTGTGTGTGTGTGTGTGTGTGTGTGTGTGTGTGTGTTTGTCTGTGTGCATGTGTGCATATCTCAAATGGAGTATGAGTGTATATGGAAGTGCCTTTGTCAAAGTAATGCAAGGGCCATTATGGAAAGCCCTACCAGTATTATTGTCAACTAAAATGTAATCCGTAGACATGTAAATGAGCTGATAATGAGTTTTTTCACTCTGCATCCACCGTTGTCATTGAATGGCATTTTCTCACTGTCATGGTGAATGATTCATCTGTATTGAGTCTCAGTATCTACAGCATCCTTGTACCCATGTGTTAACCTTGTCTGACTGCTAGCTGGAGTAACCAAGTTCATTTTCTCTAAGCAGGAGTGTTATAGCAATGCTCTCATCGAATGGCATTTTCTCACTGTGATAGTGATTGATTTATCTGTACTGAGTCTTTGTTTTTTTTTTTTTTGAGTTCTCTATTTGAAACTACAGAATCTCAGTATCTACAGCATCTTTGCACCTGTGTATTAACTTTGTATGACCACTAGATGGAGTAACCAAGCTCATTTTCTCTAAACAGGGGTGTTATATCTTTGCTGTGAACGGAGTTCATTCTTGGAATGTTCTGGTTAACTGGAAAAGGAAATATAAGAAGAAAAAATTTTGCAGTGATATAAAAAAATATTATGCAGTTAATCAAGTAATAATTGCCAAAATAAAAAAAAAACTATTATAAGGCTCAATGGAGGCAAAAAGGTATTCTTAGAATAATACACTTTTAATTACCACTTTCGTAAAACAACTTCATCAGAAAATACAAAAGTATACACTTACATTGAAATTATATATAAAATGCCAACAAATAAAAAAAAGCTAGAAACAATTATTGAAAACAAGGATTAAAAACAAAGTGTTGTTCATTTAAGGAGTAATTAAAAAAAATAAACGAATAAACCTCTAAAAGTCCCCTTAGCGTATGTTGCTTTAAAAAAACACTTGATGTTAATAGTTTCATTTAAGCCATGGGGAAATGTCAGCCCTCAATTTCACTTGCCATTCAACCTTTCTTTTCTAGATAGAATTTTTATAATCAACTCCCTCTTATACTTTTTGGAACTTGCTGTAAAATGGTAAATGTGAACTTTTTAAAATTGTTACATAAAATAGAATGTCTGTAGAGAGCATTGTTCCCATCTTTAGTTTTGACTGCATAAGGATGTTCTCTTATTATCTGGCTAAGCCTCCTAGTTGTCATCCCTACATAAAACTTGTGCAGTCAGAACATAAAGCAATGTTCACAACCCCTGTTGTACTATAATTATATCTACCTAGTGTATTTAAGGTACATAGAAAGTGACTTAATAAACCTACAAACATTGCAACCGTAACATTTGTGGGTACCTAGAGGTTTGGTGGCAGTAGGAAATTCTTTCTTGTTATTGTCATGTTTTAACATTTACTTAATGTACTTGTCTTTTTTATACATACATTTAGGAACGCCACCAAGTGCCGCGGTGGTACAGCAGTTGCGTTGCTGCCTCACAGCAAGAGGTTCTCCTGTTCGATTCTCAGCTAGTGTGCAGGGAGTGCCTTCTGTGTGGAGTCTGCATGTCCTCCCCGCGGTCGAGTGGCCTCCGAAAGACATGCGTAAATGGGTGTGCCTTCACTGAAGGTTGGGCATCGGGCTGGCAACTCGGCACCATAAAAATCTACTGCCAATCATTAGTGGACCGGAGTTCCACTGTGGCGACCCCTTACCGGGAAAAGTTGAAAAGACAAACAACCAAGTACTGTCCTTACATTATGATTTCCATAAATAAATAATTCTCCAATTGTTCTTATATTTGCATTTTCCTGGTTTATCCACATTTGATCATTAAGACTGTGTAATGCAGAAGTATGCGTACATTTTTGAAAAACTCTTACAATAACTTTGCTAGGTTTTAGCATGATGCATTTCTTTTAAATTATGTGGCTTGTATGTTATGAGAGTGTAAGTTGTTTAACAAAACCTCAGGTATAAAGCCTCTTTCTAGGGTGTTCTAGCAGCTGTGATGCACCAAAATTAACAAATTGTGCTGCACTGTGGTGAACAAACTCCAGAACATTTGGTACAGAATTTGATACTTATAATGAAGTCATATTAGGGTGATAAACTCAAGGAAAGCTATGCCTTCTAGCTCCCATGGTATCCAGTATAAACTAATGCAGAGAACTGTACAGTTGCATGTCTCATCCACATATTCAACAATGTTTGCAAATGGATTGGGTTTGGCAACGGACGTAAAAGTAAATAGTTTGCAGCTGATACATTTAGTTCTTAATAGTTCTGAAAAGGCTGCCTTCCAATGTCAGTAGATAGTTCATCCACTTAATAGACAGTGAGTTGCAGAAAATAATACATGACTGAACAGTATACAAAGGAACTTGGAAAGAATAACATTCACAGTTGGAATGTCAATTTTTGTTGCATTGAGAATAAGCAATATGTCAGATGGGGAATTATATCATATTTATAAGAAAAGAAAAAATACAGGACCAACTCAAAATAGTTATTCTTATAGAGTTCTATGACTTATGCACCTCTGGAGTTGGTAAGACTGTGTGATAGTTCATCTGCTCCTACTTTTTCTAGAGGGGAAGTTTCCTTTTTCTGGCATCAGGACAGGAAATTAATCATTGTAAGCATGAAGTGCTTACCTCATTTTGAAAAGATTTTCTAGTTTAGTTCATGCAGGAAGAGGAGTGAAAATGCTTGCAAAGTCAAACAAGTTTGCTTGTCCTCACCGATGAGAGTGATTCACCTGCTTCATAACAACCTGCAAAATTACAGGTCAGTATCTGTAAAGACCTTGAGGTACTTCTATCCAGCTTCTCAGGATGAGCATGCTTCATTCAGAGTTTTATTCTCTTACTTTCATTTTTGTGAGAACAGCACATTTACTGATTACAGAGAAGAACACTGACATGAAGTAATTTACTACATCATTTAATATAGAATAGAAACATAACATGTATTTATTTATTTTGCATTTGTTAATCAGGTTGGTCCAGCTGGGTAAGAATTTACCCTTTTTCAGTGGCGACCTGAGGGGAAAAGCCCTAAACAGACATGCAAGTAGAGACAAGTTTAAAATAATACAGAGCAAAACAATGTCATGAATACAATGGATAAGAAAAAAATAATGTACTCAATGGAATTAAACATAGCTATATACAAAAATATAATAATAAGGGTGTAAAAAGAAAAACAACAATAATAAATCAAGAGAAATGCAGTAAAGGAATCACATTTGTGTTTTTATTCCTTGGCCTCTATCATTTTTGATTATTTTTTTCTGTCCCAAATGTTAATCTGCACAGCAGAAATTTTTAGAAGTTTCATCTACCAAGTGGTAAATAAATGTCAGGTGGCAGCCAGGTGGCTCTGCGGCCTGGTCGACATCTGTCCAGGTGGTCGCAGGAGGCGGTTTTGTTTCCGGTGATATTAATTGCCTTGTTAGTGTTGGGGGTTCAGGATAGCAGTTTTCTTTGTGCTCCGTGGTGGGTTCATGGATCTTTTCATCCTCCCTGGTGGGTTTGTGTGGCTCATTGGCCATTCTGCAGACATCTGGTGGAGCCTCCGGCTTCACGCATGCGTGTTTCAAGTAACGGCCGTTACGCCCCATGCTGGTAATGTCCTTGCTGAACTGTTAGCCTGGGGGTTGTGGCTGGAGGCTGGTAAGTATTTTATATATTAGTAGTGAAATAGGTTTTATTGTTGAATTCTTCATTGCACAATGCTTGAGATAATGAGTTGTCAACTTTTAGATAATGGCCTATATTTGCTGTACTAAAGATAACACAATCATTTACCATTTGCCTTTCTTTTTGGTGGCATGCACTATAAG
Organism: Protopterus annectens; assembly: GCF_019279795.1. Classification (NCBI taxonomy): domain Eukaryota; kingdom Metazoa; phylum Chordata; order Ceratodontiformes; family Protopteridae; genus Protopterus; species Protopterus annectens. The sequence continues at coordinate 935,669,657 of NC_056741.1, read as the reverse complement.
ATATAAAAGGGTGCTATGTTTATTTCAGAAGCCTAATGAAAGAACTCAGTAGTAACATACTTTATTCTCCTTTATTGAAACACTCTCTTTTCTCAGAGATGGGAAACTTAGAAAGAAAATTCAGATCATATGCATGCATTCACTTGCTTTCATTTATTCTGCCTATTTTAGAAGAGTTGAATGGGTATGAAAGATTCAGAACAGAATTATGGGTAAGAAAGAATTTTATTTCCTATGACAAATGTTCTAATTGATGTTTACCCGAAGAGTTAAACATGTACAAAGCAAATGCATAGAAAGTAGCATCTCATGACAGTAGATAATTGCTGCTTTATGTCGACCGGTGTAAAATAAAAATGCCTGGAATAACATACAAGTGCTGTAGTGTAAAGGTAGAATACATGGTGAACAGGCCTTCTAACAGTCTTTGCATATGAGTACTGTCTACTCTGTACATTTGCAGTTAGGGTCTGTTATGCCAGATGCAGAGTATTTCAGGAAGAGAGTTTTAAGCTGTGCACTTTTCATTGTGTTGCTGGAGCAATGTAGGAAATGGAAATGTTGGTATTTTATTTATTTATACAAATTATTTTCTGTGGGGGTTGATGGCTGCTGTTTGGTTAGCTGAAGTTTGTATTATAGTCCTTGGGAGGGATTGTGCTTACCTGAAGTGTAGAAGTAGGTAGATGAGTTAGATGAGGGAGGCGGTGCATAGGGCGAGGTGACAAATAAAAGGGGGTGCAGTTTTGGGGTAGAATAAGGAAGTTCGGCTCATAGAGTAACATTAATGTTATGTGTTTCTTATCTTACAGATGGCTAACTTACCGGGATTGCATCAGCTGTGGCAAGCCTTTGTGGCCCAGGCTGAGGAGTTATTTCAGGAGGTGTTGATGTCCGAGGTGGTATTGGAACTGGAACAAGATCCAGTTCGGAAGAGGTGGTGCACCATGGCTAGAACCCCAGCTCAGGAGAAAAGACATCAGACAGTGAAGCAGGTGGTTGCAGTGGATACAGCAGCTCCCAGTACATCTCAAGACGAAGGTGCAAGTAATGGTTTTAATTTAGCAGTGTTAGCTGGGGACTGAATTTTAAGGATTGTGGGGTGGGGGTGAAGCAGAACTGTTAGGTTGGGATCTTGTGGGGGGATCACAAGCAATAGAGAGTGCACAGAGGGGGCTGGCATGGTGGGCCAGGTATGCTGCTGGAGATGCAACTGGGGTGGGTGTAGGTTCTGAGGTCAGCTCAGTTTTGGACTCTGGGGTGGGCTCTGACTTTGGGCTGTGGCCAGGGGACTAGTTAGCTACCCAGTCTTCAGGACAAGTGACAAGAGCAGTTTTTCTGACTCTGCACATTCCGTGGATGGTGAAAAAAATTTTGAAAGGTGAGTATGTGGATTTTTTGAGTTGATTTATGCATAAGGGGTCCAGTGGTTAGTGAAGGTTGAGTCTTCTAATAGCAAGGTCTTGCTGGTGGCTTTAATGGCACTGGGGAGGAAGAGGGTAGGTAAGCTTCACCCTAAGACGTGGGATAATTGGGTGGTCAGCTTTATTTACTATATGGCTGTGCTCCTGGAGAAGGATGGGTCATTGGCCTTGCCTCTTCTGGGATATTTCCTTACCATTTGGGATGCGCAATGATTAAGGCCAGGGAATGCGTGGATTTGGTATGATCAGTGTTTCTGCAAATGGAAGGCAGTGGTGCGTCATCCAGTTATATGGTTAGCTATGATGATGGATAGTAATGGTGGGTTTAACAGGAGGGTGAGCAGGGGAGAAACAACGAGTGTGTTTTGGTCTTTCAATAGTGTTGCTTGTTCATGGGTGAGGTGCAAATTTGCACTCACTTGTTCACCCTCCCAAGTGGAATCCCAATGTTATAACTCATGAGGTTGGATTCCTTGCCTCGCAGGGGTTTCAACCGGCCCAGGGTAGGGGTAATGTTTGTAGGTCCAGGGACTTGGGTTCTTTAGAGACAATATAGAAAGGGGCACCATTCCCCATTAAGGTGGTGATCCTGCGGAATATGCTTAGTCAGTTTCCTGGCCTTGCAATCAAGGTTGAGTTACTACAGGGGTTTCAACAGGGTTTCCTATAAAGTCCATCATGAGAGGGGGTGGGGGGGTTGCAAGAACCTGTGATAAGTTCAAGGTAAAGAGGACGTTGTGGAGGTTTTGCTGGAGAAGGAGTGTCAGGCGCATTTATTGGGTCCTTTTGACTGTCCGCCTTTCAGCAGTTACAAGATGTCACCATTGGGGTTATTGCCAAAGAAACAGACTGATACATCACTTTTCTCATCCGGAAGGGAATGCAGTGAATGATTTTATTGCAAATGAGGCAGTCAGGGAGCATTATGCCTCCTTGGATGATGCTGTGAAAGTGATCAGGGAATTTTGGGAGCCATGGCTGGTTAAAGTTGACATTGAGTCTGCCTTCGCTTGTTGCCTATTAAGAGTGAGGATTGGCCATTACTAGGGATGAGGGTAGGGGATAAGTACTACTTTGATAAAGCTATGCCTATGGGTTGTTCTGTGGCATGTGTGACTTTGAGAAGTTCAGTATGGTATTACAGTGGATTTGGCAGCAGTGAGTGGGAACGCAAAAGGCAGTGCATTATTTAGATAACTTTCTGCTGGTTGGTGAAGGAAGTGCAGGAGCACAGGAGGGGTTGTGGGAGTTTATGAGCATGTGTAAGGAGTTGGGGGTACCGTTGGCTCAGCATGACATGGAAGGTCCGGCGAGAGCCTTAGAATATTTGGGATTAATGGTAGATGCGGAGCAGGGACTGTTTTGTCTACCTGAGGATAAGATAGAGAGGATCAGGATGGCTATACATTTGGTGCTGGGCAAGGATAAGATACATTTGGTGCTGGGCAAGGATAAGATATGGATCCAATCAGTCATGGAGTTGTTGGGGCTTTTGAATTTTGCCTGTCAAGCTGTGCACCCAGGGTGACCCTTTTGTAGGTCAGTGGCTTATATGTTGAAAGGGGGTCGAAGTAAACACCATTGGGTTAGAGTGAGCAAACTGGTGTGGGAGGACTTGGTGTTGAGGGATGGTTTTGGGCAACAATTTAATGGGATTTCTTTATGGCAGTCTGACTGGGTGGGACAGGAGGAACTTCAGTTGTTTACAGAAGGTTAAGGATGGCATAATGGTTAAGGTGTTTATCTTACAGATGCAAGGTGCAGAGTTTGAATCTCACATGGGGTAACTGGCTAGGCTTGAAATGGCCCACAAGGGTAGTTAACCTAGTACTAATCTATGAACCCATGCAGCTGGGGGTGCTGGTATGGGGGCCTACTTTGGGAGTCTGTGGTTTGCGGCTGAATGGCCTCAGTATTGGAATGAGGAATGGAGGTGTGATGTAGCCTTTCTAGAATTGTTGCCTATATGGGCAGCTTCCATGGTGCGGAAGGAGCATTTGAAGGACAAACGAATAGTTTTTCATTCTGAAAATATGGCTGTGGTACTGGTATTACAAAAGAAGATGGCCAAGTCGAGCTTGTTGTGTTTGGTATTACGTAAATTGATTTTGCAGAACCCGTTAATAATTTTTTTCCTTTACAGGAGTGTACATGCCTGGTGTAAAGAATGATATTGCTGACAGCTTGTCCTGATTTCAGTTTTGCAAGTTTCGAGGGTTGTCTCCATGGGCTGAGGAAGTGCCAAAAACCCTGCCAGAGGAGGTGTGGAATCTTGGGTCGAGGTAGCCAGGTGGTTGGTGCAGCATTCCTGGGCTCCATCTATGAGGAAGATCTATGGTAGGGCTCTTTCTGATTTTAATCAGTTTGTTTTGCAGCTGCCAGAAGATGAGGGGTGTGGTCGGAGGTATTATTGTTGCGATATATAGCTCGTGCTTGGGGACTAGGTAAGGCTTTGCAGATGGTCAAGGTGGATCCGGCTGCTATTAGCATTTTTGCTAAGGTGGTGGGGTTGCAAGATTTTACATAGTCCTGGATGTTAGGTCGGATGTTGAAAGGTTGGGGGAGAGCAGTGGTGGAACATAGGGGCTTTTGATGGCCGCTTATGCGGGTGATGTTGAAAGTTTTATTGAGAGGACTAGGGTTATTACAAGGTGGGTCTTTGGATTACTTCATGTGGAGCATGCTGTATACATTGTTGTATTTTGGTGCATTTCATGTTTCTAAGTTGTTAGGTTTGTTATGTTGGAAGGATGTTATCAAAGGGGAGGGGGAAGTTACTATTGCATTAAGGAAGAGTAAGACAGATCAATTAGGTAGGGAATTCATGGTGGTGATTAAGCCTAACAGGAATCCTAGCCTTTGTCCAGTAACATGGGCCAAAGAATTCAAATGGAGGCAGATGGGCAGTGCAGACGAGCTAATATTTTGTTTAGTGGATAGGAAGGTGGTGTCGAGTAGTAGATTCATATGTTTGGTTAGGAGGGTTTTATGCTGTATGGGATTTCTAGCGGATAAGTTTGCAAGTCACTCTTAGAATTGGCAGGGCTTCAGATTTAGCTAGAGAGGCTACTTCCATTGAAGTTGCTAAGAGATTGGGGAGGTGGTCTTCAAATGCATTTTTATCATATATTAGATAAGGTTGTTGGACTGATTAATAACTTTCTTTTCTTTATTCTTTTAGGTAAGCAGATTGTAACCTTGGGACATTTGTATATCTACTGGGTGGAGACACGTGTGTTAGTCAGGGAAGATGGGAAGAATTGGGGTTTATCAGATTTAGGGTGGTCAGTGACTTGGCATGGGGTTAGGGGTCTTAGGTGGGATAGGTTGCTGCATGAATTTGAGAAGATTAAATTGAAGGTGGGATGTTCTTGCATATTAGTAATTCATTTAGGGGCAACAATTTGGCCATTCGTTCCAAGAAGTGATTAGTTGATATTATTCTACAGGACTTGTTGAGATTGCAGACATTGTCCCCGGGTATGGAAATTGTTTGATCAGAGTTGAGCCCTCATTTGTGTTGGAGGAATGCTTATAGTTATAGGGCGATTAAAAGGGTCAGGAGGTTTGTCAATCAGAGATTGGCTAGGCAATTAAGAACTTTGGGGATGCATACCATTGAATACAGAGATTTTGGAGATGGACAGGAGGTCTGGTATCGAACAGACGGATGCAATTTAATGAGGTGGGACTGGATCTGTTTAATCTGCATTTGAAGCTGTTTTTAGAGGGTATGGTGGAGGTTAGGGTTTAGGAGAGGGGAAGAGCCTAGGGATCAGTCTGGTGGTGGAGAAGAGGGACAGGAATTCCCTCTTCTGTCCCCCCTCTAAGGAAGGTGGTTATTCACTGATTAATGGTTATTTCATCAGGAGGTGAGCAGGTATGCTGCCTATTTAAGTGTGGTGGGGTGAGTAGGTACGCTGCCCTGGTGGAGGAGTAATCAGGATGAGTAGGTATGCTATCCTGAGGTATAATAGTCTAGGGTGAGTATTTACGCTGCCCTTACAGCATTGCTGATGAAGATAATTGATGTTGCTTTGTGTGCATAAAGTTCAGTTCTTTATACAATAATATTCAATAAAAGGTCGTCAAATGGCTTTATGTGTCTGTTGTGGTTTATTTAAAGGGGGGCTGGGACAAATGTAGTTTGGGGCAAACTAATTTGTCTGGCTCCATGAGCAAGGGGGGTTATAGATGTTAGAAGTTATTATGAGTCTTTGCATTTAGGTTATATAGTGAGACTGTAGTAGTGAAAGTGTTAAAGAGAAAGGGAGAGGGTAAGGGAAGTGATGTAGGGGAGTGAGGGACTTAGAAAAGGAAGAAGTGGTAGGGATTAGGGGAAGTAGTTACATTTTTCATGGGTCGATGGCCCTCCCACCCTTTAAAAACCTTGACAACATAGAGGACAGTTCAAGCAGTCACGCCAGTGCAACACCAAGACCGTAAACAAGTTGAGTAAAAAACAAGATACGTTTAATGTAGAAACACATGTCAAGGTTTTTAAAGTGTGGCCCTCCCGCCCTCCCTTTTGATTTGGGAGGAAAGATTTTGGGCAGTTTAAGGTGGAGAAAAGGGACAGGAATGTCCTCTTCTGTTCCCCCTCTAAGGAAGGTTGTTATTCATTGGTTAATGGTTGTTTGGTCAGGAGATGAACAGGTATGCTGCCTATTTAAGTGTGGGGAGTGAGTAGGTACGCTGCCACGGTTTAGGAGGTATCAGGGTGAGTAGGTATGCTGCCTTGAGCTATAATAGCCCAGGGTGAGTAGTTATGCTGCACTGAGATTGTTGCTGATGAAAATAATTGATGTTATCTTGTATGCATAAAGTTCGTTATACTATAATATTCAATAAAAGGTCGCCAAATGGCTTTATGTGTCAGGCGTGGTTTATTTAAATGGGGGCCAGGACAACTGGATGTTTAAGCTATACAGTTGAAAATCGTATTAAATACTTGTATATAACAAAATGAGAGATATTTTATAAATTCAGAACAAAACATTACATTTGCCTGCTTTTTCATTATTCCAGTTGACAACATTAACAATTTGTTGGAAAGAAGCAATAATATCATACATGTCACTATTATATATTGTAACTTTCACTTAGTCAGAGTTGACATAAATTAATGGAAGTCATATAGTCCTAGTTTTGGAGATAATTTGTAAAGTTTGTTTCATAACAAAATGTGTCCTAATTTTACATTATGGTAGAGACTGCACACATTTTATTTGACTTTCATTTTAAAGGTGATGACTTATTATCCTTGCTTGCATAGACATCTATTAGCCATATCAGAAAAAAAACACATCACTATAATGGAAATTTACATTTCTTAATGGATAAAGTCAAGCTTGAGATGCTGTTAAGACACTGAGGTAGTATTATCAAGCCTGACTGTCATGTATCTTGTTTCTCATGTTCCTAATCTTGGTACAAATATTCAGATAATATCAGAATTGTAGCAGAAAGGTTCTTATAGTTTCATAGTTTCATAGTTTAGTACTAGGCTATTTGCCCTGGGGCATTTATAAGCCTAGCCATAGTGATGTGGCTTACGCCACCCCATGTAGTGGTACAAAAGTGTACAGAATAGATTTAGAATACTGTGCCTCTGTCTAGTAGTGACACAGTGAAGACCCCCTTACATAATAGAATTAGTTTACTGTGCCTCTGTCTAATAGTGACACAGAGATGACCCCCGGGGTAAACCTACGATCTCCCATCCACGCGTCAAGATTTCTCTTGAAGAGAGTCAGTGAGGGGCTCTGCCTAACATGAACTGGGATTCTGTTCCAGAGTATGGGAAGCCTCTGAGTTATGAATCTGTCCCTTCAGCATGTCCTATTCATATTTGTGCTGAGGTTTAAATCTTTAGCTCTCATGGTTCTGATGGATTTGGATTTTTTGAGGTGGAGCATGTCCATCAATTCCTGATTCAGTCACAGATCACCTCTGAGTAGGCGGTATGCTACTGAATAGAGCTGGAGTTTCTTTAGTCTGGCAGCATATGACATATGTTGGAGACCCTTGATCCTCTTGGTGAGGTACTTTTGGGGTGTCTCCAGCTGTTGCAAGTGCTGGGTGAGGTACATACCAAATGGGGCATTGTACTCAATCATGGGCCTGATAAGGGAGGAGTACAGGGGTACAATGACCTCCTTTGATCTGGATGTGAATCCCTTCATGATAAGGTGGGCAAGGTAGAAAGTCTTTCTAACCACTTTGGCAATGTGGGTGTCAAATGAGAGGTCACTATCGACTTGGGTCCCCAGGTCTCTGATTACTTTTTCAGTACTCAGTGGGTTACTGTCTATGTGATAATTTGTGGGTACTTTGTTTTTCCCAAAGGGGATGACTATACATTTTTTGGCATTTAGTTTAAGGCCATGACTCCAGCACCAGTTGTCTGTTTCAGTGAGGTCTTTCTGTAGGATGTATGTGTCAGCTGGTGTATCGACTATGGCGCCTAGTTTGCTGTCATCTGTGAACTTTGTCAGCCACAACCCTCCCATGTTTGCTTTCACATCTGAGAAATAAATGCCGAACAAGAGGGGTCCCAGGACAGAGCCCTGTGGGACACCACTTGTGACTGGCTTTGAGACTGACATGGCTCCAGCGATTTTGACTTTATGGGTTCTATCCTTTAGCCAGTTTGCAACCCATCTTTTGACATATGGATTTACATTTAAGATGTTGAGCTTATCTATGATGCCTGAGTGGGGTATTGTGTCGAAAGCTTTAGCCAAGTCCAGGTAGGCTGTATGGACTGCTTTGCCCTTGTCAATGGCTCTAGTGACTGTTTTGAAAAAGTCAACCAGGTTCAAAAGGCAGGATCTGCCCTTTACAAAGCCGAACTAGGTGGGATCAAGTGTCTGTAGGTCCCCAATGTCTCTGTTTATGAGTTCCATAATGATTCTTTCCATAGCTTTGCAGACCAGGCTGGTTAAGCTTATGGGGCGGTAGTTACCAGGGTCTGTAGAGGTGCCTACTTTGTGGAGTGGGACCACTGCTGCTGTACGCCAGTGTTCAGGTCCATATTCTGTAGGAAGGCTAAGGTTAAATAACATTTTTATGTGCGGGTTTAGCTCCTCTTGGAGTTCACGTAGCACGCAACCCGGGATACCGTCAGGTCCCATTGATGCTGTGTTTTTAGCTTTGCTGAGGGCGGTTCTCACCTGGACATCTGAGATGACAGGGAGGTTACATTCAGTTGGGATAAGTATTTCCTCTTTTGGGGGTGAGGGAGGGGAGAAATTTGCACTGAACCTGTCTGCCAGAATGTTGGCAATATCTGTGGGTTCAGTGTATTTTTTGTCATTGTGAACTTACTCTGAGCATATCTGAGAGTTTCCGCCCAGGTTTCTAACATAGCAGAAGAAGGCCTTGTGGTTATCTTTAGTGTCCATAGCGATTTTTCTCTCAAAGTTGGTCTTGGATGTTTTTATGAAAGAACGTAGCTTTCTATTAGTGCTGATCAGAGATGCCTTCTCTTTATGGGATTTTGCTCTGACGTGCAGTAGCTTCCTTCTTTTGTTATACAATTTGTTTATGGCTGGGGTCCACCAGACAGGACGCCTGCCCTTGGTGGAGAGGGTCTTGGTTTTATTTGGGATTGCATGATCCATGCATTCTTGGAGATGTCCGTAGAAAGCATTTGTGAAGGATTCAGCATTGTGGGATGTGGTTTCCACTGGCCCAGTGGGCTTAAAGGATACCATATCAGTCTTAAGAAGTATAAAGTCGGCTTTTGAGAAGTTTTTCACTGTAGTCTTTTGTGTTGGGGGTGGAGGTGGGATATGTATATCCAGGGTGATTAGCTTGTGGTCAGATCTCACTAGTGAGGGGTATACTTCCGGTGTGGAGCACTTTGTCCCCATGTTTGTGATGATCAGGTCTAGTATATTATCTCCCCTTGTGGGAGAAGTGACTAGCTGTTCCATTGCATTTGAATTTATGAATTCCAGGAACCTTTGGGCTAGGGTGTTAGGGCTAGAATAATGCACCCAGTCTATGTTAGGGTAGTTGAAATCTCCCAATATGATGGTGTTTGTTGAGACATTCATATCTTCCAACGTCTTCAGGAAGGCTGAATGGGGTTCCTGAGGTTGGGAGGGTGGTCTGTAACATGCTACCAGTTGTATTAGCAGTTTTGCCTATGGTTAGTTGCACCTGGATGGTCTCTGATGCTTCATGTGTTGCCACTAACCTAGAGGTGTGGGTGTCCTTGATGAATATGGACACTCCCCCTCCCTTTTTGGTTTGGCCTGAGTTTTGGGGCCGAAAAGCATGATACGAGGTATAGCCTGGTAGTGCTGGGGTGCTCTCAGGAGCCTTGAACCAGGTTTCAGTGACTGCATGGTCACTGAAATCTGGTCAAGTAGTGTATCGCTGGTGAAAGGTTTAGTCTTAGGACTGACATTACCACTTAGAGTTACTGTCTATCAATCATTGATTTTTCTACCTTTATTTTGCAGTGATGGATAACAGAGTAAGCACTTTCAATGCAACCCCTTTTGTTTGCATGTATTTTATCTGAGTCAGCTTAGAAGACATCTGCTTTGTAAGGAGGTGTGACCACCTTATTCAGTTTCATGATCAACTGAACAGGGTGTGCATGAATCCTTGCATGTTTATGGGAAGAAATGAAACACTTGTTAGCCTTTAATTTGTAAAGGAGATTTAAAAAGGTAAGAGTTACCACCCATTAAAACAGAGAATGAAAAGAGAATAATGCAGAGTAAATTACTGGTGCTGGACCAAATATAATTATTTCCATCAAAGCACAAATAATATGCAGACAACTATTGTAAGACTTACAAAATATAACTTTATAGTCACTCTTAAAATATAAAACTATAACACATACAAGAATATAACTTTATAGTCACTATTAAAATATAAATACTCACTGAACACGCACAGCAGATTATCTGACAGTTGCTTTGGGATGTTTTCTGAAGAAGTTATATGAGATAAGAATGATTCATACTTTCTTGCATCAAAGTTAAATACATTTGTAGTAGGTCTACATACTTATTATAATATGACTGCAGTGACAACAGAAAAAAAAAGAGTAAGCTGAACAATGGATAGAGAAAATTCCGAGAAAAACTTAATCAGTGAGAATCAGAATTACCTTAGACACAGCTGATGACTGACTTTGAGTGTAAAATCAGAAGACACTAGGAATAAACTAAAAATATTAAAAAAATGACTAAAAAATTAATTTTACTGAATCGCTCTAAAATATAAAAAATATGGAAGAAGAGTGAAAACTTTGCACAGCAAAGACAGACAAGCTGTTTTCAGAAAAGCATGTGAGGTTTGTTTTGCTAATTCTGTTATTCAGGTAGCAGAAGAGGAAGGAGGAATCAGCAAAACCAGCCTCAAATGCTTTTTTGAAATCAGCTTGTCTGTGGTTTTTTTTTGGAATGTTTTCACTATTCTTCGCTAATTTTTACTTTTTAGAGTTAGTCATTAAAATGCATTTTTTAAAGATCTTTTTTATATTTTTATTGTATTCCTTTTTAGTTTTTAAGTAAAGTATGCATCCATCTATGGTTCTGTGATGTTCTGCAACTAGCATAATACTAAGGCAATTACCTTGACAGTGGAAAAAATGCTGATGAGAAGCTTGTCATTTTTTCTGCTGGCTCGCAGAACCACAGAGGAACTTTCTTGCATTTTTCAAAATGTATATTAAATCACAGTCAGTTATTCTGTCATTTTTGTCAAGTGAATAATATTTTAAAAGGGCCCTTGATTAGCCTTGGCTTTTCCCTGATTCTTTTAAGATTCATCCTTGATTGTTTGAAGGGAATGATGCTGAGGGATGGAGTAAATGAAACAATTTGTCTACATAGATGGCTTCCTCTCAAGGTGCATATACCAATTTATTAGTTATTCAGTCAGAGAATTACAGATTTGTCGTGTGTGTGTGTGTGTGTGTGTGTGTGTGTGTGTGTGTGTGTGTGTGTGTGTGTGTGTGTGTGTGTGTGTGTGTGTGTGTCTGTGTGTGTATGTGTGTGTGTGTGTGTGTGTGCATGTGTGCGCGTGTGTGTGTGTGTGTGTGTGTGTGTGTGCATGTGCGCATATTTGAATGGGAGTATGACTGTATGGAAGTGCCTTTGTCAAAATAATGCAAGGGCCACTAAGGAAAGCCCTACCAGTATTATTTTTTAACTAAAATGTTATCTGTAGACATGTAAATGAGCTGATAATGAGGTTTTTCACTCTGCATCCACAGCTCTCATTGAATGGCATTTTCTCACTGTCATACTGATTGATTTAACTGTACTGAGTCTTTTTTTTTTTTTGAGTTCTCTATTTGAATCTACAGAACCTCAATACCTACAGCATCTTTGCACCCAGGTATAAAACTTGCATGACCATTAGCTGGAGTAAGCAAGCTCATTTTTTTTTCTAAGCAGGAGTGTTATATCTTTGCTGTGTAGGGAGTTCATTCTTGGAATGTTCTGGTTAACTGGAAAAGGAAATATAAGAAGAAAAAACTTTGCAGTGATGCAAAAATTATTATGCAGTTAATTAAGTAATAATTGCCAAAAACAAAAAAAAAATAATCTAAGGCTCAATGGAGACAAAAAAAAGATATTCTTAGAATAATAAACTTTTAATTGCCGCTTACATAAAACAACTTTATCAGAAAATACAAAAGTATACACTTACATCACAATTATATATAAAATTCCAACCAATGAAAAAACTAGAAGCAATTACTGAAAACAATGTCTAAAAACAAAGTGTTGCCAGTTTAGAGAGTAAAAAAAAAGCTCTTAAGGTCCCATTAGCTTATGTTACTTTAAAGAACACTTGATGTTAATAGTTTAATTTAAGGCTGGGGTAAATGTCAGCCCTCAGTTTCACTTGCCATTCAACCTCTCTTTTCTCAATAGAATTTTTATAATCAACTCCCTCTTATACTTTCTGGAACTTGCTCTAAATGGCAAATGTGAACTTTTTAAAATTGCCACATAAAATAGAATGTCTGTAGAGAGCATTGTTCCCATCTTTAGTTTTGACTGCATACGGATGTTCTCTTATTATCTGCCTAAGCCTCCTAGTTGTCATCCCTATATAAAGCTTGTTCAGTCAGAACATAAAGCAATGTTCACAACCCCTGTTGTACTATAATTATATCTACCTAGTGTATTTAAGGTACATAGAAAGTGACTTAAAGAAACAAATGGTCCTTCATTAATAAACCTACAAACATTGCAACCGTAACATTTGTGGGTACCTAGAGGTTTGGTGGCAGTAGGAAATTCCTTCTTGGTATTGTCATGGTTTAACATTTACTTAATGCACTTGTATTTTTTATACACAAATTTAGGAATGTCACCAAGTACTGGCCTTAGGTCTTGATTCCCAGAAAGAAATAATTCTCCAATTGTTTTTATAGTTGCATTTTCCTGGTTTATCCACATTTAACCATTAAGACTGGGAAATGCAGAAGTGTGAGTGTCCATTTTTGAAGAACTCTTACAATAACATTATTAGGTTTTATCATGATGCATTTCTTTTAATTCATGTGGATTGTATGTTATGAGAGGGTAAGTTGTTTAACAAAACCTCAGGTATAAAGCCTCTTTCCAGGGTATTCTAGCAGTAGTGTTACACCAAAATTAATGGATTGTGCTGCACTGTGGTGACCAAATCTCCAGAACATTTGGTACAGAATTTGATATTTATAATGTAGTCATATTAGGGTGATAAACTCAAGGAAAGCTATGCCTTCTAGCTCCCGTGGTATCCAGTATAAATTAATGCAGAGAACTGTACAGTTGCATGTCTCATCTACATATTCAACAATGTTTGCAGCCTACCTCTCAACCTGGAAACATCAAAAATCTGGACAAAGGCATGTGAAAAATAGGTACAAATCTGCATGCTGATTAACATTAAATTTGCATACATATTTATGCATCCCTGCCCACTCCAGTGGAGTTGTGGGATACCAACTTTCAAAAGCAAACTGAAGACAGGCAACCAAATATGCCCCAGAGTCTCCCTGCAGCCAATCCAATATCCCATTACTTGGCTATTTTGCCCCATTTAACATAAACACCTAAATGTTTATACTGCTTTATTTCTACAGTGATTATTTGGATTTCATTTAAAACATTTATTTTACATTTTATAGTAGAAACACTAATAGACATCTGCTAAACAAAGCAATACAGTCTCACAATGAAAATAGACTTCGCATTAAAACTTTTCTGCCCTTGAAACTCACATCCATTGAAACTGCATTGAAACCCACATTTAAAGAAAATGCATATGGCCAGTGGCGGTCAAAGATTACCTTTGGGCTGCTTTCAATTAATAGGCCCCTTTCACATGAAACATGCATGTGTTCTTTGATATACCTTCCTGACTGCATTAAAATATATTCCTTGTATAATACAGCACACTTCTTAGAGCTTGTTTTAAATTTATTGATTTTACCATTTTTCCAGTCAGCAATAAAACAAAATGCATGAACAAATAATGACAAAGCACCCTAATTCAGAACATTTCCATCATAAAAGTCTATCCAAACTTCTATAATTCAGCAGTATCAGTAAATATGCACAATCTCTGCAGAAGTAAAAGTCATTTAAATAATTCCACATTAAAGTGATCTGTAACTAAAGAAGAGATTGCTGCTTGCAAACAACTTTATATTTCATTATACCATGACCCCCCATTAATATTCCAAAATGTGCATGGTGATTGGTCAGCGTGCACGTTGTAAATCGACTTATACTAATGGAAAAAGGTCCAGTCGTCCGGACTTTTTCCATTAGTATAAGTCTTTTTTAAAACACTGTCTCGCTATGTTAAAGGAGTTTTACATAGCGAGGCAGGTTTAAAAAAAGCAACAGAGATCTCCATTGCTTTTTTTAAAGCTGTCTCGCTATGTTAAACTCCTTTAACATAGCGACAATAAAGCAACGGAGATCTTGCTTTCTCCGTTGATTTTTTTTAAAACCTGTCTCGCTATGTTAAATGGGTTTTACATAGCGAGACAGCTTTAAAATAAGCAACGGAGATCTCCGTTGCTTATTTTAAAGCTGTCTCACTATGTTAAACCCATTTAACATAGCGAAAAAGTTTGTAAAAAGCAACAGAGATCTTGCTTTCTCCGTTGCTTTTTCCCACAGCTCTGATGTACTGCGTAGGCATGCACAGTACATCAGAACTGCCGCAGATTACCAGACAGCTGCGGAAGGGCAGGAAGGAGGCATTATACAATGCCATTATTTAAGAAAATTAATTATTTTTTTCTTAAATAATGTCATTGTATAATAGCAATAACCCACTTCTGGGTGTGAGTAATGCTGGATTTACCCACGGTTGGCTTTGTTTGGTCCCTTGTGACCAAACCACGCCAACCGTGGGTAAATCCAGCATTACCCACACCCAGGCATGGGTTATTGCTATATTGTTTCATCTATAAGTAAAGCACCTGTTACCCTTGAGGAATAAATGTCTTATGTTACATTAAAAAATGATAAGCTAATAATATTGCAGTAGGGAATGGATGGCAAACTGATAACAGGTTCATAGTTACTAGGTATCTCCACCAAAGAGGACATTCTCAGGACTGCAGCTTCCATCCCTTTAAAAGTGCAACACAGTACAGTATCAGCAATCCATCTACAAACTGTGGAAATAGAACCCACAGCCTTCTGCATCAAAAGCCAGTATTCTACCTGTTATGCTACTAACAATGCAAGCAGACTTGGCATAAGCAGTACTAAACTTCTCTTCCCCTGAAGCTGTCAGCTCCTTGTAAAATCCACTCGGCACTCAACTATATCTCTCAGCTTTGCATCACAAGAAACCTTGCAAAAGCCAAAATTTATTGGTGGGGGGACAAAAGTCAAAAAGCCAGGAACACATATTAAACATTGCTTTTATAATCTTGGAAATTTGCTAGAATAAAATGTTGTGTTACCGCTATGTGTTTACTGAAAGATAGGAAGACTGAAATTTAAATGGCTATCATTTAGTGAATTCACTCCTCACCATAGCTCTCAACCTCTTAGCACAAAAAAACTAGACAAAGCCAATAATGGGTGAATACAGCCCCAAAAATAGGGACAGATTTAAAATATTGATCTTATAAACTTAGAAAATTGCTAGAATAAAAGGTGTTGCGTTACCATGATGAAGTTTGAAATTCAAATGCCTGTCATTATTTAGTGAATTCAACCCTCACTGATTTGCCAGATAAATCCAGAAAACAACAGATGTTATGAGGAACAGAACAAAAATATGAGGCAAAAATATGAACAGTTTTCACAAGTGGTGGTGGGTAGAGAATTCAGGCTCTTGGTACCTGTACCCAAGGTACAGGGTTTGAGCCTGAGTAACCCTAGCAGCTAGGTGTATTTAACTGGGGCACTACACACACACACACACACACACACACACACACACACACACACACACACACACACACACATAAACACATACACACACCTTAACGCACACCCTGCAGTGTGCGGACCAAATGGCCATGGAAGAAAAGAACCAGCCATTCACACACTATATTCAAATATCAAGTAAATGGCTGCAGTACCACTAAGAATTATTCAAATGTACTACTAACAAGAGCCAAATTGCTACTGGCACTGTATGTATTCAAATATCGCTGATACTACTAAGAAGAACCATCAAGTAAATGGCCACCTACTAACTAAGAAGAACCAAATTGCTACTGAAACTTTCTGTATTCAAAATGGTGGCACTAGTAAGAATTCCTTACATGGAGCAGATGTATTCAAATATTGTGTTATTACTAAGAAGAGCCCAGAAGTAAACAGCTGCCATACTAACTAAGAATAACTAAATTGCTACTCACACTTTTTCTCTATTCAAAATGGTCACACAAGTAAGAATTCCTTACCTGGAGAAGCTGGGAAATGCCGCTCGCATGCTTTTGTTTTGCTGGCTGGCCCGAAAGTACATTTGAATCTCTTGAGCCCTCTGCCAGTTCTGACAGCCTGGCAGGCTGTTCACAGAGCTGACATCATCATGCATGCCTCTGCATGTGATGACGTCAGCCAAAAATGCCGAAAAAAAAATTAAAAAAAAAGCTTTGAAATTTGGAAATAAAGGGTTGCCAGTCGAGAATTGTGGCACCCCATTATTTGGACCACATTACTAGTAAAACCCGAGAAATTTGATATGGTTGAGAGGTATGGTTTTCAAGTGGATCAGGGTTGGCAATGGATGTAAAAGTACATAGTTTGCAGCTGATACATTTAGTTCTTTATAGTTATGAAAAGGCTTCCTTCTACTGTCAGTAGATAGTTCATCCACTTAATGGACTGTGAGTTGCAGAAAATGATACATGATTGAACAGTATACAAAGGAACTTGGGAAGAATAACACTCATACTTGGAATGCCAATTATTGTTGTATTATGAATAAGCAACATGCCAGATGGGGAATTATATCATATTTAGAAGAAAAGAAAAAAATACAGGATCAACTCAAAATAGTTATTCTTACAGAGTTATATGACTTATGCACCTCTGGAGGTGGTAGGACTGCATGATACTTCTTCTGCTACTACTTTTTCTAGAGGGCAAATTTCCTCTGTTTGGCATCAGGACAGGAAATGAATCATTGTAAGCATGAAGTGATTACCTCATTTTCAAAAGATTGTCTAGTTCATGCAGGAAGAGAAGTGAAGATGTCTGCAAAGTCAAACAAGTTTGTTTGTCCTCACCAGTGAGAGTGATTCACCTGCTTCATAACAACCTGCAAAATTACAGGTGAGTCTCTGTACATAATAAACTCAAAGACCTTGAGGTACTTCTGTCCAGCTTCTGATGATAAGCATGTTCATTCAGTTTTACCCTCTTACTTTCATTTTTGTGAGAGCAGCACATTTATTTATTACAGAGGAGAACATTGACATGAAGTAATTTACTACATCATTTAATATAGAATAGAAGCATAAGTTGTTTCCATTTGTATTTTTATTCCTTGGCCTCTATCATTTTTGATGATTTTTCTCTGTCCCAAATGCTAATGTGCACAGCAGAAACTTTTAGACGTTTCATCTTCCAAGTGGTAAACAACCGCATGGTTAAGCGATAGAGTTGAAAGTCATAGCAAATACTTGTATATAACAAAATGAGAGATATTTTGTAAATTCGGAACAAAACACTGCATCTGCCTGTCTTTTCATTATTCCAGTTGATAACACTAACAATTTGTTGGAAAGAAGCAATACTGTCATAGATGTAACTATTATATATTCTAACTTTCACTTAGTCAGGGTTGAGATAACTGACTGGAAGTCATATAGTCCTAGTGTTGGAGATAGTCTGTAAAGTTTGTATGATAGAAAAATGTATACTAATTTTACCTTATGGTAAGGACTGCACACATTTTATTTGACTTTCATTTTAAAGGTGATGACTTATTTTTCCTGCTTGCATTGTGAGAGAGTTGTAAGACATCTATTAGTCACATCAGAAAAATCACTTATCACTATAATGGAAATTCACATTTCTTAATGGATAAAGTCAGGCTTGAGATGCTGTTAAGAGACTGAGGTAGTATTATCAAGCCTGAAGGTCATGTATCTTGTTTCTCATGTTCCTAATCTTGGTACAAACATTCAGATACTATCAGAATTGTAGCAGAAAAGTTCTTGGATGAAGTCAAATAGTGTATCGCTGGTGAAAGGTTTAGTGATAGGACTGACATTACCACTTATAGTTAGTGTGTATCAGTCACTGATTTTTCTAACTACATTTTTGCAGTGATGGATAAGAGAGTAAGCACTCACAATGCAATCCCTTTTGATTGCATGTATTTTATCTGTTTCGGCTTAGAAGACATCTGCTTTGTAAGGGGGTGTGATCACCTCATTCAGTTTCATCATCAACTGAACAGGGTGTGCATGAATCCTTGCATGTTTATGGTAAGAAATGAAACAGTTGTTAACCTTTAATTTGTAAAGGAGATTTAAATAGGTAAGAGGTACCACCCATTAAAACAAAGAATGAAAAGAAAATAATGCAGAGTAAATTACTGGTGCTGGACCAAATAGAATATTTTCCATCAAAGCACAAATAATATGTTGACAACTATTCTAAGACTTACAAAATCTAACTTTATGTTTACTCTTAAAATATAAAATTATTATAAGACATACAAGAATACAACTTTCTAGTCACTATTAAAATATAAATCATCACTGAATACACAGCTGATTATCTGACAGCTGCTTTGGGATGTTTTCTGAAGAAGTTATATGAGATAAGACTGATTCATACTTTCTCGCATCAAACTTAGGTACATTTGCAGATAGTCTACATACTTATTGTAATATGACTGCAGTGACAACAGAAAAAAAAAAGTAATCCGAGCAAAGAAAAGAGAAAATTCAGAGAGAAAATCAGTGAGAATCAGAATTACCTTATATACAGTTGATGGCTAACTTTGAGGGTATCAGAAGACACTAGGAATAAAAGAAAAATATGAAAAAAAAGATTGTTATAAATAATGCTTTTTACTGAGTCGCTCTAAAAAATAAAAAAATAAGGAAGAAGAGTGAAAACTTTGCACAACAAAGACAGACAACCTTTTTTCTGAAAAGCATTTGAGGTTGGTATTGTTGAGTCTGTTATTAAGGTAGCAGAAGAAGTAGAAGGAATCAGCAAAAACAGCCTCAAATGCTTTTCTGAAATCAGCTTTTCTGTTTTTCTTTTGTAAAGTTTTCACTCTTATTCATTAATTTTTACCTTTTAGAGTTACTCAATAAAAAGCATTCTTTGTTTAAAGATTTTTTTTTTTATATTTTTATTTTATTCCTTTTTAGTTTTTAAATAAAATATGTGTCCATCTGTGCTTCTGTGATGTTCCTCGATAAACATAATACTAAGGCAATTAACTAGACAGTGGAAAAAATGCCGACGAGAAGCTTGGCCTTTTTTATGCTGCCTTGCATAACCACTGTGGAGCTTTCTTTTATTTTACAAAATGTATATTAATTCACAGTCACTTATTCTGTCATTTTTTCAAGTGAATGATATTTTAAAAGTGCCCCTGATTAGTCCTGGCTTTTCCCTGATTCTTTTGAGATTTGTCCTTGACTGTTTGAGGGGAATGATGCTGAGGGCCGGAGTAAATGAAACAACTTGTCTCAATGGATGGCTTCCTCTCAAGGTGCTGTACCAATTTTTTAGTTATTCAGTGAGAGAATTACAGATTTGTGGTGTGTGTATGTGTTTGTATGCGCATGTGTGCATGTTTGAATGGGAATTTAAGTGTATGGAAGTGCCACTGTCACAGTAATTCAAGGGCTACTAAGGAAAGCCCTACCAGTGATATTGTTAACTAAAATGTAATCCAGAGACGTGTAAATGAACTGATAATGAGGTTTTTCACTGTCATGGTGACTGATGAATCTGTATTGAGTCCTTTTCTTTTTTTAATTTCTCTATTTGAAACTACAGAATCTCAGTATCTACAGCATCTTTCCACCAAGGTATAAAACTTGCATGACCACTAGCTGGAGTAACCAAGCTCATTTTCTCTAAGCAGGAGTGTTATAACTTTGCTGTGAGGGATTTCATTCTTGGAATGTTCTGGTTTACTGGAAATGGAAATATAAGAAGAAAAATCTTTGCAATGATACAAAAAATATTATGCAGTTAACCAATTAATAATAGCAACAAAACAAAAGAAAGTATTATAATCCTCAATGGAGACAAAAAGGTTATTCTTAGAAGAATAAATGTTTAATTACCACGTTCGTAAAACAACTTCATCAGAAAATACAAAAGTATACACTTACATCACAATTATATATAAGATTCCAACCAATAAAAAACTACAGACAGTTATTGAAAACAATGACTAAAACAAAGTGTTGTCCATTTAGAGAGTTAAAAAAAGTCTCTTAAAGTCCCCTTAGCTTATGTTGCTTTAAAAAAACACTTGATGTTAATAGGTTAATTTAAGCCAGGTGGAAATGTCAGCCTTCAGTTTCACTTGCCATTCAACCTCTCTTTTCTCAATTGAATTTTTATAATCAACTCCCTCTTATACTTTCTGAAACTTGCTCTAAAATGGCAAATGTGAACTTTTTAAAATTGTCACATAAAATAGAATGTCTATAGAGAGCATTGTTCCCATCTTTAGTTTTGACTGCATAAGGATGTTTTCGTATTATCTGGCTAAGTCTCCTAGTTGTCATCCCTACATAAATCTTGTTCAGTCAAAACATAAAGCAATGTTCACAACTCCTGTTGTACTATAATTATATCTACCTAGTGTATTTAAGGTACATAGAAAGTGACTTAAAGAAACAAATGGTCCTTCATTAATAAACCTACAAACATTGCAACCATAACATTTGTGGTTACCTAGAGGTTTGGTGATAGTAGGAAATTCCTTCTTGGTATTGTCATGGTTTAACATTTACTTAATGCACTTTTCTTTTTTATACACAAATTTAGGAATGCACCAAGTACTGGCCTTAAGTCATGATTCCCAGAAAGAAATAATTCTCCAATTGTGCTTATATTTGCATTTTCCTGGTTTATCCACATTTGATCATTAAGATTGTGAAATGCAGATGTGTGACTACATTTTTGAAGAACTCTTACAATAACATTACTAGGTTTTTGCGTAATCCATTTCTTTTAAATTATGTGGACTGTATGTTTTGAGAGGGTAAGTTGTTTAACAAAACCTCAGGTATAAAGCCTCTTTCCAGGATATTTTTTGCAGCAGTGTTGCACCAAAATTAATGGATTGTGCTGCACTGCGGTGACCAATCTCCAGAACATTTGGTACAGAATGTGATACTTATAATGAAGTCATATTAGGGTGATAAACTCAAAGAAAGCTATGCCTTCTAGCTCCCATGGTATCCAGTATAAGTTAATGCAGAGAACTGTACAGTTGCATGTCTCATCCATATATTCAACAATGTTTGCAAGTGCATTAGGTTTGGCAATGGAAGTAAAAGTACATAGTTTGCAGCTGATACATTTAGTTCTTAATAGTTCAGAAAAGGCTCCCTTCCAGTGTCAGTAGATAGGTCATCCCCTTAATGGACTGTGAGTTGCAGAAAGTGATACATAATTGAACCGCATACAAAGGAACTTGGGAAGAATAACACTCACAGTTGGAATGTCAATTTTTGTTGCATTGAGAATAAGCAACATGTCAGATGGGGAATTATATCATATTTAGATGAAATGAAAAAAATACAGGAGCAACTCAAAATAGTTATTCTTACAGAGTTCTATGACTTATGCACCTCTGGAGGTGGTGGGACTGCACGGTAGTTCTTCTGCTCTTACTTTTTCTAGAGTGGAAGTTTCCTTTGTCTGGCATCAGGACAGGAAATGAATCATTGTAAGCATGAAGTGGTTACCTCATTTTCAAAAGATTTTCTAGTTCATGCAGGAAGAGGAGTGAAGATGTTTGCAAAGTCACACAAGTTTGTTTGTCCTCACTGATGAGAGTGATTCACCTGCTTCATAACAACCTGCAAAATTGCAGGTCAGTCCCTGTACTTGATAAACTTAAAGACCTTGAGGTACTTCTGTCCAGCTTCTGATGATAAGCATGCTTCATTCAGAGTTTTATCCTCTTAATTTTGTGTTTGTGAGAGCAGCACATTTGTTGATTACAGAGAAGAACACAGACATGAAGTAATTCACTGCATCATTTAGTATAGAAGAGAAACATAACATGTTTCCATTTGTGTTTTTATTCCTTGCCCTGTATCATTTTTGATGATTTTTCTCCGTTCTGAATGTTAAATTCCACAGCAGAAATTTTTAGATGTTTTATCTACCAAGTGGCATCTAACTGCACGGTTAAGCGATACAGTTGAAAGTCATATCAAATACTTGTGTATAACAAAATGAGAGATATTTTATGAATTCAGAACAAAACGTTACATTTGCCTGCCTTTTCATTATTCCAGTTGCCAACACTAACAATTTGTTGGAAAGAAGCACTAATGTCATAGATGTAACTTTTATATATTCTAACTTTCACTTAGTCTGGGTTGAGATAACTGACTGGAAGCCATATAGTCCTAGTGTTGGAGATAGTCTGTAAAGTTTGTATGATAGCAAAACTTATACTAATTTTTCCTTATGGTAGGGAATGCACACATTTTATTTGACTTTCATTTTAAAGGTGATGACTTATTATCCTTGCTTGCATTGTGATATAGTTGTAAGACATCCATTAGTCATATCAGAAAAATCACTTATCAGTATAATGGAAATTCACATTTCTTAATGGATAAAGTCAGGCTTGAGATGCTGTTAAGACAGTGAGGTAGTATTTTCAAGACTGAAGGTCATGAATCTTGTTTCTCATGTTCCTAATCTTGTTACAAACATTCAAATATTATCATTATTGCAGCAGAAAGGTTCTTGGATGGAGTCAAGTAGTGTATCACTGGTGAAAGGTTTAGTATTAGGACTGACATTACCAATTATATTTACTCTGTATCAGTCATTGATTTTTCTATCTTCATTTTGCAGTGATGGATAAGAGAGTAAGCACTCACAATGCAATCCCTTTTGTTTGCATGTATTTTATCTGTTTCAGCTTAAAATACATCTACTTTGTAAGGGGGTCTGACCTCTTCATTCAGTTTCCTGATCAACTGAACAGGGTGTGCATGAATACTTGCATGTTTATGGGAAGAAATGAAACACTTGTTAGCCTTTAATTTGTAAAGGAGATTCAAAAGGTAAGAATTACCACCCATTAAAACAGAGAATGAAAAGAAAATAATGCAGAGTAAGTTACTGGTGCTGGACCAAATATAATTCTTTCCGTCAAAGCATAGATAATATGCAGACAACTATTGTCAGACTTACAAAATATAACTTTATGGTTACTCTTAAAATATAAAACTATTGGAAGACATACAATAATATAACTTTATAGTCACTGTTAAAATATAAATACTCACTGAATACACAGCAGATTATCTGACAGCAGCTTTGGGATGTTTTCCGAAGATGTTATAAGAGATTAAGACTAATTCATCCTCTCTTGCATCATCCTTAGGTACATTTGCAGTAGGTCTACATACTTATTATAATATGACTGCAGTGACAACAAAAACAAAAAGAGTAATCTGAGCAATCGAAAGAGAAATTTCAGAGAGAAACTCAATCAGCTAGAATCAGAATTACCTTACACACAGTGGCTGATTGACTTTGAGGTTAAAATCTGATGACACTAGGAAAAAAAATAAAACTATAAAAAAAGATTTTTTGTAAATAATGCTTTTTGCTGAGTCACTCTAAAAAAGTTAAAAATAAGGAAGACGAGTGAAAACTTTGCACAGCAAAGACAGACAAGCTGATTTCAGAAAAGCAATCGAGGTTGGTTTTGCTGAGTCTGTTATTCAGGTAGCAGAAGTAGGAGGAATCAACAAAACCAGCCTCAAATGCTCTTCTGAAATGAAATTGTCTGTGTTTCTTTTGCAAAGTTTTCAGTCTTATTCATTGATTTTTACTTTTTAGAGTGACTCAATAAAAAGCATTCTTTTTTTAAGATTTTTTTAAAAATATTTATTTTATTCCTTTTTAGCTTTTAAGTAAAATATGTGTCCATCTGTGGTTCTGTGATGTTCCTCGATAAACATAATATGAAGGCAATTAGCTAGACAGTGGAAAAAATGCTGATGAGAAGCTTGTCATTTCTTTCTGGTGTCTCACAGAACCACAGAGGAGTCTTACTTTATTTTACAAAATGTATATTAATTCACAGTCAGTTATTCTGTCATTTTCTCAAGCGAATAATATTTTAATAGTGCCCCTGGTTAGTCCTGGATTTTCCCTGATTCTTTTGAGATTTATGCTTGATTGTTTGAGGGGAATGATGCTGAGAGCTGGAGTAAATGAAACTGCTTATCTAAATGGATGGCTTCCTCTCAAGGTGCACATATCAATTTATTAGTTATTTAGTGAGAGAATTACAGATTTGTTTTGTGTGTGTGTGTGTGTGTGTGTTTGTAGGAAATGTAGGAAGATGCAACAGAGTGTGCGTGTGTGTGTGTGTGTGTGTGTGTGTGTGTGTGTGTGTGTGTGTGTGTGTTTAATTAAAATATTTATCCAATGTGAGAGTGTGTGAGTGTTTTTAGAGAGGTATGATGCAGAGAGCTGGAATAAATGAAACAACTTGTCAAAATGGATGGCCTCCTGCCAAGGTGCATAAACTGATTGATTAGTTATTCAGTGAGAGAATTACAGTTTTTTCATATGTGTGTGTCTGTGTGGTGTGTGTGTGTGTGTGTGTGTGTGTGTGTGTGTGTGTGTGTGTAATAAGTAAAATATGTATCCTATGCAAGTTTGTGTGTTTTGTGTGTGTGTGTGTGTGTGTGTGTGTGTGTGTGTTTGTGTGTGTGTGTGTGTGTGTGTGTGTGTGTGTGTGTGTGTGTGTGTGTGTGTGTGTGCGTGTGTATGTGTGTGTGTGTTTAATGCTCCTCACAGTACAGTGCATCCTGTTCTGTCTCTCTGTGGTTCTGTCACATGCTTGTGTGTAATTCCCTTACCAACATGATGCTCTGTGTATTTTCCACTGTCTCTTGAGAGCATGACGGAACCACAGAGGGACAGACCCTCAAAGCCAATTTCAATAAAAAGCATTTTAAAACATCATTCTAATAATAAGAACATTCTAATAATAATAACATTCTAATAACATTCTAATAATAAAAATAAAAAATACAACACAAATCTGGAATGGAGTTACAAAACAAAATAGAGTCAGCCTGGTGCAGTATTATGTACTCTAAAGCTTCTAAAAACATCATTCTTTAAATTTTTAGTCTCCCACCAGGACACAAGTGCTCTTTAGCAATTACATTCTACTAGCCGAGCACACTCAAGCAAATCTGCAGTCTGCGGCTACCACTCCATCTATACAGTAGCACACTCAAGCAAATCTGCAGTCTGCGGCTACCACTTCATCTATACAGTGTAAGAAGGAATCAGTATTGCAAACTAAACAAGGATATACATTTTGAGCCTCAAGAGCAGGAGCACACTCAAGCAAATCTGCAGTCTGTGGCTACCACTCCATCTATACAGTAGCACACTCAAGCAAATCTGCAGTCTGCGGCTACCACTCCATCTATACAGTGCAAGAAGGAATCAGTATTGCAAACTAAACAAGGATATACATTTAGATGCCTCAAGAGCAGGGTCAGTCCACCCAGGAATTCTACTTGTATGTTTTATGAGAGTGAAGCTATTACATTAGCAGTATTTCTTAGTATTTCTCAGCTTGGTAATAAAACTGACTGTTGTAGCCTTGTGTCCCCCCCCCCCCGATAGTACAATAATCCTAACTGTCCAATAGACAGTATAGATTTAATTCACATCCCTGTGACTAAATTAAATTAACCATCAAGCAGCCCTCTCAGTTCTTTCTGCCTTAGTTTGTATCACTTGGAGGATAACCTGTTTATTTGCATCTCTATCATTGCTAATGTATCTCCCTACTGTAATCTGTGCACAAGCTGGTTACTAATCAGCAAGTCAATGTGAAGACACACTCCCAACCTTAATAAACTTTGCTGTCTCTTCTCTCCTTCACTTCACAGGTAGTTTGAATTATTACTTACCCTCTCTGAGGCCTTCACTGATTTCCACTGATTGCCTCTCTGGTTTCTTTGCATTCCACCTGGTTTACACCCCTTGTGCTATCTCCCTCCCCCAATACAAAGTCTATATTAGAATCCTGCTGAGCATGGCGCCATCTTTAAATTTCTAGTCTCCCACCAGGACACAAGTGCTCTTCAGCAATTACATTCTGCTAGCCGATAAGCCATTAGACCTCATGAATTTGTTTTAAAAGTGTTCAGATTTGTAAAGTAATACTTACTTTTTTCTCTTGCCTTGGTTGGCTCTGGCTCTGCCCCGCTCCGTTCGCCCTCGCTAATGCTCGGGCTCTCTCCACTCCCCTGCCCTGCCCCCTATTTCCTCCCGCCCCCACTACCTCTACATTTATAGTAATCATAGCCACACCCACAGCTCTCCCTCACATCACCTCCACCAATCACAGCTCCTCAAGTCATATCACATTAAACCACACCAACTTGCTCCACACAAAATACTCCCAATCACTCTCATTCCCACTAGGCATTTTTTGCATCACTCACACTACTTCCCCATCCACATATAGTGCAACCCTAAAATTCCTATTCAGACCCCCCACCTAGAAACAACATAAACTTTATAACCATGACTATCACACAACTAAATCTAGTCTGTCTTCTCATAATTCTTTACAACACCACAAGTTATCACTCTAGCAATATCCCTAAACTTAGTAGCACAACACTGCATTATGCACTCTCATACACAGACACCACACATTATAATAATATCTGCCCACACTTATTCAAGAACTACATAATGGACCAATTCAGAACTAAACACATATGCTCTCATTCCTACTCCAAAAAAACACAATACTTTCTCACACTCCTCACCAAACTCCAACATCTGTATAACCATTTTAACTCCAGGCTCACCATAAGTGGGGATATCCACCCCAACCCAGGCCCAAATCCATCCTGTCCAACACAAACTGCTCCACCACAAATGTCAGAACATAACTCCCCCACTTTCTTCATCCCTGGGCAAATCAACAATAGCAGCAAAACCAACCATCTTTGAATGCTAAATATTAATATTAGAAGTATCAAAAATAAAATACCTGAACTCCAGGCCACAATAGCACACTACTCCCCAGACATAGTTGCTTTAACAGAAACCTGGCTAAATAAAAACATAGCTAACTCAGAAGTTCTCCCTACTGGCTACAATATCATTAGACAAGACAGACCACTTCATAAAGGGGGTGGAACTGCCTTACTCTACAAGTCCAACTTAACTGTCCATCAATTATCAAACTCCTACCCCTCCCCCAATAATTGGGACATACTTATCTCACAACTTCAACTTCACCCTAAAAAGGTCATCACCACAATTGTGATCTGGTAATACACCTGCTAGCCTTGAAGACTTCTTATCCTAGTGTTCTTCCACATACTCACAAGAAACCCTTATTCTGGGGGACTTCAACCTAGATTGGTTCACCTGTATATCAGAACCACCAAGTAATCTAATAAATCTTCATGGCTACCAGCAGCTAGTCCAAATTCCAACTAGGTGTGATAAAAAATCTAAAAGGGAATCCATCCTTGACTGGGTCCTAACTCTAGCAACCCCACATTGTACCCTCACACAGGCAGTCTCCCAGACACCTTAAGTGACCACAACATAATATACTTTATACGTAGTAGAACAAGCATATGCAAAACCACTAACTATATATCCACTAGAAACACAAAAAAAATCTCTCCTGAGGTTCTCAACACTTTACTGTGTAACTGTGACTGGACCCCCCTAAAAACTCTCCCACTTGACCAGGCTGTAGCATATTTCAACAAAACATTTCTACAACACCTAGACACTGTCGCTCCATTGCGCAAAATCAAGGTTAGAACCTCTACAAACCCCTGGCTCAGTAAAGAAACCAAACAAATCCTCAAGTCCAGAGACACTGCCTGGCGTTACTATCAAAAAAATAAAGAAACACAAAGCCTAACTAAGTACCAAGAACTGCGCAACCATGCAAAAAAATGCATTAGGCTGGACAAAAAATCCTACTACACAACATTACAAACTAAACACCAACACAACCCGCAAAAATTTTGGAAAAATGTAAACCAGCTACTAAAATCCACTCAAAAGGCTACCCCCAAACCAACCACCCCTGACACTAAAGTTCCCATCGAAACACAATTCATCTCCCACTTTGTGAACTCAATTCTATCCTTAGTATCACAGGACCGTTCCTTCCTCACTATCCCCCCCCAACACAAATAATACTAATACAAGCTTTACCCTCAAAACAGTTTCCACCACTTCAATCAAAAGTATGCTCTCCAAACTAAAAACCTCATCAACAGCAGCTAACCTACTCCCCAGCTATTTCTTGAAACTTACAGCAGATGCTATTGCTATCCCAGTCTCCACTCTCATAAACAGATCAATTGTTGAAAACTATGTGCCCGAACTCTGGAAAATATCCTATGTTATACCCATACATAAAGGCGGGACCTCCGCTGAACTTAATAACTACAGACCCATTGCTTTACTCTCCCCCCTGGCCAAAATCCTAGAAAAATGCATCCATACCCAGATGCTAAACTATCTCCTAGACTGCAACATCCTGTCACCTACTCAGCATGGTTTCAGACCTGCCCATAGTACCACTACAGCTCTCCTCTGCTTCACAGACACAGTAAACCGTCTCAAAAATAAAGGCCTGCAAGTGTCAACTATTTTTTTGGATATGTCCAAAGCATTTGACACAGTCTCACACCAAATCCTGCTAAACAAACTAAACCAATATCATCTATCTAATTCCACTCTTACCTAGTTCCAAAGCTACTTAACTGACAGGTACCAAGCTGTGAAATGGGAAAATTCTCTCTCCTCAGCTGCCCATAACTATAGGAGTCCCACAGGGTTCTATCTTAGGACCACTACTATTCACAGTCTTCACAAATGACCTCCACACCTCCACACAGCATGCATCTATAATTTAGTATGCAGATGACACTACCTTAATCTGTGCTGCACAAAACATTCCCACCCTCCTGCAAACAACTCAACTAGCATTCTCTGACGTTGAGAACTACCTTACCAAAGCCCAACTTATCCTCAATCCAAAGAAAACTCAGCTTATGATTATAACCAGTTCTAACAAAAACACTAACAGCAATTCACTATCTACTCCACAAATGCTACTCCAATTGCTCCAGTGGCACAGGCTAAGCTATTGGGAATAACCATAGGCTCCCACCTAAAATTTGATAGTCATCTGAACTTAACTATTAAAAAAGTACATGCCAAACTGGGGTCACTACCGTATCAAACCATTTCTTACCAACAACACAAGATCAGCCATTGCTCGCTCCCAACTTCTATCCCCCTACTCTATGCATCTCCCATTCTGACTAATCTCAACAAAACTGAACTAAGCAAAATGGAAGCTTGCTATAACAGAATTTCCCGCTTTGCTGCAAATTGCTCATATAGAACTCATCACTGTACTGCTTTGAGACAGCTCCACTGGCTTGAACTGCCCAACCTCCTAACCTACAATCAGCTCTGCCTCTGTCATTCTATCTATTACCTCCCCAATAAGTGTCCTGCCCTCAAAAACCTAGTACAACATCACTCAGCCAAAAGGCTCTTAGATCATCAAGCAAACTACTACTAGAAGTCACCAACAGCTACAATAGCTTTGGAGATGCACTATATAGTAGTTTAGTGGCGAAAAAATGGAACTCTGTCCCTACTAGCATTCAAAACACATCATCCAAAGCCTCCTTTAAAGACCTCATCAGGCAACATCTCAAGCAAAGTTGGCAGTGCCATGATTGCTCCCCAGGCTAGTGAAAGCGGATAACATATACATACTAAATCTAGAGCATTTGATAATAGTTTTTCAATCTTACTCACAAACACTGGCTAATCTACAATGTATGTACTGTACCTGTGTACTATGTATGTATTCTACCTACATTCCAAAGTTCAGCCGTACACCGCAATTCTATTACTTACCTTTATTTTTAAAATTAATATTTTTTTTGATTGTTCTCTCCACTGTAACTGTTTGTGCTGCATACCACTGTAAAAACATGTCTCTTGTAATTTGTGTGTATACTGATTATGTCTAAATAACTAAATGTGTCTGTAATTTTTCTTTGTGGAGCTTTTCTCCCCGGGCCTCTGCTGAAAAAGGGCCTTTTCGGCTCAGACAGACACCCCCGGTTAACAAATGTAAAATAAAATAAAATAAATAAAAATAAAACAATCTAAATGCTTTTATATATGAAAGGATTGTGGTCCCAGCTGCACTGCTCCCCTCACACCCAGGAAACACTTTGGGGTTACAGATAAGATGAATCACATGCATAATTATTATTACCTTGTTAGCCATACATAAGGCTTTGAATGAATGAAATGCTTAGCCCACTTTTTACTTCTTTCTTCTAAATTACAGTTCAGTACTAAAGCAACATTTACTAGAATGCTTTTTCTTTAGTAAAACTATTCACTGACAAAACCAAATTCATGTTTTAAAGCCAAAACAGTAAGCAAACACTGACTCTTCAGCTTTGAAAACATGTGCAAGAACACATTAGATGTAGTTGTTTGGAAATATCTAAAAAGTACACAGGTATATACAATTATATTACTTTTCCTGGTAACCACAAATTAAAGAGGCCATATAGCACAACATGGTAATTCCTAATTCATGCTATTATTATTATAACGGTCATAGATGCTGTGACTGTAGTTACAGTTATTTAACCAAAAACTTAGGTTAGAGTCAAGGAATAAATTTTCTGCTGTTTATCAGTATTGGTGACACACTTAATGCACTGCCTTCTATCAGTGAATATAAATCCTCATAATTAGATGTGTATATTATTTTATGCAGAAACATATTTATAATCAGTGGACAATTTATGTGATGTGATGCTACACACACACACGCACCACCTCTCTATAAGGTAATTCTGTGGGCTTGCATGAAATATGATATAAGAATAAGCCTGATAGAAATTAATCAATTGTGCTAAATCTTCACACGTTAATAAATTTGCAGTTGACTCGTAATCACATTTTGACACTTTGGATAATGATGCCTTTTCTTTTATCCTTTGCCTCTAATACATGCAGATCCGAATGTCTTCTCCCCCTGAAGACAGGAGTCGGGGTGATGCCACTAAACACACATACTGATTTTCAAATTGTATATAGAGAAAGCCAGAGAGAATCTGTGATGCACATAATATTTCCTCTTATAAGACTTAGGTATGGACATCTTTTGACCTGATGTGTTGGGTCAATCTGTTGCTCTTAACTGTACATTCATTTTTCCCCCAGAACTAAACTTTACAAAGTGGTTGTGGGAGCAACACTCTGCTGTTTCTAGGAAAATGCTCTGTCTTTCCCTCCCTTTTTCACCGGTGACAGATCAATCAGGGTTTTGCTGCTCTAGGACTTTCACCAATGATGTTGCATCAACAATTTGTAATTTCCTCCTCCTACTTGCTCAAAACAGTAATTACCTGTGTTCTCAGGCAAACTAGTTAGCTCAGTTGTGACCTCCCCACACACAGACACAAACACACACCCTGACTAGTAAACTAGATGTGCCACTAGATTACAAGCTCACAGCAGTCTTTCAGAAAAGTAACAGCAGCAAACTGATGTGTGGACAGTTCTAAACTTGTCAACAGTATACATGCTTCTTCTGGTTCTGCACACACACTTAGCACACACCATTCACTCATTCAGTGCGTCAAATACAACTGTATATAGATTGGCAAGCTTATTTTGGGTAACTATTAAATGATCGATGACACATTCTTTCGAATGCGTCTTGATCAAACTTGAAATAATGAAAAGGCAAAAAAGTGAAATGGCATATAAGCAAATTCTTTCCCTGGGAAAGAAATAGCTTGGCCGCTTCTGTTACTTTGCCATTTTCATCACTGTCTTGCGATCTTGGAGTTGGTATATTTAAGCAGGGGGTTATGTAAATGTAATTTACGTAATGTTTATGTAATGTTTTATATATTTTTTTTTTTGTGGAACAGTGATTATTTTCCTTTGGAAAAACAAATCACTGTTCTAAACATTTGACATTGTAAGTTTTCATTTACATGGGTTAGATAAATCATCGTTCACTTTTTTAAGTGTTCGATGATTTAACATAGACCCGCTTATTTCAAGTCTCCTTAGGTTGCATGCTGCATTAAGATACTTTAAATGCTTATTCATTCTCTTTCACTTCCAGATTTTGATGAAATTCCTAGATAATATAATTATTTTAACAAGGGATCTGGTACTTTAGGACAACTCCCCCATGCTGTGATCCTAGATTTGAATCATAACCTTGTGAAAACTATTGTAGTGTATACCTTAGATTCTAATGCAACAACATCTTGTCATAAACATAAGTTTAATTCATGACTGTAAATTGGATTCTATAAACAGAATTCTTCTTTGTATGTAATGATATAGGAAGATGCAAGAGAATGTGTGTCCATGTGTGTGTGCATCCATGTGTGTGTGTGTGTGTGTGTGTGTGTGTGTGTGTGTGTGTGTGTGTGTGTGTGTGTGTTTTCAGCAAAATATATGTCCGATGTGAGGGTGTGTGTGTCTGTGTGTGTTTGTGTGTGTGTGTGTGTGTGTGTGTGTGTGTGTGTGTGTGCAGGCATGTGTCTTTAGCTGTGTGCATGTCTGTATATCAGTATGTTATTCAGAATGGGTGTGGTGTGTGTGTGTGTGTGTGTGTGTGTGTGTGTGTGTGGGTGTGTGTGTGTGTGTGTGTGTGTGTGTGTGTGTGTGTGTGTGTGTGTGTGTGTGAGAGTGTGTATTGTCTTGCCAATAATAGAGGAACAATATTTTACTTAAAGACTAAAATATTGTCCCTCTTTCATTATTACAGTGTTTTTCATTGAAACTGGCTTAGTGAGACAATGGATTGCTCAGTGTTTTTTTCTCTGTCTTGTGAGAGTGTTATAGAACCACAGAGAGACAGAAACAGAAAGGCAATTTCCATAAAAAGCATTCTAAAAAAAAAACAAAAAACAAAAGAGGAGAGCAGTGTTAAACAAGACAAGGGACAGTGTAAGTTAATTGTGATGAGTAAGCCAGCATAAACATGTATGCAGTGCAGGTGTTACAATTACTTCTAATGTTATAACTGTCTAACTACTTCCAAAGGCTAGACCAAAGTGGGATTTTTCACAAACACTTCAAGAAACAGCAAATTACACACATAATCCAAGTATAAAGCCAGTACTTTATTCACGATCTGGTACCTCGGCCTTTCACCTTCAAAGGATCACAGAAACAGTGCATACTATCAAAGTATATATACACATCTTTCTGATAATATAATTAATCTTAATTTATAAAAGCAGCTGCAATTAATCAATTAAAGCAGACACATTGATTTAAGGTAACATTCACATTTAAACTGACAATAAAATTTGCAGTTCATTTTAAAGTGAATTTTAAAGTCAATTTTAAAAACAATTTTAAAGATGAAAATAGTCAATACAGAAATATATTTTATTCATCAATAGAAAGCTGAATAAGTCACTGCAAATAATTATTTATGATAGTAAAGACATTCATATTAATTTCAACACTTAGATGCTCAGTTCCAAATTTAATCTGCCAGGTTTCAAAGTATTGTATTTTAAAATCATTTTTGTTTCTAATTCAAGTAATTTTTGAATAAACATACCCCCACTTTCAAAACAAAAGGGCTTCCCCAAAATACAGAATTTTAAGCTATTAGTGCAACCACCATGATTATCAACAAAATGTTTGGCCACGGGGCTGAATTCATTATTATTTCTTATATCCCTTAAATGTTCCAGGATACGAACTCGGACCATCCTTTTGGTCTGCCCTATGTACCATACATTGTTACATGAGCAACCTAATATATACACTACTCCCACTGACCTACAATTAAAGTAAAATCTAGGGGAGAACAAAATCCCATTAATTCTATTTAAATTAATGGCCTTTACACAGATGCTACAGTGACCACAAGGATGTGTACCTACTGGAAGATCTGATCTATCATCTCCTTTCAAAAAGTTATAATTTAATAGCTCTTTCAAATTTTTCCCCCTCTTATAAGAGAAAGTTACATGTTTAGGAAATAAGTGACCTATATTTTCATCTTCATTAATAAGATGCCAATATTTCCTTATCAGTTTTACTATTTCATCAGATATAGGGTAAAATTTGGTCACATAAAATAACTTCTCTTCCTCCATCCCACTGGTAATGTTCTTAGATGTTTCATAATCACCATCAACCAAACTCTTTTTAGATTTTCGATACTCACAATCATTAATCCCCAATATTTTATTTTTGCTCATTGTTAAATGATCTGTATTATAGCCTCTCTTAATTAACCTCAGTTCAACCTTGTTTAATTCCCTATACCTTTCATTTTCATCACTTGTGTGATCAAAAATCCTTTTAAATTCCCCTAAAGGTAACGAACGTACTAAGTGTCCGGGATGCATGCTCTCAGCATGTAGGAACATGTTAACCGAGGTATCTTTTCTAAATGGTCTACATCCAATATTTTCCTCATGGTGATATAATGTTATATCTAAGAAATTGATCTTTTCCCTACTATATTCAAAAGAAAAGGTCAAACCATGACTATTCTTATTTAAGGTTTCAAAAAATTCAAAAAATTCCAAAATATCACCCTTGCAAATTAAAAAGAGATCATCAATATAACGTTTATAAGTGATGACATTCTTTTTATAAAAAGAACTTGGGTAAATATATTGTCTCTCAAAGTAACCCATATAGACAATGGCATATGAGGGTGCAAAGGCAGCCCCCATAGCCGTTCCCTTTAATTGCAGGAAGAATTTATTGTTAAAGCAAAAATAATTGTGAGTAAGACAAAAATCTAATAGTTGAATCAAAAACATAGTTCTAGGTCCATCACCTAGCATCTCAAAGACCGCTTCCAACCCCCACCTTTTATTGATGTTAGTATATAGGGATTTCACATCAATTGCCACCCAGTAATAATCATTGCACCATTTAACATGAGAAAGTTCATTTATTAGTTCTTGAGTGTTAGAGATATGTGCCATCACTTTATTTAGCTGTTTTTTCAGGTGGAAATCCAAAAAAAGATTAACATTACTTAAAAAAGAGCCTATTCCTGACACTATTGGCCTACCTGGGGGGTTTTCTAAACATTTATGAACCTTAGGTAGGACATAGAAAATAGGTGTCAGTGGATTTTTAACATATAATTTGCACACATCACTGTGGCTAAAAAAACCCAGGCATTCCCCTCTTTCCAGTAAATTTAGTAACTCAATGTTAAATTCTATTACAGGGTTCCTAGCTAAACATTTATATTCAGCCTCATTGTAAAGCAAGTCATTTACCATTTCACAATAAAAAGTTGTATCTGTAATAACCCAGTTGCCCCCTTTATCTGCACACTTGAAAATAAATTATTTTTTAATATTCATCAAGTATTTTAAGGCATTCCATTCACTTTTATTCAGATTATATTGTTTCTGACTCTTATGAAACTTCTTCATTAATAACGTCATTTCTTTAAATATAATCTTGAAAAACATAGCAATAACAGGAACCTTAATGTTTGGTGTAAATTTATTATTTGAGGCTAAATATGGTAACAGCAGTTTCCCATAACCTGTGTGAAAGCCTTCAACATTTTCATCATTATCATCTATACCAAACACATTTTCATCCACAGAGCAACAGTCAGTATTTTCATAATCATATACAGATAAATTTAACAAGTTATCGTCATCACCATCTTCAGTATGATTTACATCAGATGAACTATTTACAGTGTTAGCAATATCATTAAAAAGTACACTTTTAAATACAGCTTTCTAACAAACATTTTCAGCTCCATATATAAATCCCCAATTGAGGGAATAAACGTAGGCACAAATTTACTGCCTTTTAGTAACACTGATCTCATGTCATCATTAATAACCAAGTTAGACAAGTTAATTAGACACAAAGTCCGTTCATTGGACACACTCACATTCTCATTCCTTGAAACGGTTTCTCCCTTTCCTACTGTTTCTTCCACGACCCGATTTACTGTTCTGAAAGGAACTATCAGTTTTAGTAGAATTCAAACCACCATTTGCGCCCTCAGTTTCAGCATTCTTACTGTTCGTAAAGTCTGCAAAGGTAACATTTTTGGTACCAAAGTTATTTCTTTCTCGTTCCCCCGAGGACGCTGACACACTACGCTGCCTTGGTGAATTTCTCCTGACCTTTGATCTACTGCGTGTCATCTCACGCTGCCAGGAAAAAAGGACACCAGTTTCGTAGTCCTTCATATCACGCAGTAGTTTATTTCTTTTCCGCTGTAAGATGTCATTCTCCAGTTTAGAAACCTTTTCTTTAATTTTAGTGAATTGCACCCTAAAACAGGACTCCTCCACCACCTCATCCTGTAGGTGCATGATTTCACTTTTAAGTTTGTCATGTATCCTCTGGTTCCATTTAACTAAAATACGGAGCCATTTGGTGGTGCATTCCAACGACGCTTGTTTCCATTCATCCAGCAGGTCATGCTCATCCTCAGAAAAACAGTGGCAGATAGCTTGTCAATGCGTAAACCTCTAGGCGATAAATATAAATTAATATATTTCTCCAAAAGACATGTATCGAGAAACAAGGAAATTTCTTTGGTCATGAGTCTGTCCAAAGAAGTAAAACGATCATCTACCTGACTACTTCCACCAACATTCCATAGATCCAAATTCACAAATTTTCTTTCACGTTCATTGACCATATCAGCAAAACAGAACGCTCCTGGCATATTATTCTGCCCTGAAGCTCCACTTGCCTGAGTCATCTCACTGGTAGTATTCTTGGACACCGATTAGAAATTCCACAAACACTTCAAGAAACAGCAAATTACACACATAATCCAAGTATAAAGCCAGTACTTTATTCACGATCTGGTACCTCGGCCTTTTGCCTTCAAAGGATCACAGAAACAGTGCATACTATCAAAGTATATATACACATCTTTCTGATAATATAATTAATCTTAATTTACAAAAGCAGCTGCAATTAATCAATTAAAGCAGACACATTGATTTAAGGTAACATTCACATTTAAATTGACAATAAAGTGGGATTTTTGTTTGCACACTGTGAATAAATGCTGATGGAAAAGGTTATATTATGCTTGGGTGTTAGTATTGTAAAGTTTACCCATAGCTGCTCTGGTTAGGTCATAAGGAAAAAGTCAAATTGAGAGAATAAAGTTAATTATGGATTAATTCTTAAATATAATACTATGTCACAAATTGGCATGAGTTTACAGAGACCATAGATAAAATATAAATTTTATATAACAAATTTTATATGATAATGTTCGGTATGCAGTGTGCTGTTTCAAAAGATGATAACTGTGTGCGTGTCTTTAACAAATAAATTGCCAGTGGGTTCTGTTATTTTTATGTACAGTTACATGAATGAAGTGTGTATATATAGTTTTACTATTTTATGAAGTATGTTATGGGCAGGATTCACGAAGGCTTGCACGGAGTGTAAGAGACATGCAACACTCCATGCAAGCCTCGCGATCCAGGAACAGCCCTAAACTCCGTGTAAGAGACCAGCTAAAACGTCTCTTACACGGACTGGGCGTGGACATGCTAAATACCTCACTTGCATCTGAAATGTATGCAAATTAGGTATATTAGCGATCCACGAAGCAGAAACCAGTCCGTGTAGGAGACGTTTCAGCTGCAGAAATGTACTCAGTTGACAACTGAGTATATTTCTTCAAAATCCACAACGGAGCGATGTCATCTCCAAAAAAAGGTTGCATATGATTCAGGCAGCATGCCAATGGCCAAATATGTGGCCATTGGCAAGATAACCCAATGCAAAAATATTAAAAATATAATTTTTTTTTTCGGCAAACCCAGCGCAGCCACGCGCAAACGGGCTGCGCTGTATAAAACCATAAAAAAAAAAGGTTATAAACCCACAAATGTGGGTTTCATGCAATACATGGAATGACAATGCAGGGACCAGCAGACTAAAACCAACATGGCCACCGTGTAGTGGTTGCTAAGGGGGGAAGCTAAGTCTAAGACATGTAACTAAGCATTAGTAGGCAATCTCATGTAAATGAGGGTTCGGATACTGAATCTCACAGTCACATACCAAATGAGCACAGTCTGAGTAGTGTAAGAGATACAAAAGTGGGAGGAATAGAGTAGGAGATAGGTGACATCACAGGGGGGAATGGTAGAAAGAAATGCAGTTCATTGGAGTCCAGTGTAACATGACAGATGACAGGCACAGATCATGGAAAGAGGTGTGCCACTAGATAAGTCATGGAAAGTCAAGAAATGGAAGGTGTACACTGTTACCTACACCAAAGTTTCTTGCTGGCCGTGCATGCGGACGTGTGCACGCCATGAAGTGTGAGTAGGACAGTGTGCGTGCATGTAAGGCAGTGTGAGCATGTGGGAGCGTGTTGGGAGATGTTTAACACTGTTTGCGTGGGTGTGCACATGTGTAAGGCAGGCTGAGTATGTTGGAGGCTGTTGACAGACGTGTAACAGTGTTTGCATGGGTGTACGCGCGTTTAAACCCGAATAAGTAGATTCTGAACCATATAAGCATGTGTGCGTGCGTGTAAGCCACCGTGAGTGTGTTTCAGATAGTATGCACGTTGCTCCCCCCTGAGGAAACAGAGAGGA
Organism: Protopterus annectens; assembly: GCF_019279795.1. Lineage (NCBI taxonomy): Eukaryota > Metazoa > Chordata > Ceratodontiformes > Protopteridae > Protopterus > Protopterus annectens. Next base: position 935,630,834 of record NC_056741.1, on the reverse strand, counting down.
AAAAGGAAGCAACATAATTAATAGGAAGCTAGCAGGGATAACTGCTGAAGCTAGCAGGTGAAAACAATTAGAAGCAGGCAATTACACAGACAGAATAGTAGCCCAGCCCAGCACTTAAAACTCTGCAAACAGTAGTGCAGGATGTTTCCATTAAGAGACACTGCAAGACAGGAGTAAGCTAATAGAAGTGAAAACTGAAAAAGCTTCACTCAGAGCAGAAATGTTAGGGGCTGCCATAGCTGTCATAATGAGACATAGGTGACTTGCTGAGGGTGCTGACAATGCAGATGGTGCCAGACAACCCACAGTGAGGAGACGGAGAAGAGTGTACAGGCCCAGGGTCACCTACCACGGGTTACATGAGCTGGAGATAGTAGAGCACTATAGAGTGGACAGAGAGCTCCTGCAGCAAATTGTTGAGCTGTGCAGGCCACGCCTCACACACAGAACCAACAGAGGGGAACCCATCCCAGTGGAAATCAAGGTATGTGTTGGCCTAATAATACTAGCAACAGGTACCTTCCAGAGACCAACTGGCGATATGATGGGGATATCACAGGCATCAGCCTCCAGGGTACTACACCAGTTCCTGGATGCCATGTCAGCACATGTCGGTGATCATGTATATTTTCCCAATGCCCGTGAGGTATTGGCCAGCAATATGCATCTCTTCCAGCAAATAGCGGAATACCCTGAGGTACTGGGTGCAATAGACTGCACGCACATACGCATCAAAGCACCAGCCAGTGAGCGGGGTAGGGCCTACATTAACCACAAGGGCTTCCCCTCCATCAACTGCCAGGTCATGTGTGATGCCCAGGGCATAATAATGAATGTGTGTGCTGGCTGCCCTGGGAGTTACCACAATTCCCACATCTGGCATTTGACGCAGCTGTACCAGACATTTGCCAATGGGGACATCCCACACGGACACCTAGTGGGGGATGCAGGTTATGCACTGGAGCCATGGCTGATGACACCCATCAGAAATGCACACACACCTGAACAGGAACGCCATAATGAGGCACACGCACAAACACTTAATGTGATAGAGCGTGTGTTTGGGCTGCTCAAGTCACGGTTCCGGTGTCTGGACACATCTGGTGGAGCCTTGCAGTACACACCAACTACATGTACCCAAATTGTCATGGTATGTGCTATGCTACATAATATGATCTTGCAAAAACAGCTGCAGCAGGACCAGCATAGGGCCGGGCCAAACAGCCCTCCACCATTGCCAAGGCCATCACAGGCAGAGCATGACTCGGAGGAGGAACAACCTGAGCCTGCCCCAGTAGGCAGAAGGAAGCATGCCCAGTATGCCCTGGCCTTGGCAAAGAGGCAACACATAGCACATACACTGGCTCAGTAGGAACCCTGGGAATGATACCCCTCTCTGACTCACTCATATAGTAACAGGGATGCCTAACATGACACAACCTGCTCTCAAACATGTACAGGGAGTGTAGTATGTGCATCAGACAGAGGCAGCCCTGCAGCATCACCTGAGGCATGATTGCCATGTGTTAAGCAATGTAACACCATCTAGTATATGCAAACATGAAGACCCTGCCTAACATCTCACCCTCACCAAGCATGATGCCACACTATGAAGACAAGAAGATCAAGTACAGTAATTGGCTGAAGTAATGCAGTCAGTCAAAGGGGAGCCAATGTGTTACAGGCTGGGAAGATATGCGGAGTTTGACATGATGCACCACCTGCTAGGGGTGGCATGCACCTATCATGCCATGCCCCATGGATACTGGCAAAGGCTGTCAGTACCCACAGCATGCCCTGAATAGGTAAGTCTCAAAACACAAACCCAACCTCATAGGTTCTACAAGGGATAGGAACCTAGATGTAATACTACCCCATGACAGATGTATAAACAGCAAGATGTGTGCAGTGTAAACGCACACAGTAAGGAGAATGTAGATACCATTCCTCTAATAGAGAACTGGGCAGGGCTCACATCAGCACCCTAACACCACCAGTTCACACCTCATACTGTGCTGTACAGCCACAAAACATGGAACAAGCTACAAAAGGAGGGTGACTAGCAAGAAATGGCAAGGATAACCACACCCCCATGTTGGTACCACAACAAGAAACAGCATGGAATATCCATGGTCAAATACCAATGGCTAAAACTGCCTCGCAGTATATAGCCTGCTGCAGACTACTGTCCTAATACCAGGAACAGCACCTGGCCTATGTCAGAATACATGAATATATCAAGCCCCCCAAACCACATTATATTGCTCGACTGAAAATACCCAGACATACACCCGTAGCATTGTACTAGCACCAACACAGTAGGAGAAAATTACCCAGATTCCATAAACCAAAATGCCCAGGAACAATGTACTACTCCCACAAGAGGGGTAAGCATACTGGATGTGATAATCAGCAACATGTGTACTGGATGGCAAGATGAGAAGTGTACCCCTCACTGGTAAGACCAGACCATAGAGTAATCACACTGGATATACACACCCTGACCTCAGTCCCTGGCCAGAATACCACAGTGAAAAACATGTGTAAAGTATAGGTTGCAGCCCACAAAACCGATGTTGAATCCACAAAAGGCCCTGTAAAAGTGCAGAATATGGGACACACCACAGAACATGTTATACAGGCATTCCATGAACACAGCCAGGAATGCTTGGAGTATGCAATGACAAATAAAAACAACACACAATGCCATACACGCAGGCATCTGGCATGCTGGCCTCCAGCCATTACCAAACCATGCAAGAGAATGAGGAAGTTACCACATGATAGAGCAAACATAAAAAGGGAAGTAATCACTGACCAGTAGTATGGCAACAACATATGTCCACACATACAATCCACTAAGTCCAGCCACAACAAGTATAATCTATGAATCCAGAGGCAATGTGATGCCAGTACCAAGTACACAGACAACCACAACACCTCCCAATAAATACAAACATATGTGATAGATGCATCCATGTATCCAAACCAGAGGTTGACCTCCAACAACTCAGTACTGTCAACACTAGTCTGGAGGAGAAGGTAACCACATACACCACAAACCCAGTCCCACATAGACCTACCACAACTGTAAACCAAACACATAAATACAGACAAATATTCCCGGAGGCCTTAATTACAAACACACCACACCAACAGACGCCTCCAAAGTAGATCATAAGCAACCACAACCTTCAAACATAGCACATGCAACGGATAGTACGCAAAGCTGGTGTGCCAAACAGTCACAGGACCGAAGGAGAAACAACATGCCTGATATAGTCGTAATAGGTGTCTGTATAGGCAGACACACAGCTGTCCCACTCACCAGACTGAACAAGAGAAAGGGTAGAGTAAGCTGCTTGTAGGTAGCCACAAAATGCCACTTAACACAAGTACGCAGGTCACCCCAAAGCAAGCAGAAATATGATGCACTCAATGTCCATGCTGGTGTGAATTACCTGAGATGTACCTCCCTGGTCAACATCAAATGAGACCTGGATGGTCCCTCCGAGTATGTACCCCAGGGCGGGATGACACTGGCTGTGTGCAGCATCCAACCCTCACCAAGAATGATGCCACAGTACAAACACAGAATGCCCATGTTTAACAGCTGGCACAGTTACAGCTGTCAGTCCAAGAGGGTGTAATGTGTGTCTGCTTGAGATGTCAAGCATGACAAGCCATGCTGCTGTCACAGGGATGGCTGTCAGCTGTTACCCATGTGTGTCTGGATACTGGATAAGGCCTTTGCCGCCTCCATTGAGCCATATGTAGGCAAGGCCAAAAAGACTACCCACCACCCTAGAAAACATAAGTGGTAGGAAACATAAGGGTAATGCTGACCAATGCCAGATGTGTAAACTGCAATATGCATGCCTCTGAGGCACTTCCCATTATGTAGAACATTAATGCCTGTCCAGTGACAGAAGCCTGCTGCAGGCCTAGTGATAGCACACCAGCACTACTAGGTTATACCACATACCATGTGTTATGGCCCCAACACCTGCACCAAGACATCAAAGGAGGGGGAGTATCCATATGCAGCACAGACACCCATATAGCCAGGTAACTGACAATGCACAAAGCAGCGGACACCACCCATGTGCACATAACTGTAGTCAAAACTGCTGTACAGTCTGTAGCATGCGACAGACCACACTCTCACACACAAGAACCCCACCCAGACATCCGAAGACACTGGACAGTATGAATGTCCCACCAAATACCAGACAAGGTACACAAAGTACCACATAGGTGTCAAACCATTATGTATGCAAGGAGTCATCAGGGACCTAGGGACACAGGTCGACATTAATCTGTCATGTGACAGCCACAATGCCAATGTGGCTATGAAGACTGTTGATACTGGACACCGTATCATGAAAGGATTCACATCAACATCAACAGAGGTCACTGTGCTGCTCTACTGTTCCCTAATTTGAACCATAATCTAGTACAATGACTCATATGGGATGTACCATATGTGACACCTGCAGCGGTTCAGAAGACCTCATAGTTACCCCACCAACAGGATAAAGGGTGTGAAATATATGTCATATGCTGCCTGGCTGTAGACACCCCAGCTGACTGCAGTCACACACTGCCTACACAGAGGCATTGTATGTCTGTTGTACCAGGCCATGTCCAACACAGGAGTAATGAACATGCTACACCACAGGAAATCAAAGCCATTGGAGCTGTGAGAGTCACAGATGTCAACCTCAACACATAATGAAATAAGATGTGCTGGAGGGACAGATACATAACCCATAGGCTCCCCACACCCAGAAACAGGATCCCAATCCATGGTAGGCAGAGCCCCTCACTGACACCCCTCAACAGGAATATTGCCAAGTGGATGAATGACTGTACATGTATACTGGGGGTCCCCACTGTGTCACGACCAGACAGAGGCCCAGTGAAGAACCTCATAAATGGCCATAATTGAACATAGCAATGGGTGGCGAAAGACACACACACTCTAGCTAGGCTTACTAATGGCCTAGGGTGTCTAGCCTACTATGAACCCACAAACCTATGAAGATACAACACGTACAGGACACTAAGGATAATCACAAGGCTTACCCAACTGATGGTAGGAACCATGTTGGGCATCCACAGATATGCTCCGAATCACACAGATATTACAAACAACATACCAAACACACACACATATTGCTAACATACAACCTGTCAGGTGTAGTGCAAACACCCCCCCCCCCCGAGTGCAAAATACCTATCTCAGCAGATGGTCCCCTGACATTGCAGATGCTGAGGTAACAGCCATCATCTGCAAAGCAGAACACACAGCAGCAAAGGTATGTGATGGTGTCCTGAGCTGAGGCCAACATGGAACCCAAGAGTAATGGAATGCAAAATCACACTACTGGCCAATGTCAGCCTTACCACAGGATATGTACCCAAAGAGCAGTGTACAACAACAGTGGTCCATCACAACAAAGGTGTTGCCTGAATGGATACTCCAAACTACCACCCCAGGATCCTGACAAGCTTGTTCTGCACAGCTATGGAAAGGATCAGTATGTACCGCAGACAGAAGGCTAATGTGGACCTACTGATACTGGACCCTACACACTGTGGCTGTTGTAACTGCAGAACCAGCCCCTAAACATGTCTGACCCATTTGAAGCAGTCATTAAGGTCATTGATGAGGGCTATGTGGTCCACACAGCATAGCTGGACCATGCACATGCTTCTAGATAATGCCGTACGTGTTCAGTATGGATATGTTCACCAGCTTAAATATACACCCCTATGTCAGTAGAAGGGTTGCAAAGCAGACCAAGGACAGAACTGACATGGTCAGACATGACGCATCCATGTCAGACTACAAAGCGGATATGAGTGGCATCCCACAATGCCTGGTCTTGGCCCCTTCACCCCCATTCTGTATACATGTCCCATAGGTATAGGCCAACATGGAAGGACTGTGACTGAGCATGTATGCAGAGGAGTACAAACAGCCCACCATATCCGACCCCCAGCTGACACAAGCAACCCACAAAAGGGCCACCTACAAAAAGACAACTGTAGCCATAGCCATGTCAGCAAGCTAATTGCAGATCTGTGTATAGACAACCACCATGGATATACAGTAAGTGCCCACAAATTACTACACAGGTGTTAACCCATGAGGCACCTAACATGTAATGTGAGACCTGGGTACAAAAGGTGATAAATATCCTGCACTGGACAAACATGTGTGTGTAGTGTTCGCAGAAACATGTACCATATACCCACCCAAACATGAAGGCTGGCAGATGTAGATAAGGGGAACTCACTCTGGCTCCACAGCCATCCTCCATCAGCATCACAACTGACTACAATAGCCCCTGTGGGATATACCACAGCAGACACCTCCATCAACTGTAAAGTCCACAACAGTACCCCACCAGGGGTAGCAAAGAGCATGAAGAGATGCCATGTGTTGCCTGAGTAAACAAACTGCAGCCCCACACACTGCCATCCTTCCCAGCTACAGGAAAGCTGTGCCTGATGTATGAAGCCATGTCCAACCTGGAATGAATGAACATGTTGCACCTTGTACAATCTGAATGGCAGTGAGCTATGCACATGAGAGACCTGAACCCCAGCACTGACATACATAGGACAAGCTGTACAGAATGATCCATAACACAGAAGGCACCCCCACACTTCAGTAAACTCCTGGTACAGGTCAGCCAGAGTGCCACATATCGACACCCCTCAAGAGGCATCCTGATGAGTGTATGGGAGATGGTAGGCTACCCTGGGTATCACTGTTATGTCAGAGGTAGACAGAGGCACAGTATACCAACCATGACATATGTAATAGTAAACTCCAGTTACAATGTGTGTCGAAGGACAAACACACCCTGTGACTACCATCAGAAATGGCCTATGCAACATCGCTAGTGTTTGCCAATGTCCACCCATGTTGTGGAATACACTAGCAATGTTGGACGAGCCTGGTGTAGGTAGTCCATATCTGAACATATTGCAACATGGTCATATGTGCACAACTGGCCCCTACACAGTCTGTTGTGCTCACTATGAAGATGTCAAGCAGTGATAGGACTAAAGCCCAGGATACTGTCCACCACAGTGAAAGTACCGAACCAGTACACTATACGGTACTACAGTGTTAGGTCATTATGAAAGTATGTGGAGAACTGTCTGCTATGTATCCCATGCAATTCCTGCAAGCACAGTATAATCCCTGTTGTGGCAGACACAAAGCAGTTGGCCAGTTAGTACACAACATGACACCCAACACACAATCATAAACATGCAATACTGTTGAAGGTCACACACACACAAATATGTGGTGGACTTCGGAGTGCAACATATGGAAAGCTCACACTGGGCATGCACGCACACTTTGATAAATGAGGCATATGTCAGACAACATGCCATGGAAAGGCTGAACTGGGCATGCTCACACACTTAGGCCATATCTCCATGTAGCAGTTGGCCACACATATCTGGTATTTGTACGTGTCAGTTCAGGAACCAACCACAACACAGCAATCAGCCCAGTTCACACAGTAAATGACCACAGAGACATAAGTGATATAGTGTATCCCTGTCATATGCAAACATCTGCCACAGATACACAAGTTGGTCATAGGAACAGGGAATGCTATGGCAATAAAGACCTGCAAACAGTAGAACAGCACAACAAATATTGTGCATCTGACAATTGAACATATGGGTGTAGAGGTCAATACTAGGCTTCTTGCCCCAGGGAATGACAGCTCAGCCAGAGTGTGCTTGGCATCTGCATCCCCAGGATAGTAGGCTACCGTGCCACTGTAAAGTAGGTCACAGAAGGCAACATGTGAGGCTAGTGAGCTGTGCCTCTGTCAAGCAGGGGCACCGTGGAAGTCTCAGGGATTGAATGTGCTAAGCCACAGCCATGTTGTCAGTGTGTGCTGTGAGAGGTGTGAGAGGGTTGCTGAGGATCTCCGACAGTAGGTGTCCATCAATAACAGACTGAGGGGAGCCCTATCTGCATTCTCTGGATGATTCCACTGTCAACACTGTGTTGTAATGAGTATGTGTGAATGAAGTGCCGTGCTGGAACTGTCCACAGATGTCCTCCCTCTGTGGGCTACAGCTCTGCAATGTATTAGGTCACTCTGTCTGTTGAACGGCGCATATATGGCCGGTGTACAGCTGACAGGTGTCTTGTTGTGGAGCAGTCATGCGTATATGTGGGATAGCATGACCAATGCAAACTGTACACATGCTCATAGGATGCAATTGTCAAGGATTATGCTGAGTGGCCAGTATAGTCCTCCAGCATGGGTCCTCTGAAGTCATCCAACCCAGTCTACACAAGTGTAGAGTCTGCTTGTGATAAACACAGTTTGTGTGCAGTGACAACCTTGCCTGGGGGTGGAGATGAGATATGGATGTCCAGGGAAAGGTGGGTATGGTCAGATATCAACAATGGTGGTCTACCTCTGGTGTGGAACAGTGAGTACCCACGTTGCAGATGGACAGGTGCAATATGTATTCACCCATGTGGCTGTGGTGTGTGGGTCTGCCATAGCACATGGACCCACAAATTGTAGTGGCTATAGGGTAAAGTGGTAGAGGCCTGAGTAGTTCTCACACACAATATGCCTGTACCTGATGTTAACAACTGGAATAGTGTATGTGAATACCTGCATATCCTGGCACTGTTCCCAGGGAAGCTAAGTGTGTGTCCTGGATGTGGGTGTGGTGTTCTGGACTGGTTGTGTTGTGTGTTACTGGTCCTGTGGTCCCAAAGCATGGTATAGAACATAACCTGCCAGTGCGATGTGCATATCTGACCCTGACGTAGGTGGCTGCAAATGCATATATATGCTATCCCCCACCTGACAGGTAGTACTACATCTACATACCTCTGTAGAAATAAAGATGTCAGCACCCTAGAAATAGTACAGGTGCAAAACAGATGCCCAGTAATTCTGATAGTGTGCTCTGCTAATGCATCTCCCTCAAGTGTCATAATGTAGTTAGGTAGGGATTCGAATCCTGCAAATGCTCAGTGTGTGTGTGTGTGTGTGTGTGTGTGTGTGTGTGTGTGTGTGTGTGTGTGTGTGTGTGGGTGAGTGGGATTTGTGTGTGTGAAGGGCTGTGAGAGGGAAATGTCCCTTTTGGCAATTGGGAGAACACACTACAGGATGCACACTCCCCTTTCTAAACACAGATGATGTCAGCACCCTATAAGTACAGCAGGAGAAGGGAAGCCTCCCAGTAATGCGAATAGCACGCCTTGCTAATGCGTCCGTCTCGAGTGTCATAGCATAGTTACGTAGTGATTTGAATCCTGCAAGTGTGTGTGTGTTTGGATGAGCGGGGTTAGTGTGTGTGTACAAATATGTGTGAGGCAAATGTCCCTTTTGGCAACTTGGAGAACACACTACAGGATGCACACTCCCCTTTCTAAACACAGATGATGTCAGCACCCTATAAGTACAGCAGGAGAAGGGAAGCCTCCCAGTAATGCGAATAGCGCACTCTGCTAATGCGTCCGTCTCGAGTGTCATAACATAGTTAGATAGTGATTTGAATCCTGCAAGTGGCAAGTGTGTGTGTTTGGATGAGGGGGGTTAGTGTGTGTGTGCAAATATGTGTGAGGGAAATGTCCCTTTTGGCAACTGGGAGAACATACTACAGGATGCACACTCCTTTTTCTAAACACAGATGATGTCAGCACCCTATAAGTACAGCAGGAGAAGAGAAGCCTCCCAGTAATGTGAATAGCGTGCTCTGCTAATGCGTCCGTCTTGAGTGTCATAACATAGTTAGGTAGTGGTTTGAATGTGGCAAGTGTGTGTGTTTGGATGAGAGGGGTTAGTGTGTGTGTGCAAATATGTGTGAGGAAAATCCCCCTTTTGGCAACTGGGAGAACACACTACAGGATGCACACTCCCCTTTCTAAACACAGATGATGTCAGCACCCTATAAGTACAGCAGGAGAAGAGAAGCCTCCCAGTAATGTGAATAGCTCACTCTGCTAATGCATTTCTCCCAAGTATCGTAATGTAGTTAGGTAGGAGTTTGAAACCTGTAAATGGCATGTGTGTGTGTTTGGATGTGGGGAGTTTGTGTGTGTGCATTTCCGTATGAAAAACATGTTAGTTTTGGCAATCAGGAGATCACACTACCTGATGCACATTACCCTTTTAAAATACTGATGTTGTTAGCACCCTATAAGTATAGCCAGAGAAGAGGAACTATTTAGTAAATGGAATAGTGCGCTTTGCTAATGTGTCTCTCTCATGTGTCATGACTTAGGTAGGGGAATGGATCCTGCAAGTGTGCATGTGTGTGGGGGTAGTATGGTGTGTGTAAATACAAGTGTGTGTGAGCAGATCCTTTTGGCAAATACTACAATGCACCAGATGCTGCATACTCCCCAGTAAACACAGGGGATGTCACCACACTATCAGCACAGCCAAACAGGGCTAGTTGGCTAGTAATGCCAATAGTGTGCTCTGCTACTGTGTCTATTACCATTGTCAGAGTACAGATAGGTATGTTTTGGTAACCCACAACTGTCACGTGTGGTTGTGTCACACAGTATGACCTTGTGTGGGTGTTTGTACATAACAATGCATGCCATTGCCTAAACCAGCAATGGCATTGCACGCATGATGTATGTGTGTGACACATACACATAAATACCTGTGACCTGCAGTAGTTACCATGTCTGACACATGCTTCAAGTGGATAAATGGTATTTGCAATGTATACCAATATGACTGTGTCTTACTGTGCAGGGTCCGCACGTGGCATGTCTCTATACAGTGTGGGTGTCTATGGTGAAAGACCTACAGCAGGGGATACACATCTGGTCTGGGCCATATAGTGTACATGTAGTCGATGTACAGGTGCACCTGTTGTGGTAGTAGTAACATGTCATTCCACTGCAATTCGGTGACCACATGCTGTGAACCCTTCAACTAGTGTGTTGTAGCTACAGTAATGCTCACAAACAATGTTTGGCTGGATGCAGTCCGGCCATATAATCACAGTTCTTGAGACTGTCATATTGCCAGTATTGTTATGGAGGATAGGTGGTCTTCCTGTGTATGGGAGGGTTGTGCGTGCCAGGCTATGAACTAGATGGCAGTCCGACACACTGTTAGCTGCACATGAGTAGGCCCTGATGGTTTGTGCTGTGCCAACAACCTGGAGGTGTGTGTATCTGTGTTACCTTGGGATACCACCCCCCTATCCATGTGTGTTACATGTGTAGGGGACGACAGGCATGGTATGGGGCATAACCTGTCAGTGATGGGTAACACCTGTGAGCCATGAATCATGAATCTGGTACTACACAGACATTGCAGTTCACTGTGCTGAGGGCAGTGTCTGGTGCATGCATCTTCCGGTGTACACTGCTGTTGTTGTGTAGCAGCACTGTTAGTGTCCTAACCTGTGTGATACCCATGGAGGTCACTATGTAAACCATGTCCTGCAGCATAAGGCAGTATGTGTGTACCAAGGAGCTTTGCCATTATACATCGGGCCATGGGTGTCACGTGCAAGATGACCCTTGCACATCATTGTGGCTTCCCTAGCATGTAAGCACACGTTGACAGCCAGTGGATACCCTATGAATGACAGTGGAGACTGAGCATAATGTAGACATACCACACCCTTCCCACATATAGTGGTAGAATACCTGGTGAACATATGTTGGCAACCAACATCAGGCTCATACTGGCCTGTGCCACATGCTGAGGGATCCATTCTATGTTCCCTATCATGTAGTCCAGGGAGGTATGTCTCAGGCAGCCATACTGGATGGTCAATGAGTGAGTCATATCTGTCCATGCCTCTGACTGACCTGTATGCATGTGTGCTGTGGAGGACCATAGTGCCCCTGAGGCATATCACTGTGACATTCACCAGATACAGCCTATTGTGTGGGACCCCAGTGCAGCACACAAGACAGGTACCTGACACGTCTGTAGCAGGTGTGTTGTGTAGCCCTACAGGCTGTGAGTGTGTGGCACAGGGGATGTGCATGCCATGTGTGGCATGTGCTCTGTTCCGATGGAACATATGCCTGTGTGCCAGCTGCGGAGGTGTGTGATGCCCAGGCAGGCTGCTATTCTGAGTCCCCACGTATGCCCCAGTGTGTTCAGCATGCTGATAGTGCGTGTCAATGTCTGACTTGTATTGTAGTCACTGTAATATATTTATTGATTTATTTATTTATCCTACATGTGTTGACTGGGATAGTCCGATGGATGCATGTCCATTTCCAGGGGAGGCCCGTGGAGACAAGCTACGAGGGTAGCAGATACAGCATTACATAATACTAGCATTACATATTACAAACAGATTATTTACAGAGATTACATAAGTAAGCAAGTCAAACAAGTTCCACAGGTTAATGTTAGTCCTGAGCACGTCAGGATTAAATTATAATTACACAGTAAAGTGGTTCACAGATTTTACACATTCAAGTTAGCCAGGCTTGATACATCGACATAGCCAGTTAAGTGACAAATGTTGTTTGAGTCTACTGTTAAATTGACATAAGGTGGACAGTAGGGTAATATCAGCTGGAAGTGAGTTCCAGGATCTACTTACAGGGTTTGCAAAGAGAGAATCACCGGCTGTGTTATTAAACCTGCTAGTCTGAAGTAGTAATTTGTTAGAGGATCGAAGCAGTCTAGGATTGTTATAGGGGGTGATAATATTTGAAGAGCAGGAGTATTGTCTGGATTACAGAGGATTTTATAGGCCATAATCAGTTGGTTATACTGTATTAGGCTGGGTATTGCAAGCCAACCAAGCTGATTTAGATTGATGCAATGATGTGTCCTAAAAGGCAGCCCAGTGGCAAACCTGGCAATGTGGTTGTAGCAAATTGAGTGTTTGTTAAGGACAGTCTTGTTCATATTCGAGAGTAGAGGGATGCATACAGAAGGGTTGAAACAAGGTGTGAGCGAGCTATGGCACCTTTAGCTGGAGGGGCTAGGAAGGCTTTAATTCTGTAAAGTGACCCTAGTTTTCTATTGATGGCTTTGATACTCTGGTTAACATGTAGGTCACATTTGAGATTATTGTCTATGATGACACCTAATAGTTTTGGAGATGGGTCAGTGGAGATTATTGTGCCATCAGTTGATGTTATGGTAACGGTGAAAGTGGTAGACCTACGTGTTGGTGAAATAACAGCAGTTTAGTTTATTTGGGATTTAGGATCAGATGATGTTCAGAAAGCCAGTTTTCTATTGTATTAAAGGTGGTCTGGGTAGCTAACCATAACTCTACTGGAGATGTGGCTGAGCAGATCAGAGTAGAGTCTTCAGCATATTGGATACAGCTGACTTTTGGGATGACAGTATAAAGGTCGTTAATGAAGATGGAGAACAGAAAGGGCCCTAGTATAGAGCCTTGTGGTACTCTGGGGTTGTTAGGTAGAAAGTTAGAGAGTTTGTTCTGCCAGAGGCCAGCCTGCTGTCGACCATGCAGGTAGGATTGAAACCACTGGAAGGCTCCAGTATCTAGACAGTCTTTGCAGGGTGTGGAGTTCAAGTTGGTGATCAACCATATCGTATGCCTTTGAAATATCCAAAAAGAGGGCTGTGGATATATAATTATTGTTGCAAGTATGGCTTATGGTGTTAGTAAAGGCTAGGAGGCCTGAAGCAGTGCTGTGATGAGGACATAAACCATGCTGAGTGTCTGCCATAATGCAAGTTTGGATTAGGTGGTGCATGACTTGTCTATGACGAAAGTTTCCATAATCTTTGCAAGTGGAGAGAGTATAGCTATTGGCCTATAATTGGAGACTTCAGTAGAGCTGCCTCCTTTGTGAAGTGGGATTACATATGATATTTTCCATATGGTGGGAAAGTTAGATTCTAACATGGTTCCTTTGATTACCTTTGAGACGGGGTAAGCAATATCATCATCATCTGGTTTTGATAGGTACTCGGCAGGGGGTTGATCAGCAGAAAGTGTAGTGGGTTTCACTGTTTCAATCACGGTACGGAGAAGTGAAGTGGTGACTGGTTGGCAGCTGGACGCAAGTAGTTTTCTAGGGGTGCTACTTTCAGGACCAGGGGAGCTAGGAGGTAGATGGCTAGCTAGGGCCTGAAATGTCTCAGTAAAGAACTGGTCAACACTATCAGGAACATCTTCAGGGGTATTATCAATAGTAGCAGCAGGGATTGGGGTTGACATTTGTCCAGGATGTAGTATATATGACATGCCACCTGACAGGGTATGGCATTACTGGGTTCAGAGAGACCAGTCCTCAGATTGGCTGTGTGGTGGCATCCCACACATGTGTCGTACATTCCTGGCCAAGGGTGATGGCTGACTGCATACATGTGGCAGCTGTGACAATGACACATGACTCACATAAACCACAACTGGACCATAGAGGTGATTCACAGGTTACCTTTGCACATGCTACCCTAGTAGTGTGATTGCCATGGTGAGTACCAACACATAGGGCCAATGGGGAACAACATACTGAAGGTGTGTATGTGTGGGTTTACCACTACTGTTTCATAGCACTGACATATATGACTGCACACGTGGGTAAATGCCAGGTAAGACGTGTGCAATGTGTCTCAGGCAACGTACATGCATACAGGACAGACAGTGACATTCTGTCATGTGTAAAGTTGACATACGTATCATACGCTATGCAGATGTCACTAGAAGTCTACAGAAGCACTGTAACTCTGCATTGCAGGTGTAAGCAGTGTTCCAGGGAACCCCAAGCGAACATGCATGCAAACAAAGCTACAGTAAACAGGGCTGGAAGTAGTGCATTATACAACAAAGAAGGGGTAACAATAACAGTAAGTAACAATGCAAATATGTAGGCACTATCAACATGTACCCAGGAATGCATAGCGTGGATGCCCATGGTAGAACTGATATTATGTCATACTCATTTGTGATTTGGATTACATTGGTACTGCACACATATCTACATGCACCAACATCCACATGGCATAGTCGTTGTGGGCAACTTGACACCATTACTGTACATGTCCACCATTGCATATCACTACTTGCGTTAGCTTTCCCCCTGTGCTACCCATGTATGCGGCTATCTGTTGACAACCTTACCACCGGCATGCAATTATGTGCAGCTGTTATACTTTGGTATGTACTATGGGTGCAGATAACAATTCAGGACATTCATACAGTTACTGCAGCAGGCATGCTGGGATAAACACACAGTCATAGCAGCACACTGTACTGTTACCAACATGATACTACTAATACACTTCTATGTAGTCACCCTGTGCATCAGCAACGTGTTTACCTGTTCCCGCAATGATGTTGGAGATTGCAGGAGGTGGCACAGTGTCATCATATGCACAGGGTGTGGATTAGGTATGCCTGAGTCAGCCACTGATACCACCAATTGACATGTGTGTGTATGTGTGTTGGTGAGGGCAGCAGTACAGGGTGGGGCAGTGTTGGTGCAGTGTGTGCGTGTATGTGGTTGCCCTAGGTGTTAACATTTCACATGTGTGTATGCACGCACACAGTTCCACTTCATGGCTGCCATATACAGGGGTTTGTGGACAGCCACAGACTGCACCTGGCAGGCCATACAGATCAGTGTCTGTGTGCACGGACACGGTACCTGTGCCTGGCAGGGGTGCTATGGACCGTATCCAGTACAAAGCCAGAATGGGCACTGTCATCAGAAGTGGGAGTGTGCTGACTGGACACAAGTCCCTGTTGGGACTGTCCAGAGCCACGTGCACGTGGTCTCATGGGGCGTTCCGACGACAGCTCAGACCCAGCATTGCTGGAGCTGCTGCTGGCACTATGAGGGCGTGCCCGAGCCTGTTGTTGTCCGCTCCGACTGCCAGCTGCTGCTGCTGCTGCCGGCATACAGCCACGTCGATGCCGCAAACGCCCACCATTGCCCTGGCTCATGGACATCTGGTTGTGGAACTGCTGTAATAAGTCCCCACAACGTCTGTCTATGACATCTGTGAAGTTACGGATGGCATCCACAATGTCACGCATACTGTCTGTCATGGCTGTGCGACATGCTCTCAGCTCCCTCAGACCCTGTCTGGTGTACCTTTCCATATGTGACTGTGCCTGCATGACAGTCTGAAACATAGCTGAAGTTGACAGACCTCTTTGGGCATGTTGGCCAGAGGCAGTACGCCCACGGATGCTCCTATGAGAACCCATGGGCAACTGTCTGTGTGGTACCATTGGAGGACCCTGCCCATGGCTGCTGTGTGGGGATGCATGTGCCACAGGTACCACATTACCCTGGTCTATGCCCATTGTATCCTGTCCATCACCTAGGGACAATGGTGACAAAGGATGTACAGGCAGGATGACTGTGCACAATGATGGGGTTGACAGCTGTGTACTGTCAATTGGCTGACCAATGGCAGACCCTGACACACCTTCCTGTACCATTACACAAATATCATCATTACCGGTAGCCGTGGCACAGGATTCAGGTTCCCTGCTGCAGGTCACCAGAGCAGCCCCAGAACCTGCGGGAGGAAGACAGGGTACACAGTTTGCAGTCTCCAGACATTGTTACCAGTGATGCACTTATACATACTTGCACACATGCACACATGGACACATGCTCACATGCACACATGGACACAGGCACACATGCAGACATGCACACGTGGACACATGCACACAGGCACACATGCACACATGCACACAGGCACACAGGCACACATGCAGACATGCAGACATGCACACGTGGACACATGCACACATGCACACGTGGACACATGCATGCATGCACACATGCACACGTGGTCACATGCACACATGGGCACATGCACACGTGGTCACGTGTACACATGCACACATGCACATGTGGACACAGGCACACATGCACACATGCACACATGGACACAGGCACACATGCACAGATGCACACGTGGACACAGGCACACCTGCACACATGCACACATGGGCACAGGCACACCTGCACACATGCACACATGCACACCCCGCAGTATACACACAGAGCACTACTGAGTTACACTACTGTTACTAGCATTATCAGGACTATTATAGGTTATGTTAAACACACTCACCAGCATGGATGGCCTGTCTTGCTGTAACCCTGGAGGGACCTACAGAAATGATGAGATTAATGTCAGTGGGTACAACTGTGCCATTGATATTGCATATGATACTGTGTACAGAACAGTCAAGTGTACATATGGCATATTACCTGCACGCTCCATGTCATGCTGCTGTGTGGAACCAGCCTCCATCATAATGCAGGTGTATTGCTGTTGGTGTTCCGGGGCTGGAGCCACAACACTTAGGAGTAGCCCCTCCAGTCTGGTGAGGGGTGTGTGGCCACCCCACCTCCTGTGGCGACCGGTTGCCTGTGGATATCTGATGCACGCTGCCGGACACTTCAGATTAAATCACTGCAGTGATGTCGTACCTGCTCATATGTCCTGTTATGCGTGCCAATATCATTTACCCTACGGACAAGGTCTTGCCACAGTGCAGCCCTCTCCTGCTGATTCTGACTGGTGGGGGAAAACAGGATGTCATACTCCCGCACCAGGCTCTGGTGGATCTCCTCATCTTCCGCCACAGAGTAGGCGGGGTTACACTGTCGCGCCATTTCCCTGGAAGAGAACACAAATAGGATATCAGCAGACCATGTCTGCAATATATGGCACACATACTATACATGATACTCATGTGTAGTGATATACTACTACTCCCAAATTTTGCATGTGTGTGTGGCGTGGTATATACACAGGTACATGACCAGATATCAGTGCTCAGCCAACACCTGTGCAACAATACCTGCCACATTCCACACAACATAGTAGCATGTCCCATCGGTCAGCACACACTGACAGGTGCAACGCACAACCTCACTCTGGGGGTTCATCCCAAGGTACTGTATGTGGGACACCATCCACTACTGTGATGTGGACAGAAGTTACTTGGCCTGGATATACATATCCCACCACCACCACCAACACAGTAGACTACTTTGATATGTTTGTGATTAGACAGCTATTCACTTGCTGGGACTGAGATGGTATCCATGCAGCACACTGGGCCAGTGGAAGCCACAAGCCACACTGCTGACCCCTTTGCAAATGCTTACCACGGACATGCCACAGATTGCATGGAACTTGCACACACATTTCTAACCCAGACCCTATGCACAAAGGTTAGGCATCCTGTCTGGTGGACCCCAGACAGAGGCAGATTGTATAACAATAGCAGGAGGCTACTGCAGGACAGAGCACATTCACATTAAGGGAAGGCATCTGTGGTCAGCACTGTTACTACTCTACGGTCTGTCATAACAATGGTCACGGCCTACTCTGGGAGGGAAATGGACACAAACACTATGGATGACCACAAGGCCTTCTTCAGTTATGTTACACATATGGACCACATGCCTCAGATATGCTCTGTGTTAATACACACCTACTTAACATTCACCAAACACACAGATATTGGCAACAGTCTTGCAGACATGTTCGGTGCACGTATCCCCCCTCCTTCTCCCCCACCAGTTGATATATTTATCACAGCTGGATGTAACCTCCCTATCATCTCACATGTCCAGGTGAGGGCCGCCCTCAGCAGAGGAGAACACACAGCATCACTGTGACCTTGTGGTATCCCTGGATGTGTGCTACCGGCACTCCGAGAGGACATACAACTGCATATAACACTGATAGTTTATCTTGGCCATACTACAGGATATGTACCTGGACAGTGGCATACAACAACAATGGTTCCACACCACTAAGGGGGCACCTCGACTGACCCTGGGAATTACCACATCATATGCATAATGGGCCTGGTCTGCTAAGCTATGGAATTATGCAGTATGGGATGCATATGCAGTGACATCGGGTACCTGCAGACACTTGTTCCCAGTCAGTGTGCCTTTGGGATGGGCTGATCCTGACTTTTGAACCTGGCTGACCTTTCAAAGCAGTCACTACAGCCCTTGCTGGGCCAATGCACAGACAACTGCTGCCAGGATCATGGCCTACGACTGATTGACATGTAATGTATGGTCATCCCCTTTTGGTGGAACTACGTACACACAACATATCACATGGACATACCTATGGATACAGACCTATGACACATTTGGAGGGTTCACAGTATGCACACTATTAACCTGCTACTTTGCATTACCTCTGTTTGTCGCAGCTGGTTGTGTTACCACAGCTTCTGCTTGCTGCTGCTACTGTCAGTGCTGACAGCTTCTGGTGACAGATCCACAGTGTCTAATTTATTTATTTATTTTTTGCTCTCCCTCTGTCTGCTTACAGACAATGCAATGAATGTATTGCATGTGGGGAGTGTTAGCACTGGATGCTTTTGTAGGTATCTGCATAGGTCCATGTGATGGCCTCTGCACCAATTGTAAGCCAGCATTTGCTAATTGCATACAGCCAGTTGTGTACTGATTGCAGTTCTCACTATGATTTCAGGTCAGTGCTATAAAAGGGTATGTGGGATAGGCGTTGCCCTTTCAGATTGTGAGGGCGGGGACCATGCTGGTATGCTGTGGACAGTGTTCTGTGAGTGTAAATGTTAGTGTCTCTCTCATGATTCAGGCTGTGTTGTATATTCACATTTCTCCATTCCTCTCTCATGTTCCCTGTAGCAAGTGTGTATGCAGATTGACTCCTACAACTATATATAGATATATATTTATATATCTATATGTACATATACATACATTTAGATATGTACTTTAACTGACCTTATTATCTACAAGCTGCCAACTAGCATGGCTGTTTCTGTTCACACACTACTGTTTTGGAAATCCAGTAGTTTTGACAGTAATTTTAAATGACATGCTTTGTGTACTACACATCCTATATTCCCTTTACATTCATCCCTACTATTACATGTTATATTTATTTTAGCACAATGTTTTTGTATAAGAGTCATGGCTTAGTGGTAGGTCGTACAGACTAGTGTTTCCAAGGTCCTGGGTTCGGGGCTGACAGTGGGATTTTATTTTGCTTTTGAACTGAGTACAGGACCTGTCAATCAAAGTGACTAAGGCACTTTTAAGCAGTTGTAATCAGGTTAGCGCTGGTTTGCGCGGAGCTCACACATGTGCACTGGCGTTTAGCTCCACACACACACGCGCACACCCGCTTATAACCGCTTAACGGTGCTTACTGTGGCGCACACCCTCGCTATTTTCTTTGAAAGAAAAGAAAATGGGGAGACAGGAAAGTGGTGAAAAAGGGGTCACAAAGAGGGTAAGACAGTAGGGAAACAAGCTTGGGATGTGCAGGAGGGATGTAGGTAAGCCCCATAGCTGCCCATTTCTTCATCAGCAACAGCTGTGCATATGTATGTAATTTGGTGTGACATTTGAAACCTTCCACCCCTGAGAGAGGTGTTAGGACAACAATAATACTTGTTGTACAGCCAATTGTAATTGATAGGTTCCATGTCCAGCAGACATGTGTGCGGAATGGGCAGCTATGTATGGGGCATAATTTTTTTGTGGGTACAGAGTGCCCTTTTTTTTTTTTTTCCCAGGTGAGAGTGGTATGTCAGGTGAAGGAAGTCGGTACAGCTGGGGAGGTAGGTTGGGTAGGTAAACAGACAAGACAAACAAGACGCATACAGGGGTGGTGTATGACACGTGTGGGGGGTTACACAATTGACGGGGACGAAGGTTTGGATATCCAGAGCCCATGAGCCCACAGATGGCAACAGTGGTACTGATATACCCACCCATAGGCAGTTACCACTGTTCCTTCACTGCCCAGGATGGGGCTGTGCTGTGAGCTGTGTAGGCCGGGCAACAGGCATGCCCGTTAGTTGCGCCACCCATGCCTCGAACTGGCGTAGGGGCTCGAGAACGGAGTCCTGAATCTCCCTACGCACTACAGTCCGGACGCTACGGAGGGTGAGTGGTGGTTCTCCTCCGGCCACACTTGCAGAGGGGGGGGTGAGCCCCATCCCCTGCAGCACTTCCACCCGCAGGTGGCACAGGGCCACCGGAGGAGGGTCCGGACTCAGCACTAGTGCCAGGTGCCAAAAATCTGTAGTGTTGCCAGCAAGAATATATTGTACAGTAACTGTTTTGCTAATTGTCATACAATTGGACTAGTATACCTTGCTTTATGTAAATCATGTGGTTCCTTTTATGTCGGAAAGACTGAAAGGAAACTGAAAGCACATATTTATGAACACTGTTATGAAATCAGCAAACTAAACCATACAAATGCATTATATCGTCACAAAATCACTTGTCAAGAGGCTACCTATTCATTTTTTGTATTAGAAGTAGTTGATAAAGACACCAGGGGGGGTATGTGGGAAGCTCGGTTAGAATACCGAGAACTTTTTTGGCAAATTATTTTGGATGCTACTACCCCCCCTGGATTAAATGATACCATCTCAATTAAACCAGTGTTAAAATTAAGACAATCCAAATTATAAATTATGACCTTTTAATTATTATTATTGCATTTGAGATTTTATTATATTTTATTAAATTATTCTATTAAATATATATATTAAAACTTCATCAAATTTTATTAAAAAAATATATATATATAATAATTTTAAATAATTTTAAACATTTTCATTATATTCACATACCTACTACTATACATATTCAAACAAATTCAGTTATTTTTATATTCATAACTACATTGATTGATATACCTAGTATACATTATATAATTAAATTTTGTATTATTTTAAAGCATACCTCTTTAAAGCAATGTTTTTGTTAATGAATTAATCATTCAATTAATGTGGGAACCAATAGGGAGATACAAGTTTTATTTGAATCACATATTTAAACTGTTTAAACAGTTTCTACTTGGTCTTGCATTATCTGAAGAAGTTTTTACGAAAACGCATTTGTTTGTCTTGAAGCGTTAATGTATTAAGTGTATGTGTTACGTGGAGTCATTAAATTCATTTTACTCCAACTGGACTATTTTATTCATTGGATACGTTCCTCCTTTGGGGGCTCCCAGCGGTTTTTATTGGTTTTGGTACTAGTGCCAGGTGCACTCGCCAGCTGAGGTGGGCGGGGTGGGTCCGCTGGAACCCGCCTTCCCTGTCATCCTATGTTTTGCATTATGTCATGACAGTTTGGGTTAGTGACATATAATACCATTCACAATTAGTTGTAACAGCATGCATTAGTATTCCCATTAACCAAACACCCAGATATTCACACCATTGAACAGTGTGCATAACATATGCATAATTTGAACAGAAATACACAGTCCAACAACATGCAGGGTTAATTGATGGCAACAGGCCATCAGGTGTGGATGTATGAACAGGGCAGATGCATCAACAGACATGCAAATATATATGACCCAACAGGACAAACGTCCAGGGGTGTTAATTGTGATTGCACATACCATTTTCACGTGGAATGGGTTATATGTGGTTACAGGGTGGGGTAAAGAAAATAATATTAACACCTTCGAATAACAATACATATGCTGTACATTTCTAATAGCTACAGTTATATACACACTACTGTTCTAACTATAGTTTCCTATATGATACATATTTCAACTTGGTGATAGGACTGTTAATGCAACATCAATATACAGTTTTATTGTTCTTCATACACATTCATATCTAGCTTTGTTCAGCTACATCATCCTGCTACATTTGCTTTATATAGCTGTAGACAAGTGTGGATGTTTGGTATATCAGACAATCATCCTATCTGCATATTGCAGACTGAGAGCAACCTATCCAGATTTTGGGATACACATTCCAGATGCAGCAACACTTTGAACAGATTTCGCTGTTTGGTTTTGAATCTCACATGCATTTCATTCTGTCTTGCCTGCAGTATACTTTATTCAGGGGTTATTACTACTGTATTGCTGGATTCATGACACTTTCTCACACTCTCTAACTTGCTTTCATTTTACTATTCAGGATGGTACTTACTTCTAGGCTTTATTGACATGTTTTACCTGTAGTTATTACAATCCTTTCCAGCAGTCTCACTTCTGTCATGTTTCAGTATTTCCACAGGGATATATTTCACACATGTGATTTCATCATCTTCTGCAGCTATAATTTTCAGCCTGCTGCAGGTTGTGTACTGTTTTCTTACAGGTAGGGCATTTTTATTTCAGAATATATGTCAGACAGTTTCATTTTTCGGTTTAACTTACAGGCTGGAACACAGTTTGGTAATCAAGCAATACTTGCAGACACTGTCACACTGTTACTTGCAGATTTTATTCCTTACTGACTACACTGCACTCTTTTGCTGACTGTCATACTTTTATATTTCTTTACAGTTACTGGTAGTGGATTACTGACCTGCCTGGTGGCGCAACCGCACCAGCCTATCGCCATAGGCTCTGCGGTTCGCAGAACGGACACCTGCAGCTGTAATATAAATGAAGTAATATTGGAATACACATCTCCATAATATCAGCTAGTTTAATTTCTTACATACATAGTTAAATGTTACTTACTCAGTAGTGGGGCATTGGGTGTTTGCCAGGCCTCCTGGATCCAAAGGTTCAGTTGGTCCTGCTTGCATCTCTTCAGGTCCACATGGTGGTGACGGACCTGCTCACCAGTCCTTGGAATCCCTGTGGCACTGGTGAGATCATGAGCCAACCGGTCCCATGCCTCGGCCCTGTATGCTCACCAGAGGACCTGGCCCTGCATGAGTTGGGCCTCATGATTATGGACTAGGAGCCAGACCATGTACCTGGACTCCTCAACACCCCACCTCTGTGCTCGAAAGCAACTACCCTCTCCTACACCTGTCATTCTGCCTGCAGGTCAGTTCTACAATTGTTTATGTTGTGTATTCCCGCCTATGGGGCTTATATAGTTCATTTTTCCCGCACATATCTGTGATTGGCCATTTTGGAATTGTATCAACTTCAGTAAACGTGTATTGTCATGCTCTAGTTTGTATTCATTCCTATATATTAGCTATTATTGCATTTCTAGGTACTGCTGTCATGGCTTAGTGGTTCTGTACCTTGACTATAGTGTATAGTGTCCTGGGTTCGAACCTGGCCACTGCTTTTTATTTTTCATGACTGTCTAGACATGCTGAGGGGTGTGTCTGTATAAAGGCAGTTTTGATACAGCGTGCTCAACGTTGCCCATCGGTTAGCTTGTTTGCGCGGTGCGCAGCGCCGCGCAAACGGGGTACGCTGGTTTAAGCCTCATTTGGCTATCAGCACGCATATTACGCTCAGCTCAGTTAGCGGCACATAGATTCAGCATGTTAAACCACTGCTCAGCTATGGGCACTCATTTTGCACCAGTTAAACCACTGCTCATCTATGGGCAGATGCACTCACTCTGTTAAACTGTAGCTCAGCTATGAGCACATCTGGCATTTTTTATTCTTTTGTTACCTCACATTTCTTCAATATAAATGGTCTATTTCATTACATTTTACATAAATTGTGGTTTTATGTGTACATATTTGTCAGGGACTTGTTTCCTGCTTATTTTGCTAAAAAAAAAATTGGTGTTGTGGGGGCTCGAACCATGAATGCCTGCTCTTCAGCCAACATCTCTACCGCTACGCTATTGCTTCCTGGCTTATTTTGCATATTTAGTTCTTATATGCTTTCCCATTGACTGCTAACTGTAGCTGCACTACGGTCATGCCCGCGCAAACGAGTGCACTCACAGTTAAACATTTTTACAATTTAAAAAAAATATATAACATGTTTATTTATATGTTTTCTGTTCATAGTCTGTGGGGGCATGTGTTGTGTTCTGTTTATTCACATTTCTGTGGACTCTGTCATGGGTGTTTACTTTCGGAACTTTTCCTCTTCTGGGGGCGTGTTCGCTTACAGGGCTCGGCCTACGGACACGCCCCTTACTGTCTTACATGGACCATGTTAGCCTTAAGTGTGATTCAGCATGCTCTCATGAATATGCAGAGCATGCTGACATCACTCCGTTTAACTGCAGCCTCCGTGTATGAGTTATAACTCTTACAAGGAGGCTTTGTGAATCCTGCCCTATATCTATTTGATTAACTTTCCATTAATGACACTGCAATGCAGCATTAGGGGTGCTGCACCCCTGAATGTACCATCCTTCAGATGAGACATTAAACCAAGGTCCCATTTGCCAGAGTTGGTAGTAAATCAAGTGGATATAATCCCTCAACACTTATCAAAAATGGTAAAGATTCTTTATTACAAAACCATAGAAATAAATAATATCCCTTGATTAATCAAAATTCAAGCACGTAAAATTGAAATAATCATGAAAGAAAAAAATAGGACAATAACATTTAATTCATTCTCTGCCTCTTTTGTCCATAAAAAAAAATAGCCTATGGAGAACTTTTGTCAAACTGCACATCTTACTTCTTTATATCTTGATAACCATAAAAACCAACTAGCAGAAGAGATCAGCAGTTTCTCAGCATGTGCATCCCACTAAATCCTGTCTTCATTAGACCTTATAGTAGCCATTAATGCTTTTCTTTTTTTTTTATTTCCACAGACTGAAATTCCTTGTATAACATAAAGTTTTGAACTTTAAAAACTGTTAAAAAACATGTTCATCATTTTCATTTACATTGTATACTTGCTTATGACACAACATTTATACAAAATATGAATATCTCATATTTTGTTTAACAAACAAATTTTTGCAATGGTAATTACTCCTAAAAGTCAGACCATTCTGGTGCTCCTCCATACATAAGTTTCTAATTCCATCTCTTTTTTGTGCACTTCTTTTAAAATATCCATCTACATAATAAAACATTCTATGACACATTTATACCACCTTCTTCTAGCAGCCACCAGGCCATGTAAACTACGTTTCCACTGATGCATCCAATACTATTTTTTTTTTCATTTCTGCTTTCTCACAGAATTTTACCCTTATTACTTTTTCATTGTTATCCCCCCTAAAGGATTTCTTAAGAAATTACACAATACATTTGTGTGCTTGTCTTTAATGTTTTGTATTGCATGATACATAAGCAATGCTATTAAAATGACTCCTGGATGAACTTAATGCTGCTCCCCCTTTATCACTTTGCTATACACATTTTTTTCTCTGATGGGATTAAAATGTGATCCTTCAAGGAAAAAAATCTAATATTCTATTTTCCCTTTCCTTGGACAAAATAAAAATACCAGCTATGTAATTTGCCAGTACGCCAACATTCTATTTATTAAGTGAAACTTCTTTCTAAAGGACATTTTGAAGGTTTTCCAAAATGAATTGTGCTCTTCATTTTGGAAATAATACTTTCCTGTCTTCTCTAAACACTTTTTTGTTCACCAAATATAAAGCCTAAAGCTTTTATTTCCAGTAAAGTACAGTCTATGCCTAGTATCATATGTCCATCTAAGACCTTTGGCATTCTTCCTATTTATTTGCAATCAAACTTTCCCTAAAGCCATTTCCATTCCTTCTAGTAAATATGATAATGTGTTGAATCCTACTAGCTAATATTAAATCATCCTCAAACTAAAAATCTTAGAATTTCTACCCTTTGACAAACTCCCATTCTCCCTGTAAAATCTAACATGCATATATTTTATTACTGCATTTATCAGTAAGAAACACCACTTAAATGGAATCCCTGCCTAACATGCTTTAGTCCTGCAAAGCCATAATGATTATTTAATATGAACAAATTAGAGCATATTAGCAACTGTTAGCCGGAGAAAAGTCTCTGTACCCATCATCTATAGTCCTTTTGTAGCCTTTGTTGACAGTATACCACTCAGATATCTTACTGTGGAACAAATGGCCACATTAATGCATTTCAACTGTCTTTCTGACAAACAGTAGCTACAGTGCTTTATTCCAACTTGCTTGACACATATGCACATTAGCCTTGCAAAGTAAGAATGACTGTTTAGCATGAGAAATTACATCACCATCAATCATATTTATCAACAGACAGCCACAGTAACCAACAATTTATAGCCATAATCCAGTATGTGTTTGTGATTTATTATGTAACTGCTTGGCAAGAGAAGATTTATCTTGATTTATATTTCTTTTAGTTCCAACATTTACTGTCATAATGAGGTATGACTGCATCCTGCATTTTAGTCTGATTGGCAAAACTGGTAGAGTAGGTCAGACTGATGGCTTATGAATTTCTTCCCTTTGTACAATGTCAGGTCACTATACTTAAGTTAATATTTAATTGCATATTGTGTGTGTGTGATTTCCTCACACAATTTGACTTAAATTGCTAATTATTTTAATTTCTTTGAGTCTGAAGGTAGCTGATTTTAATTATTTCTTTTTTAATCATTTAATCGTTTGTAGCTGAAAATGGATTCCTTAAATGAGTAAAGCATTCATTATTTGATAATCACAAGTATCTAGCACAGTGTACTAAATGTCATGTGTATATAAAGATAACACTTGATAGCACTGGAGAAATATGCTCCTCATTCCAAAAGTTGAAAGACTTGCTTACTATTACTAAAAGTGAATCTAGACTTACTGATGATGGTGATTGCACTTGTGCAATAAGCACAGCCTGGTAAATTGCTGACAGCTATATTAACAAGTACGCTGGTAAGATAAATAATGTTAGGCAAAGGGTAAAGAGAACACATTTAAGAAAAAAGAAGTATCTACTGTCGGAAAAGATCACTCAAGTTCTATTAAACATGATACTAGTGATGTTAACTTTAGAATTCAGGATGCAGTAATTCAACAATTTGAGGATTAAGAGTATGTAAAAGGAATAAAAAAAGAAAGAAAGGAAGACATTCAAAATAAATAAAATGGAAGAAAATGAAAAATAAATTGATAAAAATCTATAACGCAAAGAGAATATATTCTAAAAAGGGAAACCTTTGTTATGTAACACACAGATTAGAGTGAATGAGAAAACATTCACTCTGTGAATAATGGTATTGTTCCAACAGAGAAGGAAAAAAGTGCCAAGGTACAGTCAAAACAGAAAATATTAAAAGTGAACCTGGAAAGGTTGAAGAACACTACTGTGAAAAAAATGGCTCAAAATGTAGACATACAAGGACATCTGAATGATAATTATGAAATAAGCAATGAAAAAAGTAATACTAATAAGACTAATGGTTAAGAAGATTACTCCTCTCTAAAAATTGATTGAGCAGACATTACTGAATTAGAAGTGGAAAATTCTTCAGATATGGTCAGAAATTATAAACCATTAATTAGAGATTCAATTATTAGAGGATCTGCTGGTTATATCACTGGAGAGAATAACTGACATTAAACAATGTTATGTTTGCCAGAAGCAAAACTATAGGGTATGAGTAGGATCCTACAATAGAAATACAGAGTTGTTTTTATTCATGTTGGTACAAGTGATGTCATCTTCAAGGGCATTCTGACTATTAGTCAGGAACTTACTGCCCTCTTAGATAGCATAACTTGTATAACAAATCCCATATAGAAAGGACAGTCAGAACAGTGTAAATGAAAATATTGATGGAATAAATACTTTCATGAAAATATAGCCCACATACAAAGCAAACATGTATAGAGCATTCAATCCTACTTTTGGGCACCCATGTTTTTAGACAGGATAGTAGGCACTTGTCAAGACAAGGGAAGAAACATTTTGCACCAGATATATTACACTATTTGAGTAAGAAAATATAAAAATGTTTGCCTTGTCAGAAATTTAACAGTTCACAGATAGCAATGGTTGTTACTAATGTTAAAAGTATTAGTAATATTTTTATTAGAACGTTTGCAACATTCCAATAAGACTGATGTCAATATTGTCTGTGAAACATGGACAATGGCTGGTAACCAGTTCTGTCAGGGTATAAATATTTCAATAGCAATCAACATTCTAACAAAGAATCTGGTGGTGTTATCATAGAGATTAAACCTTGTTATGAGAACTATGATTACTATACATTTGATGATTTGCAGTCATTTCTGTAACTGTGACAATAAAGACAACCCTAAAACAGTTAACAACTGTTGGAATGTATATATCATCAAATTAAAGTGCTAATGACCTAGAGTTTTTCAGACATTTCTTGCATGGAACACAAGATAGAAACATAATAGTGGCTGGGGACTTAAAGTTAGTAGAAACAGACTGGAATAGCATTGATTCATCAACATACTAAGGAAATTATTTACAGCTTAAGTTCATAGGAAAGAGTTGCTTCAGAATGTAAAAAAAAAAAAAAACTACCAGAGGATGAATGATTTTTGACATTGTTTCTGTTCCTGAGGAAATGATTATTACATCAAGTCAGGATTCACCACTGTTGATGTACAGCTTTCATGGGGTTATAAATGTTAAATTACCGGGAGATAATTCTGCTGGACTGAAAATTACATCATTGCACAGAAGACTAATAACATACTATATAGAAACAAATCAGTCACTATGTAAATCTAATTCAAGTAATGCAGTCAGTAAAAGAAAACTGTTGAAGAAAAGTGTTGAATTTTAAAAAGGTTGTCTGCATGCAAAATAAATGAATAAATAAAATCTTTCACATCTGGATCTAGACACACAAGGTCAATGGAATATATTTTTCATGAGAACAAGATAATTAAGATGAAAGACAATATATATACACACACACACACACACATATATATATATATATATATATATATATATATATATATATATATATATGGGTCTATATTAAATCAGTGAATGCTTAATAAAAATGAGCACTGATTTATCGACCCCATGTAAGTGAAAGCTTACAATCCTAAACACTTAGAACAGCAATTTTTTCCCCAGGGAAAAAAAAATCGCTGTTCCAAAAAAGGAAAAACAATAACCTTTTAAACATTACATAAAGTGGGGGGGCTTCACATCCCCCACCATGGGGAGCTGTGCCCCCCACACCCCCGCTACCTAAATATACCAACTCCGAGATTGCACTACAGTGATGAAAATGGCAAAATAATGAAGGTGGCTAAGTGATTTCTTTCCCAGAGAAAGAATTTACTTATATGCCATTTCAGTATTCTGCCATTTCATGCTTTCAAGTTCGATCAAGAAGCATTCAAAAGAATGCGTCATCAATCATATAATAGGGAACCTCTATATATATATATATATATATATACATATATATATATATTTGTGTGTGTGTGTGTGTGTGTGTGTATGTAGTGACTATCAGAATGAAGAGCAGTCCAACTATCTTGGTCTTAATCATACACTTTAATAAAAACAAATAAAATGCAGATTAGCACTTTCAAGTAAAAACCCTTCTTCACATCTAAGAAAACATGCATTTTACCCTCTTATTTAAACATTGTCATAGCCAATCAACAAAACCAGTTAATTAGGACAGATGAGATTATAATTAAATTTTATATATATGTATATATATATTTATATATTTATGTCAATTTTAAAAAATCATTCAATTGTATTCTAAAATTTCATTTGTCTATAAAAATATTAAAAGATCATTACAAGTGGGTTTCTATCATAGTGCAACCAATTCACTATAATACTGAATGAGTATGGTATTCAATCAATAAGAACCTTATTGCATGAAAAAAGTGCCTACAGTAATGAGACAATTACATAGATATTTAGGCTTCAATTGGCTATGCCAACACACAGGATGACATGGGTTGTTTTATAACTGCTTATTCAATGAATATTGGGATGATAACCTATCTTGCCTGTATAAACACTTTGAATGCATATATATTGGATTTGAATACTGAAATAATATAGCTTTTTAAATGGTTGTGTAGGATTTTCCTTACAACCACTCAGTTCTTGAGACTGCTACAATTTCAATTGGTTCCACTATGATAGAGACCACCCTGGATTGGTCTTTCAATATTTTTATAGACACATGACATTTTAGAATACAAGTAAATGTTTTTTCAACTTGATTTAATTAATTTAATTTGTCCTAATTAACTGATTTTGTTGATTGACTATGACAATGTTTAAATAGGACAGTAAACCACATATTTTCTTAAATTTGAAGAAGGGTTTTTACCTGAAAGCACTAGTCTGTATTACATCTCATTTTATTTGTTTTTATTAAAGTGTATGATTAAGACTGTGGTAGTCAGACTGCTCTTTGCTTATATAGTCACTACTTTTGTCCAAGTCTGACTTTTGATACCTGCTGTCATACCTGCTGTCATTCTTCTTTGTTTGTCTATATATATACATATTAGAAATGGAAATGATGTCCAAGTATAACTTTGAAAACTGAAATATACAAGATGGACAGATAAGCTAAACATAGTGTAAGATAGGATCAAGCCAAATTTGATGAAAATTTATATAAAGATATTGAGCATAATAAGAAATCATTTTATAGAGACGTAAGATATGGTAGGACTAATGTTATACAAATTGATAAACTGTGTGTAGATTCTAAAATGTATTCTCAGACTCAACATATTATAGACATATATAACAAATTTTATAAAAAATAGGTTTGGAAGCACAAAGTTGATGCTAAAATGTCCTGGTAATATCCTAGTAATTTTACATTGAGAAACGAAATTAGATTATATTGAAAAAAACTACACACATTGGACCCAAACAAAGCATGGGGGGTAAAATGAGTGACTTAATGACCAGAGAACACTTTATTGTGAACTTACAGTGCCATGATATGTAATTCACTAGGTCATTTAAGTATGGGGAGATTCTTCAAGATTGGAGACATGCACTTATTAAACCTATATCCAAACCAATGGTGTTCAATGCACTCGAAATATAACCAATTAACCAAAAAGAGCACAGCATTGCGGGTCTACAGAGAGAAGTTTATTAACAAAAATAAACCACAGGTTAAGTGCTTTCATCAAACAGAATGACTTCATGAAAACAAATGACATAAAAACTCCCAGGTTTAAATAATCAAAACTTTCAATTCATTGGTGCAAAGTTGACCAATACTAAACATTAGATACCACTTCTCATGAATATCAAGCCACTAAAATAAATAATTAATAAATTCAATCAGTTCATCTACTAAAATACCAAGGAAATGAGTAAAAAACAATTTTTTTATATATGTGTATACATAAATATGCCCTATACTGCTGCATTTGTTAGTACAATTCCTGTGTATATGATATAAAATATGTTATATAATGTATAAAATGAAACTAATATTTGAAAAAAATATATATATTTATAATAAATATATAAAAAATAATAATGCACGTATTAAACTGATTCTGCCTTCTCTTTCAATATAGGCATTATAGAAATATGTTCATTTATACCTGGTGGGTGGTCAGCTGCCAATCTAAGTTGCCATATCAACTCTTTTTTGTGCAATATATTCTGCCAATCACCCCCCACATCAATTTTTTACAAAATCAAGTATACCAAACTTAAAACACTTAAAATTCTTACACAAAGTACTGTGTTTGTATAATGCATTGGTATTTTTTTCATTCTTGATATCATAGAGGTGCTCATATATCCTGTTTTCAACATCCTCTCCATCTTAACAATATAGAAAGACGGACAGGTGCTACATTTGGCAATATATACTAGTTTGTTTGAACAACAGCTGCCATTTAAAAAAAAAATGTGACTTCTGTTTTGATTACCTATGATTATATCACTATCTAATAATATGTAGGGACAGTAGGGACATCTTCCACAAGGTTTACTACCAATTGTGTTCCCCTGCCTATTATTTAAATTTCTGTTTGTCTCCACCAGAGTTTTGATGTTACCACCTACCTTGGTAGAAAATATAGGTTTATCACCAAGAATACAGACTATCTCCGGATTAGTTCTGAAAATGTTCCAATTTTTTATCATGGTTCTCTTAATATAAGAATATAAGGGACTGAATTGAACCACACATGCTTGTTGGAAATTGATAGTGTTCTGGACAATTTCTTCATTACTTACAATGCCAGACCTTCCTTCACTAGTACCCAATAATGGTTTGTAAATGGTACCCAATTTACCATCAACCTCTTCAAGTATTGGATCAATAAAGTGGCCCGGGTATCCTCTTTCCAAGAACATGCTCCTTAAATTCCTGAACTCTGCTATTACATCATTCTTCATAGTGGTCATCCTAGCTACCCTGACAGCCTGATCCTTTACAATACTTTTTTTCTGGTAAGCAGGGTGATGACTAGTATAGTGTATGTATGCATTACAAAAGGTGTTTTTTCGGTAGATTTTGGAATGAAAACAATTTTGATTTTTAAAAATCTTGACATCAAGAAAATGAATTTCCTGCTGATGACACTGGAAGGTGAACTTTAAATAGTCTGTAGTCTGGTTTATATAATTCACAAATTCTGAAATTTCATCTACACTACCCTTCCATAAAATAAAAATGTCATCCAAAAGCCTACCATAATAGGTAATGCATGAAGAAAATATTTTATGTGTAAACATGTATTTTTGTTCCCAGCCCAAGAGGACCAGGTTAGCATATAAAGGGGCACAAGCAGCACCCATCACCACCCCTTTTAACTGTTTGTAATATTCACCCCCAAAAAATATGTAGTTGTTGTCCAAAATCAAGCTCATAAGCACAGATAAAAGTAAAACTTCATCTGATTTTAAAGATGAATGAGTAAATAAAACTCCCTCAAAGAGACTCAAACCTTCCAATTTGGGAATACAAGAAAAAAGGTTTTGCACATCGATGGTAAGAAACCAACAGTCTGCTGACCACAGGTCCTACTTTATCTGACTTAAAAAGTCCCAAGAATCTTTGAGTAGGTGTGGAAATTTGCTAACAACATATTTCAATTTTTTATCCACATATACTGCTAAATTGTGAGTCTTAGAACCTGCAGCTGCAACTATGGGTTTAAAAGGCGGCTTCTTTAAATTCTTATGCACCTTAGGTTTTCCGAAAATCGTAGGGATTTTTGGATGTTTATTAAGCAAGAAATTGTATTCATCCTTAGAAATTCTCTGATCTAATAAGTATTCATATAGATAACTGTCCAACCTACGATAAGAGATGTTGATTTTATTTTTTGAACATACAGAATACCTGTCCTCTTGAAATAATGTGTTGCATATCATTATTATAATCTAGCACACTATATATAACCACCCCTCCACCTTTATCAGGGGTCATAATTCTTATACTCTTATTTTGCCTAAGGCTCTCTAGGAGACTCTTTTCATCTGGGTTTAAATTGTTAAACACTTTCCTCCCCCCCATGTCTTGTATAAATCTTCCTTGGCCAGTTTTTCATATGCCACAATTACAGGATGTAGGGGTGGATTGAAAATACTACTTCTCTTGAAAGTATCATGGGGTTCCCCTTTGTGCGATTTATCTGAAAAAATAAGATTCAAATTTAACTTTCTTAAATATATTTGCAGATCAACCATTACTGAATCTATATCAGGCACATGTGTAGAAACAAATTTGAACCCTTTGGAAAACAAAGAAAATAATTATTTGGTAATAGGGAAGTTAGCATAATTATAAATATTGAAACCATGCAAACTATATTTAATTTTGTCCAAACTTTGTATCTGGACTACATTATCTACCATTTGTTGTAACTGTAGTTTTGCTTCACTACCCTACTCTAGGTCTTGTTCGTCCCTTGTCGGCGTTTGGCTATTCTTTCTGAGCATCTGGGGACTTAAAAATCCTGAATGTCAGTAAAACATTCAGGCTCAATTTCACCAGAATTGCCTTCATCCAATACAATATTACAATTGGAACCAGATTTTACTTTACCATCTATTCCACTAGACCCATATTCCTGTTCCTGCTCCATATAGAAAACCAATTTATCAGTGGGATATGCCTTGTGCAATTTATACTGTTTACTATCCCTTTCCATTTTCTTAACTTTTTTCTTAAAAATATTGTCACATTTTTGGTCCACCCTACTAATGATTTTATAGTACAAATTTTCATATTGTGAAAATAATAAGTCAGTGTTGATTTTTTCATTTAATATGTTCACCTCCTCCCTCAATAAATTTAGCATAGCCTTGTAGGAGTCCAGGGTTTTACCCAATAACTCCAAATCCCACTTATCAAACATTTCAGAAAACATCTTAACAGTCCCAGCATCATAGTAGATACCATAAGGGAACTTGTAAACTCTCAACCCCTGCGGAATTAAACGTTGTTTAATACACTCATTTAAATAACACATTTCCATTTCACATAGTTTAAATTTAAATAATTTCTTTTCAAAAGCATAAATCATTTCTCTTAAGGATGGATAATTAGACTGATCAACAAGTCTGTTAGCTGAAGCCATGTTGTCAAGTTTGAAACCAGCATCTTGAAAAGAAAAGTGTCTCTGTAGTAATTTACCAAAAGTGTCAGTAGTGTTTTTAATATGTCCATTGTCCTTACAGTTATTTGTTTCGCGCATTAAACCATTGTTAGTACAGCATCTTCTTTCTACGAGCTTGTTGACATTACCATTGTGGCAACTCAAACCAGGTTTACTATTGGCTTTGCAAGAACACTTTTCAAATGCTAGATTGTTATCCACACCTCCTCTCCGAATAGGAGTTTGATTTGAGTTCTCCTGAGCCACCTCACCCCCCCGAACCTCACTCCCCCCCACCCCTCTACCCCCCAAATCCCACCCACCCCCAGTGCATCTACATTTATAGCTAACACACCAACCCCCAATCCACTCCACACCACCCCATCAACACCCACATTTATCCACCACACTAACCACAATCAACCTTCACCCACCCACACATACAAACACAATTAAAACAAAGACACACCCAGACCCACACCTTGCCCTTTAGTAGTACTACTAACAAGCAAAACTAACAATCTACTTAGATACCACTAGCTCTCACCATAACCCTCACCATACACAATTTCACCCACTAGCCCACTAACATGCACATTCATCCACACCACTACACACACACACCCACTCACATCACAACAACACACATTCACCACAACATCCACACACACACAAATACATATATATATAAATCATATATATACACAAACACAATCAAAATATATATAAACCTAAAACACATATAGACCCATCACAAAAACAAAGCAAGCTTTAAAACACATACTAATCTACAAGAAATCATTAAAACTATACTCAAGAAATGTACACCAATGTTTACCACAACACAGACATACACCACAAACCAGGACATACACTACCATATCTCAAACACAACAAACAAACTGCATAAACCAAATAAACTCCAAAAACATAAAGCCAAACATACACTACATACATTTTTACTTAACTAATACTCCAAAACCCCTATTACTGACTCCTCAAAGATGAAACATCATCCTTGCTAAAGGCATACATAACATAAGATGAGACAGACTAGACAGAAATACTAAAGGAGAAGTAAAGAACCTATTTAAAAACAAACTCAACCTCCAACCCAACCAAAAACAACCCCAACCCCCAAATTCCAAAAAGCTGAAACATAACAAACAACATTAAAACAAAACAAACAAAGAAATCAACAATCAACAAAGAAATATATCAACAACAATAAAATAACAACAATAGAAAAAATACACTAGCAATAGACAACAATACCACAAGAACTAACCCACCACAGAGACCTAAATCTGTTAGGAGACTAAACTTGCTCTGTAATCCCACTTAATATCATTCTCCCACCGGTTTCTAACCTGTTTCTCTTCAAAACACCAGATTAGAGAAAAAAAAAAAAAAACACAAAAAATTCACACTAACTTCTTTTACTTTCCTATTCAATCACTACCCAAAAAATGGTCATGGTCTCTGTCTCAGACTCTCCAGTGATGATCACCCCAACTTTCTCTTCTAAAAAAAAAAAAACATTATAACCTGTTATATAAGAAAGAAACTAGAAAGGTAAATCCACAAAAAACTCTCACATTATTATTACTAAAATTTAATATTTTATACATACTCTGGAACTGACTAGACCAGGCAGTTAAACTATTCAATACTACTTTTATGAATTTTTGAATACAATAGCCATTATTAAAAAAAGATCCAAGGTAAACTATATGCCTTGGCTGACTACTAACCTACACCCTTTCCACCCCAACCAAAACAAAAACCACACCCCTCTTTTTCACATCCTATTAAAACAACGTCATTTATGGCCTCTTGACTCACACGAAACTCTTGTCTCATCTCCTAATCAGATAAACTCCACATGTCCTACCAAAGAATACTGGAAAGACATAAAAATTAGGAACCTCCATAGCACACAAGCATGCAACCTCCCCCAAGGCTCATCACCTCAGAGCCAACCCATCTTCATCCACACACTACTAACTGCATCTTAATCTAACCTGCAAAAAAACTAGACACATGTTAACTGTACTCATCTCCTATCCACAATGCATTAAGAAAACAGTAACTGAACAAACTCTGAGCTATCATTGTCTTGCTGGTGTGAACTACAGTGGTTTAGAAGTTAGTCCCCTAAAATTTACACCACTGGTTTAATCCAAAAATTTTAACTCTACTACAGACTCCTCACCCCACAATCAAACAATACTCAGTAAAAGACCCAGCAGTTGACCCACCTAGTAAACCAATCTGACAACTCACAACCCTCGCCTACACCAAACTGCAGGAAAAGCACATAACCTCTCCCAGTGCATAAAGCATGGAATAATATTTTCCAGAATATCACCCATCCTCCATCTATCTCCCTGTCTCACTGTTCAAAATCATCACTCTCCCACTCCCCAAAGATGCTTCCTTCACTTAACCTGCATTCCTGGCTCTGTCAAGCTTCTACATAAATGCTTTCCCACCCACTTATATCTATACTACAGTACTATTACTAATAAACTATCTCTATACTCAAGTACTAGTTTCTCCTCCTTCCTGGCTCAGTCCTGCATCAGCAAAGCTTCTGATCCATGTGATATCATGTGATATATCTCATATATAATTGATACAATGTAGTCCTTTTGATACATAGTTTTAGTTTCATCACTTTTTCATTGTTTTTTTTATATTGTGTATTATAAATAATATCTAGTGTGTAGTAGTATTAACCTATTGTGTTCCTGTATGTATTGAGCTTTTCTCCCTCGACTCACAATGGACCTCTCCGGCCCAGTCGTCGACTTTCCGGTTAAAAAAATAAAATAATAATAAATAAATAAATAAGAGTTACTGAAATCATGAATAACACCAGTTTTGCCAGGTAAAAAGTTGGAAACAATACCTGTGTTAGAAATTGAAGGAAAAGTCCCGTGGTGTTGTGTCTTTTTATCACTCTCGACAGGAGTCGGTTCAATTTCTCCATCAAATTGGACAACACAATTACTTTTAAAAGGATATTTTTGCTGTAAACCACCACGTGCATAATCCAAAAGAATGATACTATTAGTGTTAGATGCCAAGCCCACTCGTTCACCTCCATCATGGATTTGCGCCGTCGTGATGACGTCAGCCGTTCTCTTAAAGTGGTGGTGCAAAATACAATCCTCCTGATTGCTAGTGTCACCAATGTTAGTGCCATCACCCCTTTTAGAACTGTCGGGAGTAGAGAGAGAGAGATACGACCAGTATTTGTTTTACTGTTTTGTGTAAACAGTTCGATTAATTTAGTAAGCTCTCCCTTAAGCTCAGCCACTTCCTTCTTCAAGGCTGCAATCTCTGGCTGCCCAGAATCCATTATAGGGGAGAGAATAAATGAGTCTGGAGACCCCATAGCAACAAACACCAAAAAATAACTAGGTCCAAACCAATGGTGTTCAATGCACTCGAAATATAACAAATTAACCAAAAAGAGCACAGTGTTGCGGGTCCACAGAGAGAAGTTTATTAACAAAAATAAACCACAGGTTAAGTGCTTTCATCAAACAGAATGACTTCATCAGAACAAATGACATAAAAACTCCCAGGTTTAAATAATCAAAACTTTCAATTAATTGGTGCAAAGTTGACAAATACTAAACATCAGATACCACTTCTCATGAATATCAAGCCACTAAAATAAATAATTAATAAATTCAATCAGTTCATCTACTAAAATACCAAGGAAATGAGTAAAAAACATTTTTTTATATATGTGTCTACATAAATATGCCCTATACTGGTGCATTTGTTAGTAAAATTCCTGTGTATATGATATAAAGTATGTTATATAATGTATAAAATGAAACTAATATTTGAAAAAAAAAAATATTTATAATAAATATATAATAAATAATAATGCACATATTAAACTGATTCTGCCTTCTCTTTCAATATAGGCATTATAGAAATATGTTCATTTATACCTGGTGGGTGGTCGGCTGCCAATCTAAGTTGCCATATCAACTCTTTTTTGTGCAATATATTCTGCCAATCACCCCCCCCCCACATCAATTTTTACAAAATCAAGTATACCAAACTTAAAACACTTAAAATTCTTACACAAAGTACTATGTTTGTATAATGCTTTGGTATTTTTTTCATTCTTGATATCATAGAGGTGCTCATATATCCTGTTTT
Organism: Protopterus annectens; assembly: GCF_019279795.1. Taxonomy (NCBI): domain Eukaryota; kingdom Metazoa; phylum Chordata; order Ceratodontiformes; family Protopteridae; genus Protopterus; species Protopterus annectens. The sequence continues at coordinate 935,591,390 of NC_056741.1, read as the reverse complement.
TTAACATCCTCTCCATCTTACCAATATAGAAAGAAGGACAGGTGCTACATTTGGCAATATATACTAGTTTGTTTGAACAACAGCTGCCATTTTTAAAAAAAATGTGACTTCTGTTTTGATTACCTATGATTATATCACTATCTAATAATATGTAGGGACAGTAGGGACATCTTCCACAAGGTTTACTACCAATTGTGTTCCCCTGCCTATTATTTAAATTTCTGTTTGTCTCCACCAGAGTTTTGATGTTACCACCTCTTTTTGGTTAACTTGTTAAACCTATCCTGAAGGAAAAGGGGACTAGGACAAACTCAGAGTCATACAATCACATAGGTTTAGTTTCTTGTTTTGGAGAAATAATGGAGAAGATTATATTGGATAGATTATTGGCAGAATTGGAAAGGTTGGGACTTGAAACCATATATAAAAATGCATATGTTGAAAATAGATCTATAATCACCTGTAATATGATGTTCTATAAAAATATAACATCTAAAAAAATAAAAAAAAATCAGCCATACATAAAACCCTTATCAATAAGTTAGACCAACAAGCATTGATGCATTCTTGATAAGATGGATAGTTGCATGATTTATAAATAGGACATGGCAAGTGGCATTCAATAATTGCACAGGTGAAATTCTAGATTACAGCCAATGTGTCCCACAGAGCTCTGTCCTAAGAACATACTTGTTTAGGTTGCATCTTTCAGATCTATCTTTTCATCTGATGTATTCTATGTCTGTATTAAGATGACCTAAAAATGGATAAACTGATTACAGGTGTTACAGACAGTGTATGTCTGCAAAAGAAGTTGACTACATAGACCATTTGAGCACAGGAGAGTAATATGCTGATAAATGCACCAAAAAACAAATGTGAGATTTGAAAGACATAAAACTAAAGGGTGAACATTTAATTTAGTGCACTGTGATAGACACTGTTGATTCATTTTTGGATCTGGGTATATGAGTATATTCAGTTTTGAGTTGTTCCAATCATATCAACTTTTTTTTTAATTATAGCTATATAACTATGGGTTGTACAAAAAGATTTATAAAGTCTAAAAATCAGAAATTATGAACTCATCATTTATAAGTTAGACCCAAACTAGAATATGGAATGAAAATATAAAAAACTTATAAGAAAACACATTTAAATGAATTGGAAAGAATGCAGTTTTAATATATTAGCAGAATTCATTCATGATAAAATGCAAGTTATTATGAAATACTAAAATATCTGAACTTGTACAGTGTCTCAGATATTTAAGCAGAAACCATATTCAAGTATATAAGGTATTTAAAATTAACTGTCTCTGGGAATGTATGGCATTATCAGAAAGTAGAAGAAAATCATCAGACATGCTATGTAGAAGATCATATAGGAATGAGAGATACACTAACTGGTTCTCTGAGAGACAAGCTAATGCATGGAATGGACTACCAAATAATATTAAACAGACACTAGTTTAAATATTTTTATGAATAACTTGGACAACTGTTATACGAATGACTGTTTTGGTATATTGGCAGGCTAGAAGGGTATCATTGCTTGTACCTGAAATATTTGCATTATGTATGTGTGTGCCTCAGATGTTTGATTTTGATAAAAATAATGATCACAGTAATGTGTACAGTAATATATTTCAACTTTTTCACACAAACAGCAGCCGCAGAAAAGTATTACAACTCATTTTGCATAAATGAACCTTAGTCCTGTAAAGACAAAAAATGACTGTTTAACATGTGAACATGATGGCAGCATTACTCACATTCATCCACAGACAGACCCTGCTCCCTGCAAGTAAATCCAAATTGATGACGGTATGTACCTCAGAATATTAAGTTGTAATAAAATTAACAGCAATTGGCCACAAAAAAATTATTATAACCACCACAAATTAATACACACTACAATGTATCCAGCAGATTATATGGCTGTGTATAGCTCAGATGCCTGATTACAATGAATTGAATTAATACATACTTAAATAATATTCATGTGCATTTCATCTTGCTGTCAGAACCATACAGCATCCAAGTCATTGCAAAACCCTGTAAAAACTCACACACACACACACACACACACACACACACACACACACACACACACACACACACACACACACACACACACACACACACACACACACACACTCATCCATGATTTCTCAGAAAGAGACACACAGAAACACATAGGGATGCACACAAATGCATCAGATATGCCAACTAATTACAACAAGTTGTATGTCAGTTTGTCATATGTGTTATTGGGATCAAAGGAATAAGCTTGCTGCTGTCAAAAAGAGAAATTAAAACCTCCCTCAATTTCTTGCCCAATCTACCACCCCCACCCCTACCCTCCACACACACTTGCCCACAAGTTGCAGCAAACTGTCTGGCTGTTTATACTTCAGACATCCAATTAGGATCATATGAAGTAAAAAATGCATAAATAATGGCCACATGAATTATAGTTTGCTACTGTTACAACCATATATTGTAACCCTCTGCAACAGTCCTGCACACACACATGCACAGACAGATGTATACATTACTTACAGGAACTTGAATGACTGTGATTGTATACCTTACATATTTGATTGCAATCAGATGAATGACTAGAGGCATAAATAAGTGCCACATAGAAATGTTTCATCTTAGCTCAGTGTTTTCAGAACAAAGTGTGTAACTTACTGCAACACTATTACTAAATAGCTTATCAGTCTCTTAGCTTAAGTATCAAGGAGAAAGTTAAAAGATAATAACCAAACTCACGACAAATATTGCCTTTACATTCATAGAAAGTTGTGGGAAAAATAGACTTTGCAATGCCATGCTTTTTTTCTGAAGGCCATGTCTAAATCTCAAATTTCTGTCATTATTTAGTGACTGCAGTCCACAAAATTTGCCAGAAAAACACTAAACATCATAATAGACAGGCCAAAATAAGACAAAATCAGGGACTTTCTGAGAAATCAACGATGGCTGTGTGTATGTGTGTGTGTGTGTGTGTGTGTGTGTGTGTGTGTGTGTGTGTGTGTGTGTGTGTGTGTATGTATTATAGGAAATGGCTCGTCACTGCTGAAAACTGCAGTCAATGAAGTTATTATTTTTTGAATACAGTTTCTGCCATTTTCAAAACTACTTAAAGACATTTAATAACTGCCTTATTTTCCATTCAGATTAGTTCTGCTATTGAAGGCATTCAGTGCACAAAAACAAAGCTGCGACTGAAAAACATTAAGCTGATTTTTTTAATAATCACACTCGTTCTTCGTCCGAACACCAGTTTGTTATGGTGTCCAGGAGTTTGCAAAGTCTGAGGCTGTTCTCCCAAGTGGTTGCTAGCAGTGAGAACATTAGCCTCACTGCTTTAATTGAAGTGCTAACACAAAAGGTTGATAATCTGGCTTCAAGGATGGAAGCCATAGACCAATGCCATAAGGATACCCACCCTTACAATGACACTACTGTTGTTGGTCTGTTACCAACAAGAAACTCTTCAACAGAACAAGACAGTTCAGGGCTGGGTCTGTATTCTGAACTTAATTTGAATATAAACAGACCAATGAGGAATATGGAAGTTACAAATGAACAGAACAACAGTAATTCAATCTCAGGGCTTATTGGTGTCCCCGTCCTAGAGGAATGGGTAAATGGAACTGTGTCTTTTTCCTTTGAGGTGCCTGATTCCGAATGGAGGTAACCAGTTGGAGGTCGTTTGCTGAACCAGGATTTACCAATGTCTATAACTGACAAACTAAACAGCTTGGATTGTAAGCTGGTAAAAGTTAAGAAACTGCAATTGGAAATTGAATATTTCAAGGAGTATATAAAGCAGCACATGGTCCCAAAGGGGCTACACAAGGTACAATATCCAACAGGACTTGAAGGTAATTCACCATTCCATTTGGAATCGATGCAGTTGTTTGACAAACAGTGGTTTGAACTAATGGAGTTAATGGTTAAACATTATACTCTATGGGTAAATGGAATTTCATCGGAAGTTACAGTCTTGGATAATGATATTAGAACTGACCAAGCTTTTGTTAGGTATAAATTTGATTATTCAAGAATATTTATATGGGGGGCGTGGCCAAGATGGGCTCTGAATAGCAGCGATTCTCTTCAGCTCTGTCAGCTTAAAATTTGTATGACAGGATTTTTATAGTAAATCTTATTGGAGGAACTTACATTCTTCAGTAATAAATTCCTCTCATCTAGTTCTACGACTACATATAAAAATTCTGAAGAAATGTTGATGTTTTCCTGTCAAGAATACTTTGGATACTATATCTATCTTCACTGACAACAGAATGGCTACATCAAAAGCAGTACATCAAGAATCTTCTCTAAAGAAGGACTTACATTCTTTACTCATTACTGTACAAGAATTATCTACCAAAATAGATAAAATGGATTTAAAGATGGATATCTTTAAACAAGACTGCACTAAACAGATGGAAAAGATACACGAAGATCTGCAGTTACAAAAATCTCAAATTTCAGGTATTGAATTAGCACTAAATGACATTGACAGTAGAGTACATAAAGATGAGAATAATATAGGCTTTCTAATAAAGCAAAATACATACCTACAATCCAAAGTGGATGATTTAGAAAACTAGTCTCGAAGAAACAACATTAGATTATTTGGCTTACCAGAAAACATAGAGGGAAACAATCTGTCAAAGTTCCTGACAACTTGGATACAAGAAGTACGAGACCTACCAGAAGCCTTGTCATATGGTATTGAAAGAGCGCACAGATCTTTTGCTTCATCTAAAACAAGTAAGAATAACTCTCCTAAGTCTGTAAATGTAAAATTCTTATCTTCATGTGACAAAGAACTAGTGCTAAAAACAGCTTGGGCAAAAGCTCCTATTAAATTAAATGACAACATAATTCGTTTTGATAATGATTACTCTTCAACAGTAATAGCAAAAAGAAAACTTTTCCTACCTTTAATCAAAGAACTCAAAAAGGCACAAATAAAAACTCATCTTTTATTCCCAGTCAGATTAAAAATGTTTCTACAGGATGGTATCAAAACTTTTGATGATTTAGATACAGCCTTTAATTTTGTTAACACTAAGAAAATAATTAAAAAGCTAGAAGATATAGAATGGGCAAGTGCAAATCTTAAAAGATTAGCTGAAAATGACAACTGGAAGTCAGTTGAAAAAAAAAAGAAGGTAAAGAAATAAGGATTTGCTCCATTAATATGAAACTTTAAAATTAAACATAAGACTTTAAAGTAAATTCACAGTTGCAATCACATGTAAGTGTAATATTTTTTTCTCCCTTTTTTCTTTTTTTACTGTACTAAATATGTATGTGTGTTCATGTACTACATACTGTTTGCATAAATGTGGTTATGTATGTTGAATGTGTTTAAAAAATTAATAAGAATACTATTGAAAATGTTTTTCTGGTTTAAATGAAAGACAAGGGGAAATGAAAGCTGTTCATATGATCTTGTGTGAAATAGAGAGATCTGAATGTGGACGTTAATGTAATTACGAATAATGTTAAGCTTTCAGGGTTAAGATTTATGTAGAAAGCATTCTGAATCTAATGTATTACTAATATCTATGTAAGATTAATGGGACTGCTTCTATTTAATAATTAATACTTTATTGATTGAACATACAATACTCGTATAGTCATTAAATGCTGCATCTACATTTTAATATCTTGTTGATAACCCCTGAGAGACTCGTGCACTTTCCAGCTTTTTTTTTTCACATACCAGTTTTGACAGTTGTTCCACGCGGACTCAAGAGATTAAAAAAAAAAAAAAGAATTCAAGCATTATTTGTTCCCGCTTTACTCAGAACAGCTTTGAAATCCAGCTCGAGAGGCACTGTTTATTATAGGAAAAAGAAACATCCTGATGTCATCATTCTTGACTGTGCAACACAATTTTTTTGAACTTTAACCTTATGGGATAGTCGCACTGTCTTTTTAGAATGTTGAACCGCGGTTTCACCGCAAATAAGTATATAAAAACAAATAAACAGTTTAAACACTTTCATACATATAAACACATACATAAAACATATTACTACACAATAATCTTCATTTTGTAATCCCATACCTGCATTTGTAAATATAGTTAATATAAAAACTACACTATATCAGATAACTTTATATACAGTGCTAAAGTATACTAAATAACATAAATACATGCTATGAAACATTTGTTGATTGTTAATGTATTTCACATAAACTTCATATATACAAAATTACTAAATGTCATATAAGAAAAAGAAATGCCAGCATATGTTTATGACAGTTTATCTGTAATTCTATGATTGTTGAACAGTTTATGAATAGTTTTAATTATGTTGCCTGTCTGTTGTAATTGCTTAACAATAATTGAACTTCAAGCACAGATATAGTAATTGGATATATTATATTAAATGTAATAGTAATTTAATGAATAGTTTAAAAGGGAAGGGGAGATAGAGGGAAGGAAATAGTGAAGAATATATACATTTTTTTTCTCTTTCTTACAGAAAATAACACGTTTTGACAGTAGCTGAGTTATTGTTGCTATTTGTTAGGAGGATAATTTGAGTGGTATATGCTACTCAAATTAGGAGTATATAACTCCAGGAAGGGTTTTGGTAGACTTGTTATACTGATGTTTTGTTACAATGTTATGTTATTCTTTTTTATGACGTTCACAATAGCAACATATTTTGAGACTCTCCAATATGTCTATGATTTGATAAGTAAGTTTTCTAGCATTAGTGCTTACCAGAGAGGAATACAAGTGATTTACCTTGTATATATTTATAACACACAATATAAATGTTTCTTTTAAAGGGTATTTCAATAAATATTAATGATCTAAATAATCATTGCAAGAGAGGAAGCTTGCTCAAATATCTTAAAATACATAAATCACATCTTGTCTTTTTACAAGAAACACATCTAATATCCACAGATATTGATAAGTTAAATACCAGATATTATTCAATCTTAACAAGTTCAGAACATAGTTAAAAGAAAAGAGGAGTAGCTATTTTATGGAATAAAACACTCCCCGTGCCTAAAATACTAGACATATACAAATATAACAAAGTATGTTTTGCTCAGTCAAAATAGAACTAAATAAAAAAATATATACTTTAATAAACATTTATTGGATTCCAGGTATTGGTTCAAACACTGTCAAATTGCATTTAAATAAATATGTAGTCTTGCTAAAGGTAATTTAATTATAGCAGGTGATTTTAATTGTATATTAAGTGAAGTAGATACTAACTCCTAAAAATCTTTTTCAAAAAAAAAAAAAAAAGAATATTTATAAGCATTGACCAATACTTGAGTAAGCTAAAGGCAACTAAGGTCAAAAAATGTCAACATGACAGGTTGGCTTATGATGCAGGTACAGCTTACCCTGCACCACCAGCTGCACAGGTATGGCTACCTAATAAGAACTATCAGGGCACTGAACAGGCCATCAATGAACCTAACAGAAATTCAGATGAACGTTTGGGTGATGGACTTGATGGATGCCAAGAGAATAATCCCGCTAGTAGGAGAGACAGAATTAGGAATCAAGGTTATAGGTGGAGCTAATGAGCAGAACCACTCAAATTTTCATGAACCCAAATAACCAGGGGCTGTCCCCAAGCAGAGAAATCAAATGCAGGCATGGAAAAACAAACAAAAGTACAACAAACAAAAACGTTAAAACTTGTAAATAATAAACTGAACATTATCACAAATTCAACTGGTGAATTTAAAATCTTCAATTATTCTTCAGCCTGCGTTGCACCAGAATTGGTTGAGTTGTTGGCCAAAGTGTACACCTTTGTCCCCAAGTTGAGGATGAATCTACCAAGGTCAATTGTGGACTTCAAATGTTATATAAGGAAGTTAAATTTGAAAGTCGTTCTTTGGGAGAATTGTAATATAGATAGGAAACCCTTGTCTATTGCTAGTACATTCAATCCTCCTACTCACCCTACTCTACAGTCCTTTGAAAGACTGTGTGAACTAGACCTTCATTAGGGCATTCAAGAGTAATAATTTGAATGAGAGTGATCAATCAAATGAGACCAGACAGGAATGGGAGGCATTACATTTACAAAGAGTAGCAGTTGGTAAGGAGAGTAAACCTGACAAAGGTAGGGGATTGGCAATCATGAATAACTGGGATTATATATCATGCATGCATGATATATTGGCAACAGAAGCCTACCAGAAAGTGTTTTTGAATGAATTAAATGTAGTGCAACAGTGTATAGGGGGCCAGATAGAGGAATTATTCATAGAAGAGAGAATGGATGTGACCAGTTATAATTATTTGTGCATGCCATTTCCCCGAATGCCTATTTTATTCGGGATCCCTAAAATCCATAAGGATTTGAACAATCCACCATTGAAACCATTAGTTGATGCTAGGAATTCAATCACTTACCCTTGTGCCAAAATGGTAGATATGATCTTGAAAAAGTACCTGGGCCATGAAAAACATGGTCCTTCTTACAGAAAATTGACCAACTACAGTTTTTTGAAGACCATGGTTAACTTATGATAGATGTTAAAGATCTGTACACCTCAATTCCACATGAGGAAAGTATTGAATGGCTCAGGACTATGCTGATCAGGCAGGGTGCAATGAATAGTGAGATTGAATTGGTGACTGAGTTATTAGATTTGATCTTGACTAATAACTTCTTCCTCTTTGACCAAGAATTTTATTTGCAAAAAATAGGGGTGGCGATGGGTAAACCTTGTGTTGCCAGTGTAGCCAATCTGGTGATGGCTCACTGGGAATGAGAATTCATCTTCAAGGTGGATAATATCAGAAAGGATATTATTTTTTATACTAGGTTTTTGGATGACATTTTCATCATTATTAAGGGTGACTTGGATAAAGCTATGGGCTTAGTTGAATATTTCAACAATACAACTAATTTTTTGAAATTCACCTTTAATTTTAGTAAGGAGGAGATTAGCTATTTAGATATCTCATTAAGGAAAGATGTCTGCAACTGGGGTTATGTGTCTAAAACATATAGGAAGAGTACTTCCTTTAATTCCTTCCTGCATTTCACCAGCAGTCACCCAATGATTGGTCATTAAAGGCCAACTAGTAAGAGCGGCCATGATAGTCACACTTGATGCTGAATTCCAGATGGAATGCATGACATTAAAGGGTATGTTCCTTAGTAGAGGCTATCCTGTGAAACTGATTGATTCTTTGGTTAATGAAATTAGAGTAAAGAGGAAGATGGGAATGTATTCCCCCATTCTAGGTATTCCCAGTGCTTTGCATTCCATTAATGACAATGAATCAAGCCCTAGGATACTAGAACTACCCAATGAATCAACAAGTTTCTCTTTGAGTTTAACCACTATGCTTAGTGTGGACAGTGATATGGTAAGACACATCCTGAATAAGAATTGGGATTTAATTATTAGTGGTTTTGATTTATCCCAGAAAGTAAGGGGTCCACCATGGATCACCTTTAAGAGAGGACCGAATTTGAAAAATTGATTAGAGTTCAAAATAACTAGAAAGCTCAAACAACAGGGTATGTTTAAATGTGAAACCTGTAGATATTGTAAGTATGTAGAAGTAACAACATCATTTAACATCGGAAATGTGACCTATAGGATTTGGAATAAATTTAATTGTAACTCTAGATGTGTAGTCTATCTTGCTAAGTGCCAACATTGCCCAGCTTACTATACTGGTAAGACGGGATGAAAGTTCCATGAACGTATATATGAGCACCAATATGCAATAAGTAAAGGGAAATTGGACAATGCATTAGCAAAGCATATATCTACAAAGAACAACCGCACATTTAAATACTTGGTGATCGACCAAATAATGCATGACATCAGAGAGAGTCCTGAGGGGGTGAAACTGGAGGAGCTTGAATTACCCTGGCAAATTAAGTTGAATGCCTATAAGTTTCCCAGCCTGAATGATGCATGTTCCATCAAGTGTATACTAAAGTTAAAAAGCTTGGCCAGATAAAAATGAGACAACTTATGTTGATCCCCTATAGACTGGTAGATGTTTTGGCTTTTAAAGGGATTATATGAACATAAAACAATAATTGCATTGTAGAACACCAACCAAGTATGCCAAAAGCTTAGGAAATGGCATGTAGTAGTAAGCAACTCATCCTTAGTTAAAATAAAATAAATAAATAGAATAATATTTGGATGTAACATGTGGTGTGTTGTTTTAGTTAGTGTCATATAAGGGTTTGGGCAAGTTGTCCCAATTCCATTGAATAGAAGTAGTGTAGTTCTGTGATAGTGTGCTCCTGTAAATAAGAAGTGAGGATTAGTTTTAGTAGTTTTTCCCTTGGGGTTTCTCATATTCCATTTAGTTGTCATTCGTAATACTTTTTAAGGTATTTATGTAGTGATGTCTACTATTGTAAGGTACTCGCACATTTTCTTTGAGATTTTATATATTTTTTCAGAGCATGATTTGAAGTTGACCCACATGCCTTCCTGGGCGCACAGTTGTCAACAAAATATTGCGTGAGTCAGGAGCATGGTTAAGAGCTCGTTGCTATGCAATAAGAGTTTGGTAACCATGGACTGTCATGCTCCAAGTGTAAAAACTGTTTGGTATATAAAAGTGGTGTCAATCACTGGAAGTTCAATCTTAATCATTGTTAAGTTGCTTACAGCTCTTATAGATTTGATGTATTAATTTAAAGTTTGTATTGGGATCGTATAGCTTAGTTTCCTGTGCGCAGAGTAGAAAATGAAATATCATGGTAGCTAGCAATTTAACTCTAACAGGCCGTTCTCATGTAATGGGCACTTGGTTACTATGAACTGTCATATACTTAAAGTGCAATGCTTTTCGATTTGGGAAAGTGGTTTTACATATAGTAAGTCCAGCCTATAATTTTTAATTTCTATAAATGCTTGTCAAAGGGCGGACTTTGTTAATGTTGGCACTGCTTTTTTAATTAATTATGTATTAGCTTTTAAAGTAGGGCATTTCATGTCATGTGATGTGCTGGATTGATTACTTTAATGTACTAATTTTAAATGTGATTATTTATCTGAAGAAGTCCGGACTGTGTTTGGACGAAAAGCGAGTGTGATTATTAAAAAAGCAGCTTAACGTTTTTCAGTCGCAGCGTCGTTTTTGTGTGCCAGATGCCTTAAAGAGTCTTTGTTAGTTTGGTGTTTCTTTTTGTTGTTTCGATAGATTAGTTCTACTGCCAGGCTGTTTTGAAAAACAACCTGTTGAGTAGAGAAAAGCAATGTCTACCCATGCACAGGTGTGTTGTTCTGAACCCAAAACTTTGAAATGAAAAGTCAAGTACTACTTTTAAATGGAGAAAATAAAGAAAGTAGCCTTTTTCATTGGGGGTTGTAGCCCAGCAGCCGGTACCACAAGCCACCATTATAGCACATAATGCTCCTTTAAACAAAACATAGAGATAATACTACAAGCAGACATCAGCATAACTGGTTGTTGATGTGTCATCACACAAAATGTCTACAATGCTACCTGCAGTATGTGAAACATTCTTTCACTGTAAAGAGAAGGACTGTCCTACTGTTCACATGGGATTAACAATAAATGGAACACCTTGCTATGTTTAAGAAAGTTTTGCCTTATTAAGCTATAGCTTTTATTATGTTTAGAAGGGTTTTGCCTTATTAAGCTATAGATTTTGTGTAATGACCTTTTTTCAGAATGTTTAGATAGCTTTTTATTAGTTTATCCAGGAATATATTTTGATTAATCCTATTGCTCCAACATTCTAGGCATGCTGTTCACAAATATGCACACTCTTGAGTGATAGGGCTACGTTTGGCAAGTGATATACAACCAGTTGCACAATTCAAAAAATCCTGACTATACCAACTTAATAAGGCAGTCTCCGGAATGTACTACAACCCTGAAGGTGCATGAAAAAAATCTCCCATTTCCTGACTGGAAGTGTTTTTTTCTATTTTTGAGTATGCTATAACAACTACAACAAACAGGTCCATAACCTTTTACCAAATAATTTAAATTATATTGAATAAAACTGCCAGATTTATATTGAACGCTCAAAAAGAGAAAATCCATTGTGTCACTTTGAATAAGGTTAGTCTAATTATCTTTGTACAAGACAGTCACACTTACAACTGATTTGCTGCTTTACAAATGTTTAAATCTAGAAAAAAGACACTCCAAATGGCAAGCCATTAGCACATTAATTGCCATAATCTACCACTGAGCCCTATTGGCCTTGCTATAACCCCAGTATTTCCTAGAAGCTGCTTCAGTGACATCTTAGATTTTTTAACCAAAATTTAAAACACAGTTACTATAAGAAATGCATCTACCATTGGTTAATTCAGATGATGTTTAATGACTTACTGTGCAAAATGCAATTCATACAGATGCCTTTTTCATGCCCCTCTCAGTCAAGCTAAATAGAAGTCTGCTTCTATAACACATATAAATGGATCAGCTTCTGCCACAGCAAAAAAAGATATTTTTGGTGTATTGTTATTGTTAGTTTTGGTATTATTATTATTATTATTATTATTATTGCTATTATTAATTGCCACTGCAATTTCTATACTGGTATATTTACATCAGTAACAAGTTATTATTTGTGTTTCTGTCAATAAATATGGAAATAAAATGCAGAATAACTATATAAAGATATTTTCAGAGAAGATTCCATATTACTAGTCCACATTAGTTACTAGTACAGTCACAGACCATGTTATATATGACTACATGTTAACTAACAGCATGTAAGAAACAATATATTGTAAGTCAGAGAAACTGCATAAAATGTCTAACCTAACAAGTACATACAGTGTGTCTAATAACTCTCAACTGTCTAGTATTTCATGAATGTTCAAATTTTTCCCACATATTTTTGGTCTGTCCCTTATAAAATATGTGGGTTTCTGGAAAATCAGTGAGGATTATCACTAAATAATGACATGCATTGATTTCAGACTTCATATCCTTCAGAAAAATGCATGCTAATGCAAAACCAATTATTCTAGTAACTTTCTAAGTTTATAAGAGCATTACTTTAAAATTGTTCCTGATTTTGTGCCTTTATCCCCAATTATTTTTGCTTCATTCATCCTGATTTTCTTTGCTTATAGGATGAGAGCTATGATGAACTGTTATCAGCAGAATAATCAAAGTAAAGACAAACTTCTTCAGTAGCAAGGTAGAATATATATGATTTATGAATGGTCACTATACAAACAAACCTAGGAAGGATTCTGCTTAGCAAGGCTAAGCTACTTTTCTTGTATTAAGAATATATTACCTATCAATGGTTTCTTGTGTCATTTTTAGAAGGAAAATGAAAAATAAGGAAGTAATCAACACTGTCATACACTCAGGGCTTATGACTTATCTGCTTTGGAATTCATAAACAGAACAATGACTTCACTAAAACAAAATTAATACCGAGCACTTATGACTCACCAGATGTGGAAGAGATGCTTCCTCCTTCAATCAAGAAGACTGAAGATGAATTATTATCAGAAAAAAAGGCTGGACCTCATTTTAAAAACTGTATGTGGTTCAGGAAAGAGGAGATCAAAAGGTGTTTGAAAACTGACATAGTTTTGTCTTTTTTCCCCTAATGAGTGAGGTATACCTTTTTATGAGAAACAAATATAATTATAGGTCAGCCTCTATAACTGATAAACTAAAGGATTTGAGACTTTCTTGTCCATGAGGCCAACAGGGTTAATAGGTTCATAGGTAAGCACAAGGTTAGCTGCCCTTGGGGGACATTTTATGCCTAGCCAGTTTTCCTTTAGGTGCTTGAATTAACATATCCCATTTGGCGTTAGATTAGCTTTACCCATCCCAGGATCAATAATTATATATTACCCCAGTGAGAATAATTGGGATCATACCATAAATAATTTGAGGGGACCCATGCATGGGATAAAGCTGTATCTGTCTATTAGTATGGAGGCAGTCCTGGAAAACATTTTCTGTTTCCCATCTATAGACCAAAGCTGCACTTGAATCTGGACAGAAAAAAAGCTTTATTTTACACAGGTGGAGAGTCTGTTCTAGAGTAACAGTATCCTTGAGCAATATACCTGTCCCTCCAAACCATTCAGTTGATGTTGCAGAAGATGTTTATATCCCTAGACTGAGTGTTTCTGATGCCATTTGAATTGCTGATGTGTAGCAGATCCATCAATATTGGGTCAGACAATGCCTTGTATGCCAGACAAAGGTCTTCTCATAGTAGTCTGCAGGATACAGATTATAGTGGCAGGGCATTGAGTTGGTTTATGTTGGGCATGTTGTTTAGGCCATGTATTTAGTAAGGTATGTCTGCCAGCGTTCCACTTGTTGCCTATGTATGAACAGATACATTCCAAAGGGGGCATTTTACTAAATGATTTGCCTAATGAGGACTGGGTAAAGGGGGCAATGAAATCCCTAGATGTAGAGACAATCCTTTTGTTTACAATCTATGCAATGTAGAAGGATTTTCTTTTGACAATAGACACATGTTAGTAAAAAGTTAGGTCACTGTCATCAAATGTTTCCAAATCCCAAACAACTGGGTAAGCTCTTGGGGTGTATTGTCAATGTGGTAGTTCCTTGGGGGTAGATGACTTCCCAAAGTATAGCATAGTGAATTCTTTAGCATTTAGTTTCAGTCCATGATTTTGTTGTTCATTATTTATTTGAGACAAACCTTCCTACAGGATGGTAAGTCATATGGTGAGTCAGTGACTGCTCCTTGCCTGCAGACATCTGCAAACTCAGTCAGGCAGAGCCCTTTGGTATTGGCTTTACTTCAGATAAGTAGGTGCCAAACAGGAGAGGTCACAGCACACAAGCCTGAAGACTCCACTGGCGACTATTCTCTTTGTGGAGGTTACTTCCCCTAGTTTGATAATCTGCATCCTATCTGTGAGCCAGTTGGAAATCCAGTGGGGGACATAAGGTTTATTCCCAGTTTATTTAGCTTTTCTGCTATGCCTCAGGTTTGTGTCAAAAGCTTTGGCGCCAGTCGTTAGTCATTGTAAGACCTTCTTGCAGGATGTTAACATTGCTAGGGATTTCAATGATCACTCCCAGTTTGCAGTCCTCAGCAAACTTTGTCAGCCACAGTCCTTTAGCTTTAGACTATACTTTGGAGAAGTAGATTCTGAACAGTAGGGGTCCCAGAACTGATCCTTGTGGAACACCACTCATTATGGGTCTGCTGAAGGAGGTGGAGTCCTTTATTTTGACTGTATCAGTTCTATCAGTGAGCCAATTTGCAACCCATCTGACAATATATGGATTGATATCTAGCTGGGTAAGTTTATCAATGATGTTTGACTGGGGGATTGTGCCAAATGCTTTGACTAAGTCTAGGTAGGCCATATGCACAGAAGTGCATTCCTCCAGGGCTTTGGTGACTGTTTTAAAGAGGTCTACCTTGTTTAACAGGCATGATTTCCCCTTGACAAAGCCAAACTGGTTGGGGTCGAGCATTTGGAGGTTTTCTATAGCTTTGTTAATAAAGTCCATGATGAATGTTCCATACCTTGCAGATAAGGCTGTTCAGGCTAATGGGTCTATAGTTCCCAGGGTCCATGAATCCACCCCCTTTTGTGGAAAGGGATGACGGTAGCTGATTTATATTCCTCTGAGATGAAGCCAGTGCTTAGGCTGTGATTGAAAAGCATGCCCAATGGTGATGTTAATTCCTGTTTTAACCCATGTAGAACACAGCCTGGGCTGTTGTCTGGTCCTATACAGGACTGTGTTTTTGGCCTTGAAGAGGGTGTTTAAGACCTACTCCTTAGAGGGGGGAAGGTGTTAGGGATGCTTTGGGGTACATAGTGTGAGGACAGGGGAGTGAAGCTTTCACTGAACCTGTCAGCCAGCAAGTTTGGTATATTCACAGGTTCTGTATATGTAGTACCATTAAGTACAAGTTCAGCACAGGGCCTTACCTTTGAGGTTATGGATGTAACTAAAAAATGCCTTGTAGTTATTCCTAGTTAGGAAAGCTAATTTGGATTCGTAGTTAGCTTTCTAGGACTTCACTAGCAGTCTTATTTGCTTGTTTAAGTTGAGGAGGGAGTGTTTCCAGCTTTGAGACAGTTCCTTGTTACTCTTAAACAGCAATTTCTTTCTCCTATTGTGTAGCCTGTTAATGGCAGTTATCCTCGAGGCAGGTTTGTTTTTCCTTGAAGATCTTGCCTTGGTTCTATCTGGTACAGCAAAGTCAATACAGTTTTACAAGAGCTTGTATAAAGCATCTGTGTATAACTCATCATAGGTGTTTATTTCATCATTGCGAGGGGGGTTATGAACCTATTTATGCTGTCACATAAGAGGTTATAATTAGCCTTGGAGAAGATTTTTAGTCTAGTTGTTGCTAAGGGGGTCTTGTGTTATAGTTACATCTAGCGAGACTGATTTGTGGTCAGATCTCATCAGTGATGGCAACATGTAGTGCAGCAATCAAACAATGATGCACACCAGATCTAGGATGTTTGAGCCCCTTGTGGGTGTGTAAACCAGCTGGTCCAGAGCACTAGAGTTAAGAAAGTCCAGGAACCTTTGAGCAAGTGAGTTAGAACATGAATAATTTACCCAGTCAATGGATGGGTAATTAAAGTCACCCAAAACCAGATTGACTCAAGTAGATTCAAGTAAGCTGAGTAAATGCAGCAGATAGTAAAGACAGCCACAAGGCCTTTTATAGTTATGCAAAGAATCTCCATGGGAATACCCAGATTTGCTCTGAGCTACTGCACAATGGTACCTTCTATACCAAGCCAACAGATATTGCCAGTATACTGGCCGGCAGATTCAGTGACAACTTTACCCCTCTCTCCCCCACCAAAGGATCAATCACAATACCCATAGATTGCCAGGTATCCAGTATTACTGCTGCACAGGGTAAAACAGCAGTGTCCAAGGCCAAGAATACAGCTTCTATGGGACCTGACAATATCCCTGGCTGTGTTCTACATGAACTACAGAGTAAACTGGCACCTCAACTGTGTGCCCTGTTCAATCACAGCCTCACCTCAGGCATCGTCCCAACTGAATGGCACACTGCTACAGTCATCCTTGTCCACAAAGGAGGAGCGACTCCAGACCCTGGGAACTATCACCCCATTAACCTGAAGAGTCTGATATGCAAAGCTATGGAATGCATCATCATGAACCTAATAAATAAGGATATAGGGAATCTCCAAACTCTGGATCCCACACAGTTTAGTTCTGTGAAGGGCAGATCATGCCTACTCAAGCTGGTCGACTTCCTTGAGTCAGTTACCAGAGCTGTGGATGAAGACAAGGTGGTTCATACAGCCTACCTAGACCTGGCAAGGCCTTTGATACCATTCCCCACTCAGGAATCATAGAAAAACTCACTAAGTTAGGCATCAACCCCTATATCACTAGGTAGGTTCAAATTGGCTCACAGATAGAACCCACAGTGTGAAAGTAGCTGAATCCAAGTCAGACTGCTGACCAGTCACAAGTAGAGTCCCACAAGGATCAGTTCTGGGTCCTCTCTTGTTTGGTATCTACTTCTCTGAAGTCCAGACTAACATGAAGGGACTCAGGCTGACAAAGTTCACAGATGATTGCAAGTTGGAAGCTATTATTAACTCCCCAAGTGATGTTGTCATCTTACAGAAAGGCCTGAGACCAATGACTGGTGTAAGAACCATGGCCTTAAGCTCAATGCCAAAACATGTGTCATCATCCCCTTTGGGAAAAACCCATTTCCCATGAATTACCACATCAATGGTAGTCCATTGAACACAGAAGGCATTATAAGAGATCTGGAAACACAGGTTAACAGCAACCTCTCTTTTGACCACCACATTGCCACTGTGGTCAGAAAGTCCTTTTATGAGGCACATCTCATTACCATGGGTTTTGCATCCAGGAAGAAAGAGGTCATTGTCTCCTTCTACTCTTCCCTCATTAGGCCAATCATTGAGTACAATGCCCCATTTGGCATGTACCTCACTAGACACCTGTAACAACTGGAGAGGCCACAAAAGTACCCCACAAAGAGGATCCTAGGCCTTAAACACTTGTTCTGTATGGATAGACTCAAAAAACAGCAACTATTCTCTGTCTCATATCAACTACTTAGAGGCGATCTCTGCTTGACTTACAAAGCCATGTCTGACCCAGTTCTGCTAGAAATGCTACATCGAAAGAAATCCCAATCCCTCTGCACCACACGCTCCAGAGACATAAACCTTATTACCACAATCAACAGAACAAGCTGGAGGGACAGGTTCATAGCACAGAGACTGCCCATGCTATGGAATAAACTTCCCATACATGTTAAAAAGAGCACCTCACTGGCCCTCTTCAACAGAAATCTTGATGAGTGGATGGGAATTAGAAAATTCACCCTGGGGATCACTCCAGTGGCTCTATTCAACAGAGGCACTGGGAACTAAGGTCGGGTGGCACGATGTCTGGGTAATCCTATGGGCTAGGCTTGTAAAGGCTCCAGGGCCATTAGCCTAGTTATCTAGTACACACCTATGAAACTATGAACCTATGTCCTGATTCATGAAGTGAGTCCTATAGCTGGCAATGACCTGAAAAGTGATCTTAGCTACAGTCGATTGCATCTGAAGTAGTTCAAGGGAATTGTGCTGTTTAACCAATCTACAGATATATTTATCTTTAATGATTGCTGATACACCACCTCCTTTAGTTCTCATGCCTTCAGTTTGTGGTTTGAACATGTGGAAGGAAATGTAACCTTGTATAGCTGGGATGCTCTTCGCAGCCTTAAACCAGGTCTCAGTAACTGCACAAATGTCACCATCTTCCAAGGTGAGAACTGCTTCCAGTGAGTCCAGTTTCTGGTTTAGACTCCAGGCATTTAGAAGCATAACCTTAAGGTTCTTTATACAGGGTATTTTTATACTGGGAATTTTATTCTTGTGAAATTGCCTAAAAAGGCACTATGGGGGTGGCAAGAACCTTAGACAGTAACAAAAATCCCAGGGGTGACAGATGAAGACGATCTCTAGCAAAGCATCAAGGTTTGTTGACCATGTCATTCCAGTCTGACAGATACTGGATATCCTTTGAATAACACCAGAAACTAAGCCAAATGTTGAAGTCAATCAATTTTTTGTTTGTATTGTGGTATCATCCTAGGCAAAGGTAAAATGTTGCTTAAGGCTAGGGACATAACTGCCTGAGGCACATAATCAGAGAGCTCAGTCATGTCTCTCTTCATATAGTCCTGTCAGGTACGTCACAAGTCATTCACACCAACATGGACTATAACGGAGTCATAACAGAGCCTGTTGTTGAGAGACTAGAGTGTGTGTGTGATGTGGCAGATCCAGGCACTTGACAAATAATTGACCATAACTTTTTTCCTTATCCAGCCTGGTAAGAGGAGCATCTTTGTGTTTTACAATTGAGTTGCCTATGACTAAGATGTTTGTTTTGTGTTATGCCTTAGGGGTTTGAGTGGTGAGACACTGTTGTGTGATATATTATGTGTACTATGTTCTGTAGAAGATGTATTATGTGAGTCATGCTTGTGTTTGTGTTTGGGAAGTCTCTGATTTTTAGGTAAGCTTCTGGTTAGGACCTACGCATATGTAGGTTTTATGTGTTGTTGGTTTGGTGGATGCAGAAGGTAAGGTGTGCATGCTGACATCCTACTTAAAATCAGATGAGCTGACTGGTAAGTGAGAGAGCTTGGATTCTAAGTTCTTGATATAGATGCATCTCTTACATAATGAATTTGTGTGGACTAGAAGAAGTGGGTTGTCAGTGTAAATGAGATAATTGCTACATTGCTTCAGGATGGCTATGTTGACTAGGCTGGCTGGAGAAACTGTGGGAAATTGTCCATCCATAATGTTAGGTAAGTTGATGTGGTCAAAAATGGGGAGAGGGCTAGAGGGACCAGGTAAAGTAGAAGACAGGAGAAATAGATAAAAGATATGAAGGACTAGTGGGTAGGATCTGTGCTGGTACCTCAGGAGCTTTGCTGAATGTATCACCTGTCATTGAGGGACAATCACGAGAACTCACTGATGGAGCACCAGCAGAGTACTAAGGAAAAATTTGCAGACAGAAGTGTTTGCATTTATAGCTGCCAATAGTGCCCACCTCTGCTGGGCAGTGTGCTATGCGCAAACAAGCACAAACCAGTGCAAATGCGGTGGTTATGTAACCAACAAAAGCAAACTGATTTAAACAAGTTGACTAATTAAAAAACTCAAAACTTGTTCCAGCAACCTTCAATCAGATGAATTCTAACTACACACTCCTGCCACTAGGGTGGAGGGGAACCATCTCCAACAAAAGATGGCCTGGTTTAGTGTTCAAGTTACACAAACAGAACTAAATTCAGTAGGTCTGAACCCAATATATACTAGAGAAAACAAAGTGCAACAATTTCAGAAAAAAAAAAAACAGTTCAAGTATGCAGTGATATGGTAAAAATGCAGTCCAAAAGTGCAATATGCAGAGAAAAAATTCTACTTAAGTTTTGCGGAGATCAGCAGATGCCTTGAATTGATCAGATAAATACAGCAGAGCAGTAGCGGGTCACCAAACTCTGTGGAGCTTTTCTAAAACAAGGGCAAGCAAGGTGTTTATGTAGCAAATGTAAACTGATTTAAACAAATTAAACAATAAAAAAGCTTAAAAGTGAGCCCTTGTTCAACTTTGCTGAAAGGGCCAAGTTAGACTACTAGTTTGCCTGACTTTTTACTGTTTTATTGTTGTGACGGTTACATTGTCAGAAAGTAACTGAATTAGATTAAATGTAATTCTTACACTTTTGAACTTCACTATAGTCAAGGTTAGGATAATGAACTGCAAGCACATTAGCCTTAGTCTTGGAGCTAAGTCAATGAAGAGTATAAAAGTAAGAATTTATTCCTTTGTTTAAATTTATGGTAAGCGCATCATAGCGTCTGCCTCTTTGGATTTCTACTTTAAAATTGCAATAAAAATCTGCCTGTTTGTAATTTAATATGTTCAGATCTTAGTGCAGGACAGAGATGAAGAAATATGTTTGTCTCATCAGTCATACATAAAAATCACATATGCCTACTATGAATACTCACATTTCTTAAATAATGGATAAAGTCAGGTCTCAGCTACAGTTAAGCCATCTAACGAATATGTTATTATCCAAATATCATCAAATGTCTTGCTTTTGCTGTTTCTGGTATAATGTTAATCTTGAAAGATGAAAGGAAGAAGGGTTCAGCAGAGAAGCAAGTAATATATTGCTGGTGGGAAGCAAATGTTTAAGACAGACATCACCAGGTGAAATTATCTGGTTACTAATCACAGTAGAACCATAACAAGGGAAAATGCTGCCCTGGGTAGCATACTCATTTTGTACCCTCCATGCTACTTTATATGTGATCACAATAACAGTCTCTAAATGATAGCATATAAACTGTTGTTTTTAAAGAACAATTTGAGATTATAGGCTACTATTAAGTTATCACAGTTGCAATCTCTTATTGACAGTAAGCTATTCGCTATTTTTGAAAGGAGAACTGCACATATAGACTGAAAAAAAAAACATATTTATTTCATCATGTCTTGATGTTTCCTACATTTTAACGCCACTTTTGGACTCTATATCTTTTTTATTATATTTTTAAATGTAATTCCAGAGTCTATGCAGGTGGGGTCCAGCATCTTGATTTTTTAGTCTACCTCTAAGTATCACACAATTCAGTGCTTGGTGTTAAAATATCACATCATAGCCCCTACGCTCTTGTCAATGCATTGACTTTACATGTGTTTCCATGTATACCCTGATTTATTTTAGTCAGTCAAGTTTAATTAGCATTTCTTACTTTTCAATAACTACTTAAAAGATAATCAGGGATAATCACACAGAACAGTATTCCGGATGCCTGTTACTTCTTTTTCTTTCTAAAGCGACCAAT
This sequence comes from Protopterus annectens, assembly GCF_019279795.1. NCBI lineage: Eukaryota > Metazoa > Chordata > Ceratodontiformes > Protopteridae > Protopterus > Protopterus annectens. The sequence goes on along the minus strand of NC_056741.1, from coordinate 935,569,446 downwards.
TTTCATTCTTTTGTTTTTATGCCCAAGTTGTAGTCTTTAAACTCATCTCCCCTCCCCATAAACACCTCCCCTTCATAAATGCCATAGTTGCATAGGCAATTTGAGCTGTTTGTTGCTGTGATTGATAGGTCAGAGCAGCAGACAAAGTTTATGTACTGATGCCTTGTACTATCCATCTACTTACAGTGGGACACTTATTCTTTATGAACCATAGTCAATTTCTTTCCTCCAATTTTAATCCTTACTACCTACTAATTGATAACACATTGTTTAGCAAACCTTCCAACTCGATTTTTCAGATTCTTTACAAAAAAAATTCTTAAAGAATGGTATCACAAAGGCCATGAAAAATAAAACATTTTGTTTTTATATAGCACTGTGATGCACTTAAAAAAAGTTTTTGCATCACTGTGCATTTTATAAACAATAATAATGCAAGTGTAAACTGTCACATTATTAAATTAACAGTAATCATCATTGATTACCTGAGAAGTTATGAGGGACAAGTCAAAAGTAAGCTAAAAAAATCATGAGCATTCTGCAAAATCAGGGGCATTTGAGATGTACTGTGATGGGCCATTTACCTCTTACTGTACTGTTGTCTGCATTTGCTCCCTGAAATTTGTGTCTTGCAACTGGAGGATTTATCCAAGTTGTCTGCAGAAATTTTCTTAAACCAGTAAGTCATTTTTAATGCATCTTCTCCAATTTATTTTTTATAAATTATAACATTGGGTAGCACCCTCCTCCTCATAGTTTTGTGTCTGATTCCAGTCACTTCAGTTTTTCATTCCTCTTTATAAATCCATCCCACATATTACTATTTATTGTGTTTATGCAAATATGTTTATTCCCTTCCCTTTTTAATTCCAAAATACTACCATTTTTGTTTCTTAAAGCTCCCATGTGGCTTATTACAATGAAAGTAAAGATGTTTTAGGTTCATATTCCTGCATCTGAAGAATAATACAAAAAATGTCATAAAAGGTTAAATGAATAATAATCTGGATAATATGGAGAGGCCGTGATGATGAACCAGGGTTCGAGGCATTGTGGGATGTATATGGAAGAGGAGCAGTAGGAAGCATGGGATTAAGTGTCATGGAACCCTATGGCTAAAGCACCATTTCACGTTCACTTCTTTGACTTTTTGTCAAGTCTGATATTTGTGTTGCTGTGGAGGTTATGCTGCCTTTCTTTTTAATTTTTCTTTTTTTTTTTTAATAGGAAAATATTATTACAGGCTCTTCATACTTCTCTAGCTGTGTTTCTAGTTATGACTTGGGTTCCAAATAAGCAATGCAGGTCTACTTCTTCTTATCAAATTTTCACTTTACCGAACAGTAGGTCAACAAGACCAGTACAATACTTTGAATGTGTATTGTTCCGAAAGCTGAGTTTGTCAAGTTCCCATGTATGCGAAAGAGTTAACATTAAGCTGGTGGTGTGAGAATTTCAGGTACAAGTATACAGTGCCTATGTACCCTCTCATTCTAGTTTCGTAGATTCACAAATCTGATGGTGGCTGTTGAAATATTGAGGATGTGGACAATTATTTTCATTGTGCTGGTAGCTGTTTGCTTTAATTGGAGACTGTACTATAGTAAAGGAAGGGAAATCAATCCTTTTTCCACCATAGTGCAATCTTAGAGTTGGTATGCATAATCAGCAGGGGATGTGGGAGGTGCAGGGGGATTGTACCCCCTGCATAAATACCAGAAAATATGTTTGTGTTTCCGTTATTTGTTAGCAAGTGTTGAGAAGCAGTTTTAGAAAGTGTTTGACAATAAAAGTGAATGCAAGTGCTTTGAGTTTGTGATAACAATTGGAAGTCTAGTGAAAGTGTGAATAGGAAGTATGTGATGCACTTAAAAAAAGTTTTTGCATCACTGTGCATTTTATAAACAATAATAATGCAAGTGTAAACTGTCACATTATTAAATTAACAGTAATCATCATTGATTACCTGAGAAGTTATGAGGGACAAGTCAAAAGTAAGCTAAAAAAATCATGAGCATTCTGCAAAATCAGGGGCATTTGAGATGTACTGTGATGGGCCATTTACCTCTTACTGTACTGTTGTCTGCATTTGCTCCCTGAAATTTGGGTCTTGCAACTGGAGGATTTATCCAAGTTGTCTGCAGAAATTTTCTTAAACCAGTAAGTCATTGTTAATGCATCTTCTCCAATTTATTTTTTGTAAATTATAACATTGGGTAGCACCCTCCTCCTCATAGTTTTGTGTCTGATTCCAGTCACTTCAGTTTTTCATTCCTCTTTATAAATCCATCCCACATATTACTATTTATTGTGTTTATGCAAATATGTTTATTCCCTTCACTTTTTAATTCCAAAATACTACCATTTTTGTTTCTTAAAGCTCCCATGTGACTTATTACAATGAAAGTAAAGTTGTTTTAGGTTCATATTCCTGCATCTGAAGAATAATACAAAAAATGTCATAAAAGGTTAAATGAATAATAATCTGGATAATATGGAGAGGCCGTGATGATGAACCAGGGTTCGAGGCATTGTGGGATGTATATGGAAGAGGAGCAGTAGGGAGCATGGGATTAAGTGTCATGGAACCCTATGGCTAAAGCACCATTTCACGTTCACTTCTTTGACTTTTTGTCAAGTCTGATCTTTGTGTTGCTGTGGAGGTTATGCTGCATTTCTTTTTAATTTTTCTTTTTTTTTTTAATAGGAAAATATTATTACAGGCTCTTCATACTTCTCTAGCTGTGTTTCTAGTTATGACTTGGGTTCCACATAAACAATGCAGGTCTACTTCTTCTTATCAAATTTTCACTTTACCAAACAGTAGGTCAACAAGACCAGTACAATACTTTGAATGTGTAGTGTTCCGAAAGCTGAGTTTGTCAAGTTCCCATGTATGCGAAAGAGTTAACATTAAGCTGGTGGTGTGAGAATTTCAGGTACAAGTATACAGTGCCTATGTACCCTCTCATTCTAGTTTCGTAGATTCACAAATCTGATGGTGGCTGTTGAAATATTGAGGATGTGGACAATTATTTTCATTGTGCTGGTAGCTGTTTGCTTTAATTGGAGACTGTACTATAGTAAAGGAAGGGAAATCAATCCTTTTTCCACCATAGTGCAATCTTAGAGTTGGTATGCATAATCAGCAGGGGATGTGGGAGGTGCAGGGGGATTGTACCCCCTGCATAAATACCAGAAAATATGTTTGTGTTTCCGTTATTTGTTAGCAAGTGTTGAGAAGCAGTTTTAGAAAGTGTTTGACAATAAAAGTGAATGCAAGTGCTTTGAGTTTGTGATAACAATTGGAAGTCTATTGAAAGTGTGAATAGGAAGTATAACATGTAGTGGTGTATGTCTTGAAATGTTTTGTTTACAGCTTGTTTGACAGTTTTGCATTTGTTGTTTAAATGTGGGTGTTTATTGGGGAATCACAATATATTAGTACAGAAGTCATGAGTGAGGTATCTGGTTAGGTATATTAAGTCTGCAAATGTGTTATATGATTTTAGTTTCAGTGAAGTGTGTTTTTGGAGAGTTGCACATTCAAAGTACTGGTCTCAGAGAACTACCATTCGTTGAAGTGAAAATTCGATAAGATGAAGCAGACCCATGCAATATTGATACTGTTGGACATTTCACTGTGACGACTGGTAGCATGTCGGTCAGTGGGCCAGAGGCACTATTTATTCCTTAGGCTTTGATTATACAATGCATAATGAATCAAAATACTAAGTCTAAAAGCTCTTTTCACAAAGCAGAGAAATACACTAAAATTATGGTATTTTAATCCCATGACAGTGATGGCTTAACTGCATTCCCCATCAGTGATGCTAACTGACTAGGTTTTTGATTTTGGCTGTGCCTTTGTTAATTTTACAAATGTATGCACATGCTTTCTGCTGTTTTTTTACACCCCCAGTAGCACCTTCATGACCCATTGTGTGTCTCTGTAGTGTAAAAGTGATTATGCTAAACACTTGCTATAACCACTCATTTCTCGGCTGGGTGATGGACTGAACCACTGCTTCAGCATTTGCATAAACTAGTGCCTGTTACAGGGTTTTGTTATCCATCTAATTTACGTACTCTTAATGTTTTGTACAATTTGCTTTGCAGATTATATTTCATTGCAATAATGTAATACTGAGCTAACTCTGCGTTGTTGCTTGTATGGCACCTTGTTTAGCATTTTGTACGAAATCTATTATCTGTTTGCAATTGTGGTTAGATTCTGATTTATTATAGGTTCCTATATAAAATATAAATAATACACACGCAGATATTGTGCACATTGTGTGTGTGTGTGTGTGTGTGTGTGTGTGTGTGTGTGTGTGTGTGTGTGTGTGTGTGTGTGTGTGTGTGTGTGTGGTTTACTAGGATAATGCACTGATCAGCACTGACCAAGTTCAGGATGAGCCTGGATGAAATTCCAAACATTTCGTAAGCAACAAAGACAGATATGAAAACAATAACACAAGTAGTTCAGATTAGACTGCATATGTACATTCTAGTAAACAGTGTGTAATGGTACAATATTTACATTAGTTTGCAAATGGGGTAAACCTTCAGTACTTCTTTGAGAGCAGCAGAGAGGTGGACAGGACAAAGGGATAATGTGTTATGTTATTTATTTAGTTTTTGTTCACCAGGTTAGTCCCACTAGGATACTGATCTTTGTGCAGAATGCCAGCATCTGTGTGAATGGACATCTGTGGGACTGGTTGCAATAATATGGCATTGAGACTTGTTGCAGGCTGCCTTGTAAGCAAAGTCCAACAGCTATTCTGCCTTTATACTGTAAGCAAAATGCAATGTGTGTTTGGGCAAAAAAGATAATATATTGTAGTGTCAGGTCATGGCCTATACAAATTTTTTTAGAGGGTGCATTATGGCTGTAGAAGTGCAGTACAGTGCTCTTGACCTATATCTTTTGTGTGTGGGTTGGTGCAGTAGGACTTGGTTGTAAGGGACTTGCCCATTTCTGCAGTTGTGGTAATGGTTTCTGTGGTAAGGTTACCAACAATTATGTTTCCAACAAATTTATTTGAATACATAACCTTCCAATCAAGCAGCTAAAGCAGTGAGCCAAGCTGCCTCCCTCTACCCAGGATTGGTGAGCTGGCTTGTATGTGTACAATAGTGAGGTATGTACTAGAGTATCTCTCCAATCAACCCATTATGATAGTCATGCATATTCATGGGAACTAACTACACCACTATAAACAGGGAATCATAAACAACTTCATACTCACAGGCCCAAACATTCCAATTAGTCCATATGCCCACTAGGGGTACAAAGATACTTGACCTAGCCCTCAAGAACATGGGTGAAGGTTACAACCCCAATCACCCCCCCCCCCACATACACACACACCACACAAACACAGTGTAACATCCTCATAGATCAGTTCAGACCATGAAGCCAGCTCATTTAAAATAAAACCTAGGGCATAGCCAGATCCGGAACTTTGAGGAATTACTCCAAGACAAATGACTTACTATTAAGTGATACTCTGACAACATTTAATGAAGTTAAAGTATCCTCCTAGCCTAAGTGCAATCACAAGACATTCTTAAAATATGTCAATGACCTCAAGGGCAATACACAACTATATGCTAAACTAAATACAAATTAAGCTACCTATACCAAGCCAAAGGATATAGCAAATCTATTAGCCAATAAAGTCCGCTCCAACTTTATCCTACTTTGTCCCCTTGGCACCTCTCAAGAAGTAACCCCAAGTATAACTGTCACTAGGGAATATATTCTCAATGTTCCCTAAAAGGCCAAAAACACTGCCTTGATGGGTCCTAATGATATCCCAAGATTCCTCCTAGACAACAGGAAACATGACCTGAAGGGCCCACTAGAATGATTATTTAACCACTGCGTCCAAGCAGAAAAACAGACTTTATGCCAAATGAATGTAGGACTGCAGCTGTTATATGTCTGCAAAAGGGCAAGCCATCTACTAGTGAGGTTAATTACCAACTTATAAGTCTGACTAGTCTCATATGTAAAGTCATAGAAAGAAGTAACATTCCTATGATAAATAATGACATTCAAAACCTTCAGAAAATGACCTAACCCAGTTTGATTTAGTCAAAGTCAGGTCATGCCTGGTCAGACTGGTGGACCTTAAGAAAATCATCAAAGCAATGGATGAGGGCAGAATGGTGCATATGGCCTAACTTGACCTGCCAAGGCATTTTACATAATAGCCCACTTGAGCATTGTAGAGAAGATGATGAGATTAGGTGTAACCTCCTACTTCACCCACAATCAGCTGGCTTACAGATAAGTCCCAAGAAGTCTGCAAAAAGGTCAGTCACAGTCAGCAAATGCTTGGTGCTGGGGCAGCTCCTTCTTGATATCTTCTTCTCTGAAGTAAAGTGTAATGTCACTGGCCTCTGGATGACCAAGTTCACAGGTGATTGCAAACTAGATACATTCATAGAATCCCCCAAAGACACAGACTGTCCAAGAAAGCCTGATACAAACTAATAACTGCTGCCAGAGTCATGGGCTAAAATTCAATACCTACAAATGTATAATAGTAACCTTGGGTAAGACAGCCATTCCAGGAGCGGGCTTTTATAAATTCAGTATTTAACACTGTCATTTAGTACAGGTAAGGTCTGTTGCCATACAGGATGCACTCAAGTTGGATAAGTAATGCATTCTGTCCAAGCAAGGCAGTATTTGTCTAGTTAGTGCATGCTCTTCCTTCTGTTGTCTAATGCAGGGATATGAACCAGGATGTCTTTATAATTAATAACTTTACTTTCATTTTAATAAGTGACATGGGAGCTTTAAGAAGAACCAATGGTGGTATCATGGAATTAAAAAAGGCAAGGGCATAAACATATTTACATAAGCACAATAAATAGTAATATGGGGGATGGGTTTATAAAGAGGATTGTAAAACTGAAGTGACTGGAATCAGAAACAAAACAGTGAAGGGGGTGCTGCATATTGACTTACAATGTGTGTAAAATAAATCTGAGAAGATACATTGACAATGATTTACTAGTTTAAGAAAATTATTGCAGACAACTTGGATAAATCCTCCATTTGCAAGAGACAATTTTCATGGAGCAAATAGAGACAACAGTACAGTAAGAGGTAAATAGCCCAAGATCATATATCTCAAATGTCCCTTATTATGCAGAATGCTCATGATTTTTTAACTTTATTTTTGACCTGTCTCTCATAACTTTTCAGATAATCAGTGGTAATTACTGTTGTCAATAATGTGAACGTTTACACTTGCATTGCTATTTAGAAAATGCATGTTGATGCAAAAAAGCCTTATTTTAAGTGCATCACAGTGCTATATGAAGACACAATGTTTTATTTTTTACAGCCTTTATGACACAAAAGTTTAAGAATTTTGCTTTCTCAGGAATCCCTGAGAAATGGAGTTAGAAGGTTTGCCAAACAATGTTTTACCAATTAGTAGGTAGCAAGGATTAAAATATGAGAACAAAAAGAGGTTATGGTGTAACAAAAATAAGTTCCCCACTGTAAGTAGGTGGACAGTACAAGGCAACAGTAAATGAACTTTGTCTCCTGCTGTGAGCTATCAATCACAGTAACAAACAGCTCAAATTACTTTTCCCACTTTGACATATGCAAAGGGGAGGTGTTTACGGCAAGTGAAGACGAGTTTATAGACTACAACTCAGGCATAAAAAAGAATGGAAATTGGCCACTTTAGAAAGAAAAAGAAGTAACAGGCACTGAGATTACTGTTCTGTGTGATTATCCATTTGTCTTTTAAGCAGTCATTGAAAAGCAAGAAATGGTAATTAAACCTGACTGACTAAAAGAAAGCAGGATATACATGGAAGCACATGTAAAGTCAATGCAGCTTAGGTGATATGATATAATATGTTAAAGGCAAAGACTGTATTGCGGGATACCTAATAGGTAGACTAAAAAATCAAGAAGCCCGAACCCATGTGGGCAGACTACGGAATTACATTTAATAATCTAAGACATAATGAAAAAAAACATGTTTTTTTTTTTTCAGTCTGAAGGTATGGTTCTCCTTTAAAGGTAGTTTACTGATGTCTAGCAAAGCTTGACAGAACAGTTTCTAAACTAACTAGTAAACTATCATGGTTACAGTTGCTTAATTGGTAGCTTCTATTTACATCAGTGACTCCCTACATATTAGTATTCAAAATAGTTCCAATATATCCCCTACTCTTGCTATATCACTGTTTTCTTAGTTTTCCAGCGATCAGTTTATAACTAGAGGTAAGGAAAAAATGGACACAAAAATTATCAACTTACGGTTTATTTATATTTTGTTGACAGAGTTAGTCATTCTAGGACTGTGGCGTACTTTAAGGTAGACCCTAGGTGGTATTTATACTGAACAGGGGAAATCTGCCTAGGCAATGGAGAAATTTCCTCACTTTTTCCAATAGTTGCCTTGGGATTTGGGATCTTTTAAATTCATCTCACCTACCACAAATTCAA
>NC_056741.1:935535952-935558452 GCF_019279795.1 Protopterus annectens | reverse complement strand
GTGTTGGTCCACTGACACAGGTTCTGAAAACCTACCTGCACTGCTGATAAGCTGGTACTGCCTTTTGGCTCATGTGCTGCAGCTGCAGCTGTAAAGGAAAGGGAGGGTAGAGGTAAATTGTGTTCATGTTTCATTAGTAAAGGGTACCTCTGTATATTTAAAGGAGAGGACCTGAAGGTCAGATAAGTCACTGGGGGAAAGCAGTATCAGTTTGCCAATTGCCATTAGTACGGTGTCTGTTCATTGAGATGTTTGGATTGTTGCAAAATATTTATCAGCAGGGAAAGTATTTACTTTGAAGGCCACTAGATCCTCTTAGTGCTTGAATCATTGTTTTAACAGGCTAACATGGAGTGGTCATAAGCCATTCATAGTGCAGATTTTATTCTGAGCAATTTGCAGCCCTAGCTAAACATAACCAGTAGATGTTCAAGATGCCATCTTCCAGCCTCATGTTACTGTTATAGCAAAAACTCCCCATTTAAACTAGATTTATTGATGACTAAGTCATTCCCATCAGTTCAGTGATATTTGTTTTCAAAACTTACAACTTTATCCATTCATTCATATGCAGTAAGATAACTGCTTTCGGTTTTCATGATTTTCAGTGCCATTTTGATATTGAAATGATCTGCACTTATTACATGCCCTTAATGACATCAAAACACACTCGTGTTTTTCCTAGGGGAAAATGTTTCACCACCATCTTACACAGCATTTTAGATAGAGTGAAATAACCCTTTTGTGAGAGGAGTGTGTAGGTATGATGGCCACAGGTAAATCAGAAGAGTTTGAAGAATAATCATCATTGGTCACAGCACAGGTAAGGGTTCCTCATTATCTTCATTCATCATGGAGATGGGTACATACTTCTGAACTTCACCTTTCACCAGCATTTCAGATTTTAGTATGTATTTGATAACTTTACTCTTCAGCAAATATATTTTTTTAGTTTCACATATGTCAGTCTCTTAGTACATTGCTCTTACTTTATCAATATGTCTTTTTGAGTCTATGTCTCCTCTTGCACTCAGTCATGATCTCACTTCATAGAGCAGGTAGGTGTCATATGTTATTACATTTGTATTTATTCTAAACCTGTGCAACTTTCAGTCAGATCGCATAAGCTTTATGCACGCTGAGCATGAGTTGTGGTGTTATGATGTGTACGCACACACATATATATATATATATATATATATATATATATATATATATATATATATATATATATATATATATATATATATATATATATATATATATATATATACACACATACATATATGTATCTCTCTCCCAGGGATTCATTAAGCCCTGCACAATGTGCAAGAATAGTGCAGGAGCTGCTGCATGCAATATGTCCACCAAGCGATTCAGCAAAGGGCTCCAGGGATGTGCACAAGCGCTCCTACAATATTCCTGCACGGACACCACTGCCTTATGCTAATTACCTCATTTGCATTTTTACAGAAATCTGCATTTTGCCATTATAGTCAATGGCATGCAGAATGAAAACAATACCAGGGAATAGTGGTTGCTAAGGAGAAGGCCCAGTGTAGGTGTGGTAACTATGGAGTAAGGCAGTGGTGTATGCAAATGAGGAGAGTTATACTGAATCCCAAATTTCTTTTTAATGTCAGACTGCACCTAACCATGTAGGTGCTCCAACACCACCATGTAGACATCAGGAGCAGCTAACATAAAAAGGGGGTGCATCATGCTTGATGTAAGCACATTGGAGCTCAGTGGCCCGTGTTTCCCCTCAGCTAAGAAAAGCTAAGGAATGGGATGTATCTGAGGCTGTATTTTCTTATTCCATGAAATGCAGAGTGTGTTCGCATCCAGGGAGGGCCAGTTCTGCTTAAAAACATTTACTTTAGCTAAACAGGTATGTGCAGTGTGCACCTGGCCTAAAACCAAAAAAAAAAAAAAAAAACAACTGAAATAGCAGAATTGTTTACATTTGAGCACTGGGTATGCGTGGCATGCATCGGGGCTTAAACAGGGAGGAAATGGGTAGGGAAAACAGCAAAAGGAAGGCAATAAAGGAGAACTAGCATAGCTGGCAGGTGGAATGTATCAGAATCAGCCAATTACACAGGCAGCAGCCCAGCACACTACTATAAACGATGCTAACACCTTCCAGTCTATTTTTTCCTGCAAACTCTATACCGCTGGTGTACACATTCGGGGGAATTATGAACTGACAAATCTAACAAAATGTGTTAGGGGCTGCTGTTGCTCTAATCCATCAATATGTGCTAGAGATTGAGGGTGGTGATGAGGAAAATGCTGACAGCCAACTTAGAATGAGGAGGAGGAGAAGAGTGCTCAGACCCAGGGTAACCAACCAGAGGCCACATGATCTGAAGATAGAGTGATACAGGGTGGGCAGGGACATAGTTCAGCAACTTATTGAGCTGTGCCAGCCTAGCCTCAGAGTCAGAACCAACAGAGGAGAACTCATCTGAGTGGATGCCAAGGTATGTGTAGCCTTAAAAATACTAGCTACAGGTACTTCCCAAAGACCAATTTTGGATCTCATGTGGGTCTCACAGGCATCTGTATCCAGGATACTCCACCATTTCCTGGATGCCATGCGACAAGATGCCGCTGAACACATTTACTTCCCCAGCACCCATGAGGACAGGACCAGCAATATGCATCTCGTCCATCATGTAGCAGAATACCCAGAGGAACTGGGTGACATAGACTGCATGCACATCCACATCAAAGCACCACCCAGTGACCAGGGTGGGGTCTACCTAAACCACAATGGGTTCCACTCCATCAACTGCCAGGTCATGAGCGATGCCCAGGGCATTATCATGAACATGTGTGCTGCCAGCCCTGGAAGCTATCACGACTCCCACATCTGGCATTCGTCACAGCTGTGCCAGGTGTTTGCCAGTGAGGACAACCCATATGGCCATCTGATGGGGGATGCTGGCTACGCACTGGAGCCGTGGATGATGACACCCTTCAGAAATGCACATACATGCACACAAGAATGCCATAATGAGGCACACACACAAACCAGGATCATTATAGAACATGTGTTTGGGATGCTCAAGTCATGGGTCTGGTGCCTTGACATATCTGGTGGAGCCTTCCAGTCCTCACCAGCCACATGTGCACACATATACATAGTATGTGCCATGCTACACAATATGATCCTGCAGAAACAGCTGCGGCAGGAACAAAGTAGGGAAGGGCCACAGAATCCCCCACCATTGCTAAGATCTTCAGAGGCAAAGAGAGACTCAGAGGAAGAGAATCCTGAACCTCCCTCTGTAGGCAGATGGTGGCATGGCCAGTGTGCACTGGCCTTGGCAAAGAGGCAGTGCACAGCACACACACTGACAATGTAGGGCCCCAGTGACTGATTTCTCTCTCTGACTCGCACACACAATAAAATGGATACCAAACATAACACCACCTATACCTTACCAAATATAGGCAGAGTACTGTGTGCATCAAACATAGTCAGCCCTCAAGCACCATCCCCACAACAGTCTCAAGCACAAGGTAAGCCAGTCTCCTTAACAAAATAAATGAATTGAGTGGAATGATCTAATAGCATACCTATGGTATTGATCAAACATGCAAGGGAATGGGGTGGCTAACCGGGATAGCAGCAGACAACTGACAGCTCTGTGGGACAGCAGAAGTGTATCCCCAGTACTGGCCTACCCACACCATGCAGTACCACCCTAGTTGACAAATACCACTGCAGTATATGTGGTGAGCCAAATAACTGGGGGGGGGGGTCATAGGTCACATGCATTGATGTCAAAGTGGGGGTCCCATACCCAACCCCAGCCTCACCTAGCAGATCAACTGTAGTAAACCATACAGAAATGTCTTGCAAAGGCCCCACATGGCGACATCCAGGAAATCTCTAACTACAGATGTTTACACAGTAAAATCACAGCAGGTCTGGCAGTGGTAGTATGGTTTTAAAAGGTAAGAAGTCTGAAACTACAAATGTTTATGCCAGAACAATCTGACCTTTGGTTGATACTATGTCTGTAGTCTCAAAGATAGAGCATACCACTAAGCTAAATGGGACCAAAATGTTAAGCAAATATCAGCACAGTCTGTGCAAATGTGTATTGTGTACAGATGTGCCCACCCCCATAGTCTCATAGAATTGCAGTAACATGTCCCTAACTTTAAGCAGCATCCAGCCGTCAACTATAGTGATTCCTCAACACAAACAGAAAGCAATTGTCAGTAACACCCAGAGTCAACTTACTGGTACCATCCCATGGTTGTCTACTGCTGGCAGCCTGAGAACATATGAGCATCAGACTGCACTGCCTTGCTACAGATGGCCTGCATCTGTCAAACCTGGCCTACAGGCCTCTGGCAAATGCCTCTGTCTCACCCACAGTGCCCTGTTAGGGAGTGTCATGGGGTCCATAACACCAACATAACGCGGTCTACAAAATGCAAAGAAAGGCCATGCTGCTAATTGCTAAGAGAAAACCTGCCAGTGTCAAATAGCCAGAAAGCTTGACAATGCCATGAATAATGGGGTAAAAAGGTCCAAAGGGAAGGACACATTTGAAATACTGCTCTAATAATATCATAACGTTGATGGAATGATTGTAGTATCATGGAATGTCTGATGGGTATGAAGTCTAAAACTGCAATGTCAACTGTCAGTAATGTCTGACTTCAACCCTGAGTGATTTGCAAAACACTTATCCTTGAAAACCACACTTGTTTGGGTAACCAACAAGGTATATGAGTTATGGATGTAGACATTCTGTGATACTCTGTACAGTTGACAGGCAGGGCTAGGAGTCTAAACATGGGAATGCACTCATTGCAGGCAGTCCTAACCCTGAAAGATGGTGACATGTCTGCACCCACAGAACCTGGCCCACAACCATGGGGAGTAACACAACCTTCTCTGATCATTCATCCTATGCAACATGCTGATCCCAAAATGTGGCCATCCAAGCAAAATGTGATGGGCCATACATATATGTGAGACAAACACATTTCCAGACTGGTGAAACAGTCTGACACACACAAGACCTCCAAGTGCAGTCAACCATTAAGAAGACCCCAATGCAAAGTAATGGCAGCTATAAGGAAACATATCTGACCCAGGACACCCCCACATATCTTATCCCCAACAAATCTATCCGGAGTCTGACTGTCACCCTGATCCTGTTTGACTTATATTACCCAAATGTGGACTGGAAATCAGACCAGGCCAGAAGAGAAATGCAGAGAAATTCCACCATTGTGCTATATCACCAAGGTGCTGAACCATTTCTGCAGCACCAGCAGTCAATAGCTTGTAGGCACACCTCTCAACAGGCTGGATTGTGCAAGAATGCATAACATTTGTCCCATAATCCTGGTGTGTGCATCATCTAGCCTGTATTCCTCTGGTAAATCATTGTGACAATCTGAGAAGGTATGTCACAAGGCACTGAAACAATATATGACAGTGTCAAACAGCATTTATGTCAGATGTCTGCTAAAACCCTGTAACCCTAGCAACCCATACATTACTGAGAGAAATAGTCACAATCACCACATGGCCCATTGTCGCCACATTTTGATAGGCTATCTCCAGATATCTGACACCAACAGGTTGAGAGATATAGCTGTAGCAGAAAACAAACCAGACTGGAGTACAACAATACCTGGAATGGAGTCCCACATGTACTATAGAAGATCACACTGAGCATGCTCATACACTTAGAGAAATGTCAGTATGATCTAGGAATGAACAGGCCTTCCCCACCCTGTGCACTTCCCATTGTCCCACCTTAGCAGTTCTGAAAATGTCTGTCACCATAGAAGTCACTTTCATCATACCTCAGCCCTATAAGCTCTGTCGTGCATGTGATAACTGTATAACACGATAGTACAAATAACTATTTAGATAGGTGTTCTAATCTCTGCCCTGGCAACTGTAAAAGTGTGTGTGTGTGTGTGTGTGTGTGTGTGTGTGTGTGTGTGTGTGTGTGTGTGTGTGTGTGTGTGTGTGTGTGTTTTCAATTAAAAGATTTTGGGCTCATTCAAACCCAGGACACTTTGCCTTTCCTACTGTAGCAGTCCTGTATATATCAATCACCTTAGAAGTGCCTTTCATCAAGTCGTAGCCCAATAAACTCTGGTGCGTGTGATAACTGTATAACACTGTAGTGCAAATAACTAGTTAGGTAGGAGTTCTAAAATGTAAAAGTGTGTGTTTACAAGTAAAAGCTTTTGGGTCCTTTCAAACCCAATACACTTCCACTTTCCCTACTTTCACAGTTCTGCAGATATTAGTCACCTTAGAAGTGCCTTTCGTCAGGTCTTAGCCACATAAGTTCTGTGGCATGGGCGATAATTGCAGAATACTATAATGGGTGATAATTGCATAATACTATAGTACAAATAACTCGTTAGGTAGGAGTTCTAATCTCAGTCCTGGCAAATGTAAAAGTATGTGTGTGTGTGTGTGTGTGTGTGTGTGTGTGTGTGTGTGTGTGTGTGTGTGTGTGTGTGTGTGTGTGTGTGTGTGTGTGTTTACAAGTAAAAGCTTTTGGGTCCATTCAAACCCAGTACACTTCCACTTTCTCTACTTTAGCAGTCCTGCAGATATCAGTCACCTTAGCAGTGTCTTTCGTCAAATCTCAACCGGATAAGATCTGTTGTGCCTGCGATCACTGCATAACACTATAGTACAAAAACTTTTAATCTCAGTCCTGACAAATGTAAAAGTGTGTGTGTGTTCACAAGTAAAAACATTTGGGTCCATTCAAACCCAGTACACTTCCACTTTCTCTACTTTAGCAGTCCTGCAGATATCAGTCACCTTAGAAGTGCCTTTTATCAAGCCTCAGTCCCATAGGCACTGAGGTGCATGCTATAAGTGTGTAATACTATAGTAAAAATGACTAGTTATGTAAGAGTTTTAGTCCCAGTTCTGGCAAATGTGTGTGTTTAAGTGTGCGTATATATAGTTTAAAGTATTTTGTGGCCTATCTTACCTAGTACATCACCCATTGCCATACTTTACAATGGCTGGTATTGTTCCTCACCTTAGAAGTACCTTTGGACAACCTTCACCCTATAAGCTATGTGGCACATGCGATAAATGTATAAGACTGTAGTAGGAATAAATAGACAGATAGGGGCTCTAATTTTAGTCTGGGCAAGTGTGTGTGTGTGTTTGTGTGTGTTTGAACATTATCCTGTCTGGGGGGTGGTTGTTTTATTTGTGTGAGAACCATACCATTGGGAGTGTGGGTTTTGCTACTTTTTGCTGTTGCCCACCCAGTACATGTCCTAGTGTCTACATTACAAGGCCTACAGTTGCCATCCACTGTAGATGGATCTGTAGACACTCTGCAGCCCTATAAGCATTGTGCCATGTGCAATAACTATGTGACCGTATGGAATAGATAACAAGGTAGACTGCCATCTAATCCTTGGATATTGCTTCCCATTCAGGAATCACACACAAACACAGTCAGGTAGGCAGCCATACCTACATCAGTAGGTGGCCTGTAAACCAGCTCATAGATAGAACCCACAGTGTGAAAGCAGCCGACTCCATGTTAGACTGCTGAACAGTCATGAGTGGAGTCCCACAGGTTGTGGACCTGGGTTCCCTTATGTTTGGGATCCACACCTCTGAGGATTAGCCCAGTACAAAGGCTCCCTGGCTAAAAATGTTTGCAGATGACTACAAGGAGGGTGTTATTATTACACCCCACACAAGGTTGACATCCTTCACAAAGGCCTCTCTGAGACCTATGACTGTTGTCAGAACCCCGGACATAAGCTCAATACCAGATGATGTGCCACCATCCCCCTTGGGTGCAACATGGTTCCCATAAAGTAATACATTGATGGTAGTCCACTGAACCCTTTTTATTTGTTTTTTATTTATTTATAATGTGTTAACCAAGAAAGTCCGACTTGGAACAAAGCCAATTTTCAGAGGAGGCCCAGGGAAAAATGCTCCAGGTGCATGTCTTTGTAATGCTTTGTAACACTGACATGGGTATAATGGAACTGGGAACACAGGTTGACAGTGAGCTGTATGGTGACACCCACAGTGCCACTGTTTCAGAACGTCCTTCCATGTGTCACATCTCCTGACTCAGGGTGTTGAATCCCAGAAATAAAAGGACAGTGTTTCCCCTGTACACACCCCTCAGTAGGCCAATCAATGTGTACTATGGCCCATTTGCCATGTACCCCACTGTACACCAGCAACAATAGGAGAGGCTGCAAATGTCCCTCACAAAGAGGATCTTAGGTACTACACACTTGCCCCATATGGACAGACTCCAAAAACTGAAATGAATCTCTGTCTCATATTGGCTACTTTGATGTGATCTCTGCCTAACATACACAGCCATGTCTGACCCAACCCTGTCAGGAATGTTACATCAGAGGACATCACTCTGTCCACACAACATGTCCCAGATACCTCAACCCCATCCTCACAATCAATAGGACATGTTGGAGGGACAGGTTCACAACCCAGAGACTAGCCACACCATGGAATAGATGCCATGTACATGTCAAGCTGAGCACATCATTGGCCCTCTTCAAGAGAAAAGTAGATGGGGAACAGAATACCCATCCTGGGGATCACTCCAGTGACTATACTCAGTTAGACACACTGGGCAGTATTGGCAGGTGGCATGATGTCAGTGTGTTCCCGTAGGCTAGCCTTGTAAAACCTCCATGACCATTTGCCACGTACACACCTATGACTCTTTGAAACCATGGTTCTCAGTACTGTCAAATGTGTGTGTGTGCATTAATGTGTCTGAAAGTGTTTGTGAGTGCGTAAACATGTGGGTGAAAGTAGTTGGTGGCCCGTCTCACCCAGTACAACTACCATTGCCATACCTTACAAGTGCTGCAGATGTTATTCACTATATAGGTACTTTGGGACACTCCACAGCTTATAAGCTCTGTGGTGTGTGCATGAACTGCATAACACTATAATACCACAACCACATAGTTAGGGGTTCTAATATGAGTCCTGGCAAGTAAGTGTGTGTGTGTGTGTGTGTGTGTGTGTGTGTGTGTGTGTGTGTGTGTGTGTGTGTGTGTGTGTGTGTGTGTGTGTGTGTGTGTGTGTGTGTGTGTGTGTGTGTGTGTGTGTGTGTGTGTGTGTGTGTGTGTGTGTGTGTGTGTGTGTGTGTGTGTGTGTGTGTGTGTGTGTGTAAGTGTGTATATGTGTAGGTTACAGTATTTTGTAGCCTCTCTCACCCAGTACATCCCCCATTGCCATCATTTGCAAGGCCTGGTGATGTCCCTTGCCTTAGAAGCAGCTTTGGACAGGTGGCACCCCATAACCTCTGTGGTGTGTGTGATAAATGTGTAACAATGTAGTAACAATAAATAGATAGGTATGGGTTCTATTTCCAGTTCTGACAAATGTGTGTGAAAGAAGAGCACTGGCAATTGTGATCATGTGTGTGTCTGTGTGTCTGTGTGTGTGTATGTGAACAGTATTCTCTATGTGTTGCATTAACATAATACTCGCTGTGTGAGTGGTATTCACAAACATTTGGTGTGTGCTACCCAGTAAACTTGCCATTGTCCACTGTACAAGAGCTGCTAACATCAGCCACCATGCACTTACATGTATACAGCCCTCAGCCCTATCAGCCATGTGGCACATGCAATAACTGTTATACAGACCTGTTAATTGTGTACAGCTGTACCCTGGATATGACACAGTCACTGCGTTACCACACTGCCCCTTGTATAAAAGGACTGCAGGGCTACATCCTCCTGACAGACAGACACCTAGAACACAAGCAGAATGCACTATGGTGACCACATCCAATCAGTGTTAATAACAGCAATAACGGATCTTGGCTGGACAGCTACATACTCTGACATGTAACCATTAAAGATGCTGGTTGACAACACTTTACACAGCATTACATTGATAAACTGTACTAAATTCACCCTATGCATCAGAACCATATTAGCCTGCCCTTGCATTGATGGTATGGATGACAGGGATTTAGCACAGGTATCATCATATGCACAGGGTGTGGTGTGGATTTACCAGAGGCCTAGGCTGAGCCAATTGATTGACATCATGGGTGTGGGTTATGGGTTGTGTATTAAATGGGCCGTGCAGAGATGGTGTGTGTAAGTATGGAAGTGCCCTAGCTGTGATGGTGATATGTGTGTGCGTATGGATGCACACAGTTCTGCCATGTTGTTGCCCGATACAGGAGTATGTTGGACAACTGTGGACCGTACATGGCAGGGTGTACAGTTCACTGTGTCTGGCCACAGAAATGGGAACTGGGCATGACAGGAGTTCCACTTGCACCACCAGGCACAAGGCCAGATGCAGTACTAGTCCATGATGATGAATGTTGTCTGCTGGATCTGCATCCCTGTTGAAACCAGCCAGGACCATTTGCCCATGGCCTGCTGTGTCATGGTGTGGAAAGCAACCCCCCTTCATTCATTCTGCTGGTACTGCCACTATGGGAGTGGGAGCGAGATGTTGCATGGCCACGTACACCTTCAGCTGTTCATGGTGCTGTCCTATGTCCAAGTGGCCAATGGCCAACTCCCACCACATGCTCCAACACAGACATCCCATGGTCAAGGACTGCCACCATCTCACTCAACCATCTATCCATGACCTCAGCATAATAACAGTGTGCATCTTCAAGATCATAGATGTCGTCATGCATAGCAGTAAGATTTGCCATCTGGACCCTGAGAGTCTGGTGTGATGTTCCATACATGTCTGTGCCTCCATGACGGTCCAAAACATGCATCTTGTGACACCTGCTGTGGCACATGTGGCTGGGGGATGATGGGCAGCGGTCCTCCTATGAACACCCCTGTCCGTCCACCTGTGTGGGACCTTGCCTGTTATCCAGCTATGGCTGGTGTCTACAGACACACTTGCCATAGTCACCGCACTTTCCTGTCCCATGCCACCACTCGCCAACTGTCCATCATCTATGGCCACTGGTGATGGGGTATGTGTGGGCATTGTGTCTGCATGTGGGGATGGAGTGGACAAAAGTGGGATGCCAACCAATGGCACAGATTCAGCCCATGACAACCCTACCTGTGCCTCACTATGCCTCTGCAGAGACAATAACATCAGTTTCCACGTGAGAGGGGCCCCGACCCCCATCGCCACCTGTGAGGGGAAGACAATATATTTAATTTAATACCTGTACAGTATGGTTTACTTCCACACACATACACACACACACACACACACACACACACACACACACACGCACACACACGCACACACACACACACACACACACACACACACACACACACACACACACACACACACACTCACACACAGTTACAGGTGAGATGGCCCAAAGATATTACACAGACCTCACATTACCAAACAATTGACATGCATGACACATGGCCCTCAACATCGGGTCTATATTAGCTCACCAAACACTTAAAAAAGTGAACAGTGATTAATCGACCCTATGTATGCGAAAGCTTACAATGTTGAACTGTCAGAACAGTGATTTTTTTTTCAAGGGAAAAAAAAATCACTGTTCCAACAAAAAAATAAAAAAATAAAAAACAAAACACTTTAAACATTACATTAAGTGGAGGCTTCTCTGCGCCCCCCACACTCTCCCCACTTAAATATATGAACTCTGAGACCGCACTACAGTGCAGAAAATAGCAAAGTAATGAAGCGGCCAAGCAAATTCTTTCCCAGGCAAAGAATTCACTTAAAAGCCACTTCGATATTTTGCTGTTTCAGTCTTTTATGTTCGACCAAGACGTATTTGAAAGAATGTATCTTTGGTCTTCTAATAGGAACCCTCAACATCATGCATTACAGCCATTCTTAATCCTTGTTACTAACAATATACATCTCTGGGATGCATGAGTCATGTTAGTACGTGATGTCCCTTCCCGTAGCACACACACTGCATCCATGTACACATTATTGCTGTACACCTGTATAGCACACTGGCATCTACTGTAGACCATACTTCACAACTGTACAAATCATTGCTGAATGTGTAGATGTCAGGCACTTATGTTTGCTCTTTTCCTCACAACAGCTATGTGTTTGTCTGACAGATAACTGGGATGATATGAGGATTGATGTTACTAATTAATGACATACATTTTATTTGGAGATCTCATCAGAAGCAGTGAATGTATGTGCAATCAAATCCGGTTACACCAATGACATTCTAAGGGTAACATTGATATAATAAGAGCACACACTAGCCTCTTGTATGATATAAAATGAGACCACATTACTGCATTAAAAACACTAAACACCTTATATGTGACATATGATCTGTGCAATCCAATCAAGAAACAAACAAATTTGTTATTTGTGAAGATACTGAATGAGATGTGTACAATATTGCGGTTGCATAAGTGCAAACACCCTTAAACCAATGCCTTGTTGAAGCACCTGTTAATTGCACTACAGCAGTCACTCTTCCTGGGAAAGGGTATATTAGCATGGCACATCTTGACTTGGCATTATTTAGATAGTCTTCCCTGCAAAGGTCCCCCAACTCTGTCAGATTGCAAGCTCAGGTCATGTGTACAGCCCTTGGAGGTCACACTGAGGTTTTACTATTGGTGTTGAGTCTGGGTTTGTCTGGGCCAATTCATAATCTTGATTGATTTCAGACAGAGCCATTCTTAGCTATCTTTGGATGTATGTTTTAGTTATTTGTCGTGTTGGAAGCTGAAACTCCTCTCCATCCTATGCCATATTGCAGATGCTTGATGTCTTTGGCCCACATGTGAGTGTTATTTGGAACTGTTCAGAATTCCCTCTACCTTGTCTACAGGCCTAGTTCCAGCTAATGAACAGCAACTCTAAAGTTGGACACTGCCACCATCAATCTTAAATGTGTGGAAGGTGGTCCTCAGGTGAAGTAAGGTGTTGCTTGTACACCACATGTAGCTTTAGGAATACTGTCTCTAGGTTTGAACCTTGGTCTCATGACACCATTACACATTGCAGCACATGCCTTAGGGAGACTTTATGTTATGATTTGCTACCTGTACACAGCAATGGATGGTGTTTGGGGTGGGTAAATACCTCTGTCTACTTACCCTACCCCATAGGCCACACTTATGCAGAATCCGAGGAATTGTTGCCACATGTAGTACATGAGCAGTACTTGCCAGAGATTCTTGTAACTCCCCCGTTGTTGCTGCATGTCTCCTGGCAGCCTCCCTGACCAGTTCTCAACATGTCTTGTCATCTGTTTGGGGGGGACATCTGGTTAATTTCAACAGCACTGTTGTCCCTTACTCAATCCACCTGTAGATGACAGTCTGCACTGTGTTCCATGGTATATGCAATGCTGTGGTAATGTTGTTGTACCCTACTCCTGATTGATACCTTTCAGATATGAGATCCCTTTGATGCTTTGTAAGATGTGTGCAAGCCATGGCTGCTTCTGTTGCAGGCAACTGAGAAAATGTCATGAACATACTGCTTGGACAGCAGATGCTTATGTCATGAACATACTGGTTGGACAGCAGACTGTTAGTCAATGTTACACTGAGTTCCTGTTTTTGATGGCAGATGTGTATCCAAGTAGAGTTAATGCTGTCATTACATCACAAGCTGCCTCCACAATATGCTATTTTGAGGGTGTGCACACATATGCATCCAGTGTATTGTAAGGCGTGTATACCCCATATTTGGTGCACTAATATATTTGTTTGTTTTACAAGTTAATTGGTCATGTTATGATCACATTACATGTTGTAGAAGGTGTGGAATGCAATATTATGGTCTGTCATTGTATATATATATATATATATATATATATATATATATATATATATATATATATATATATATATATCAGAAACACTTGGCATCTTAATAGTGGTGCGTACACTGTTGTATCCACTGTATTAGATTAATAGTTCATACATGTCCCTACTGTTGCCCATTTGTCCCATCATTTTGTTGGTCTATGACCAGACATCTTGTACTGACAGGTTGTGAGGTATGCTACAGGAATGCTACATACCCTTCAGATATGCCCCCATTGTGACCACTGTGATGCAATGAAGTTAACACCAACAAAAGTGAACATGCACATCATGCATTATGGCTAGGTGTGATATTTGTGTGCATGACAAAAAGCATGGCCTTCACATGCATAGGGTATTGGCAAACCATAACAAAACAATTCCATACTGACCAGCTACAGGCTGCTGTCCCATGTTTTGACCCGAGGGACCTAAATAGTTGTGGGAGAGAGGTACTGTCAGCAGACTCTCAAGTGGCCTTAGTACAGGGTGGAAGCAGCATTTCTGCACATTAACACTACAAAAACCAATACTAAAAAATATGCTGCCCATCACCATAGATGTGCGCTTCTGTGCATTACTAAACACCATCAACACCTACTATCTTATCTGACATATGCATGTAGATAATATATAGATACAACTAGATATGCAACAGTAGTCTAGTAATGTGCACTGGGGCCTTACCTGCACGCTCCTCGTCTATTGCGTGGGAGCAACCCACCTCTACAATGCTTTCTTCAGCTTCCTGTGGGATGCTTTGGATGGGTGCCCTAAGGTTGGTGAGGATCTACTCGGTGGGAGTCAGTGGGGCCCTCACCTGTGGCTAGGCAGTCTCTCGCTATGGCAGCAGCCCATCGCCGGGCATGGTGTATGAGGTTGGTAGTACGATGCTGGACTTGCTCATATGTTTGGCTGTGCAGGTGGATATCATTTACACTGTGGATAAGAGCATTCCGCAGGGCAGTCCTCTCCCACAGATCTTGTGGTCTTCTGCTGAATAGTATTGCATGCTGTTGGGTAACAGCTTCAGTGATACTTGCTGTTTCTGCCTCAGTGAAGGAAGGCAGTCTTGGCCTTTGCATTGCACCTGGAAGACATAAACAGGAGAACACATCACAGGACCTCATACAGTCGTCAAGTTGCATATCAACAGTGGATATTAGTCACCACCACTCACAACTACACCTTAACCCTCTAATCTATCACAACAATATCAGCTTGCATTGCACTCCTGGCACTGATGTGTCATATCCCCCCAGTGATGGACAGCTAATTACATATTCTTGTATTCCCCATTCATTTCTGTGTAGAGGGATGACAGTGGCCATCTTCCATGTGGATGGGGTGTGGATAGTGGCAAGGTTGTGTTTGACTATAGTGTGTGATGGAGCTTTGAGAACATGCTTGAGATCATGCAAGAGGCAGGCAGGGATGTTATCAGGCCACATGGAGACTTGTTCTTGCTGCCATCAGTAAGCAATATGTGCATGCTCACCATTGGTGAGGGGTGCAGTTGATATGCATATCCCACTATACAAACGTGGGGACAAGGTGTGATGTTCACACCTAACCTGTCTGATGCAGGTTACCTTTAGCCATGGCATGTGTGTATGAGGTGTGCTTTACCACCAGTACAGGGTGAATTGTGTTGTTGCCTCTGAGACTGACAATGTACGTGGAGACACCCTTGTTATTGGCCTTGGTGGTGTGGATATGTCTGATTTTCAGTCATAGTTAGCTTTACAGGGAGTCACCTGTGAACTTACATACTTGCTCAGATAGAGGTGGACTTGCTTCCAAGTTGTTGCCTGCACCTATGTGTCCTTGTACAGCCAATATAGCAGCCTATTATGGGGTTTGTGTATTGCTGCAGTCCACCAAAGGGGATTACTCTACCTTGGTGGAGGCTGATTTTACAGGACAGGTACTGCTGCGTCCATACAGGTACAGTGGATGTAAAGTGTACACACCCCTGTAACAACATCTCATATTTGTGCAATTGAAATATGACACCACAATAACTCATTTCAAAACAATTCCCACCTTTAATGTGACCTATAGCCTATACAATTCAATTGAAAGCATAATTTGTTCTGTGAAAACATATGCAAATAAAAATCAGTACAATAATCCAGTTGAATGAGTGTGCACACCCTTAAACTGATACATTGTGTAAGCACGTATTGAGATAATTACAACATTCATTCATCTTGGGTTAGAAACTACCATCATGGCACATCTTTACTAGGAAATAGTTCCCATCTTTCTTGCCACAGTGCTACAAATGTGTCAATTTGTGAGGGCATCTCTTCTGCACAACCCTATTCAGGTCAACACAGAGACGTACTCTTGGATGTAAGTCTGGGTACTGGCATGCACATGCCCAAACTGTACTTTACATCTTGTGATGCCATTCCTTTGTTGATTGGGATGAATGCATGAGGTCATTGTCATGTTGACAAGTAAAATCCTTCTTTGTTTTCAGCTTTCTAGCAGATGACTATAGGTTTTAGGAGACAAAAATGATTGTTATTTGGAAGTGTCATAGTTCCCTCCACCTTAATTAAAGGCCCAGTTCCAGCTTAAGAAAAGCAACCCCAAAGCATGATACTGCCACCGCCATGCTTCACTAGGGAATGGTATTCTTTTTGTGATGCAAATTATTGTTTTGGGCCAGACATACCTTTTGGAATTGTGGGCCAGACAAACCTTTTGGAATTGTAGGCCAATGGTTCAACATTGTTCCCATCAGACCATGACACATTTTCCAACATGCTTTTGAGAGACTTGATCTAGTGCTTGCCAATGTTTGTCCAGCCCTGGATGCTTTTTTTGTGTATGAAAAGACTTTCATCTTGCTACCTTGGCCCATAGGCCAGACATACGGGGAATACAGAAGATTATTGACAAATGTGGTACACACCCAGGACTTGCCAGACATACCTGCAGCTCCTTCAGTGTTGCTGTAGGTCTCCAGTCAGCCTCCAAGGCCAGGTGTCATCTTGTCATTTCATCCCTTTTGGATGGACGTTCAGCTATCAGTGTCACTGTTATAGCATATGTTCTCCACTGTTTGATGACTGTCTGCACTGTATTCCACGGTATATCCAGTGTTGTGGACTGTTTTTCTACTCTT
The DNA here is from genome assembly GCF_019279795.1 of Protopterus annectens. NCBI lineage: Eukaryota > Metazoa > Chordata > Ceratodontiformes > Protopteridae > Protopterus > Protopterus annectens. The sequence continues at coordinate 935,541,492 of NC_056741.1, read as the reverse complement.
CTCCTGACTGATGAATTTCCACACTGAGATACCTTTGATGCTTTGTAAGCTCTCAGCAGAACATGACTTTTGCTTTAGCAGACAATTGGGTAAATGTCAAATAAATCCTAGTAGGACAACTGAACATTATTTGTGGGTAATCAGAGTTTCTTTAATTGATGGCTTGTGTGTACCCAAGAAGACAGAATGCTGTGATTACAGCAAGAGGTGCATCAAAGGTATTACTCTATGTGTGTGCACATGTATGCAACCAGCATATAGTACATATGTTAAGCTTAAATTGTCTCCCCTACTAGATTTCTTTGTTTGAAAATAGCATTGTATAGGTTATGGGTCACATTCAAGGTGGGAAACATTTTGAAATGATTATCTGTGGTCTCATTTTCATTCAGCACACAAACCTGGCATTTCAACAAGGGTGTGTACACTTTTGATATCCACTGTATATAAGTGTTCATATAGTTGTTAGTGGTAGGCACAGACAGAGGGTTATGACACAATTGGACACTTCTCTGATTACAATCTGATAATCATGCCTATTCTAGTACCCATAACAGTGTCAGGGTAATGCGACAAGCAGTAGCTATATACACTTATGTCTGTTGAATGCAATGAAACTGATATTGCACAGATGTACAACATGCACAACCTATTTACCTGAATGCTTACAACCCATGTTATTTATTTTGTGCCTTCCAGCTGAACATACACATACATACATGTGCTTCTCAACCTGTTATAGCAAAACTTCTGGATAATGGCACACATACATGGGTGGCAAAGGCACATCAATATTGACACTGCATTAATATAGCTGCAACATACATAATTAAGTTGATTGCACAGTAGGCTTTGACATCACATTGATAACTAAGGATGATGTCCAACAGTCATAACTAGGCTAATATGTTACAATGGCATTGCTCACAAACTTGCCAGTGGTTTGGCTGACATAACATGACTACATGTGTATGTGACTATAGATATCAAGCACAAATGTGCTTATTGTCCAGCAGAACACTGTACAGTTGAATTGTATGAATTCACTATATCACATGCAGTTCAACACACACTTCTGCAACAGTACTTTAATATGCCCATGCTTTATATAGTTTTCTTAGATTTACACAACAAACGTGTATCATACTCATATTCACAGGTAACATATGGATATGTACTATATCCCTGTAGCTGGCCTAACAGTGGCACAGTCAGTAGTGTTTGACAGACACTCCGGTGGTTGTCATATGTGAGCTCTCCTTTCCTCGGGTGAGGCAGGGTACTGAGCTGTGTTCTTTGTCACAGCAGAGTGAGCCAGATGCTATGGTCATAGGTGCTGTTCAGCAGGACATCACTACAGCAAGTCTTGTTGAGACATAATTCTTTCAAACTCCTATTCCCCATTATTAGAAAACACATACTACATTCAATTATATGCTTACTTGTTTCACACACCTTTCTTTTTTACAGTGCAGTGGGTTATATCACAAAGTTGCTCCAGTTCTTTTTGTTTGTTCACTGTCGACTACTGGTAGATAGCTGGTTTAAATAAGTTGCAGCTTGCCTTTTGTAGGTAATGCTCTTGAACAGATGATGGCCTGTGCACCAACTGGTGTTCAAACACTTGCTAATTGCATGCATAGCAGCTGTGTAGTTCTTTCAATAGCCAATGTCATGGCAACACACTCCTATTATTGAGTACTTCATGTGGGCATTGTCCCTTTACCTTGCCTGTGAGGAAGACATCCTGGAGGTGTGTGAGCTACAGAGTGTTACAGACAGCAGGTGGGAATAACTCTTACAACAAGACTTGTGGAGACAGGCCAACTAAATGGTGGAGAAGGCTTCAGACTTAGGGACAGAATATGAGTATTGCTGTTATATGGTTTGAATACTGCTAATTTTACATGATCTGTGTGCACATGCTAGTTCTGCATGGATTTCAGTCTGACAAAGTTATGTGTCTGCATAGCTCTCAACTGTAGGACTATCCACATAATGGCCAGAGGTTTGCCTGTTATGTTTGGTCTGTTCCCCAGACAGGTGTCATCTTTGGCTAATCAGTGGCATACTCTGCTGATTGCTATCAGTAAATGGCAACATCCATTTGTGTTTCTGACTTCATATCCACCAGAAAAGATATGTTGCAATCAACCCTGTAACACCAGCAACTTTCTCAGTATATAACAGCAATATTTCAAACATTGCCCTGTGTTTGGGCCTCTGTCCTCCACTTAAATGCCAGGCTTTGTCCAGATGGTATGCAGTAAGAGGTTGATAGGTATGGTCTATCATTATTTAGTGCTGTCATTCCTGCTATCGACCCAGTGATGGTGTGGAATCTCACGCATGTTATGGGGTAGGGGTCATACATATGAGTGCAAAGGCTGGACAACATGTGGACCCTGTACAGTCAAGAGGTTTGTGTGTGGAATAGTAAGACATGGTTTAATATTAGGTTGTTAGAACATGTGAGAGATATTACTAATTAGAAGGACAACAGGTCTGTAGCTGTACATTTTCATACATTTGACCATGGGGATGGTAGTGTGTTATAAGGTACTTTTATGGAAAAGGTCTATTTCTCAGTTTGATAGAACACTTAGAACCATTGTTATATAAAAAATCTATTTACATTGTAACATTTTATACTTTATCCCCTAGGGGGTTAACTGAGGAGTGTAATTGGTGGCTGTTTAATTAAATACATAATGAAGTTCTAATGGTTTCTTGTATTTAAGACAAGTATGTTTTGTAATGCTGTAACACTTGAAGGCAAAACACATTAAAACATTTGTGTGGATTACTGGCTGGTTGTTTTTCATTTTACTATGTTCAGTCATTTCAGTTATATTGCTGAAAGTTCAGTGTATGTCTGGCCATTGTGTATGGCCTATCCTGATTTTGTAACGGCATACTGTGTACTTATTAGTTATATTGTGTAGGGGTCCAGCAGATGTCAGTGGCATGGGTGCCTTTGTATTATTACCAATGTGTTTCTATGTCTATAGACTTGTCCCACCACTTCACCTGGCTTGGTCAAGACTTGTACTGAGGTTTTTTGGGGTCTGACAGCATTATTGCAAGTTATTGATAAATGATGTATCTCTCTCTCTCTCTCTCTCTCTATCAGTATATATCTATCTATCTATCTATATATATATATATATATATATATATATATATATATATATATATATATATCTATGTGTGTGTGTGTGTGTGTGTGTGTGTGTGTCATTTGAATCATTACTGATTCCACAGTGTTCATTCCCTATGGTAAACTGACTGTACTGCATGATATGTTTGAAGAAACATCATAAAACCCTGCAGCTCAGATGGCTTAATGGTTAAGTGCTGTGACTATTGAGTACAGGTGCCTAGGTTCAAGACCTGCAAGGACTGTATCTTTTGTTGCTGGGTAAGTATATATGATTTCCTTTACATAACATTACATAACATAACTTCGCAAGGGACGGCTTGCACCTGTCACCCCTGGGATTCCGGATATTGGCTAAGGCTCTTGCCACCCCCATAGTGCCTTTTTTAGGCAAGGCTCAAATTCTAAACCTACCACCCTAGAAAACAAAAATGGGAAGAAACTGAGGGTAATGCTGCTCAATGCCAGAAGTCTAAATCTCAAAATGCACGCACTCGAGGCCCTTCTCAGTATGGAGAACATCGATGTCTGTGCTGTAACTGAAACCTGGTTCAAGGCTCCTGAGAGAACCCCGGCACTATTAGGTTTTACCTCATATCATGCGTTCCGGCCCCAAACCGGACCACACCACAAAGGAGGGTGTATCCATATTCATAAAGGATACCCACACCTCCAGGTTGGTGGCAAGCTTGAAACCATCCAGGTGCAACTAACCATAGGCAAAACTGCTCTACAAATTGTAGCATGCTACAGGCCACCCTCTCAAACTCAGGAACCCCACACAGCCTTCCTGAAGACACTGGAGGGTATAAATGTATCTCCAAACACCATCATATTGGGTGACTTCAACTACCCGAATATAGACTGGGAACATTACTCAAGCCCTAACTTTCTAGCCCAACGGTTCCTGGAGTTCATAAATTAAATGCCATGGAACAGCTAGTCACTGTTCCCACGAGGAGAAAATATACTAGATCTCATTGTCACAAACATGGGGACAAAATGCTCCACACCGAAGTATATCCCTCATTGGTGAGATCTGATCATAAACTAATCTCACTGGAAATCCACATCCGCCCCCACCCCAAACAAAAGACCATAGTGAAGAACTTCTAAAGCATACTTCACACTACTCAAGACTGGTGTGGTATCCTTCAAGGCCCCTGAGCCAGAGGAAACCACAACCCAAGCTGGAAGCCCTTACAAATGCCTTCTATGAACACCTTCAGGACTGCATGGATCAGGCAATCCCAAATAAAACAAAGACTCTTTCCACAAAGGGCAAACATCCAGTCTGGTGGACCCCAGCCATTAACAAACTTTACAATAAGAGGAGAAAGCTATTACATGATAGAACAAAATCCATAAAAGGAAGTCACCCTGATCATTATTAGTAAAAAAATACGAGCACTCATAAAATCAACTAAGGCCAATTTTGAGAGAAAAATTGCCATGGATTCAAAGGACAATCATAAGGCCTTTTTCAGCCATGTTAGGAACCTGGGTGGAAACTCCCAGATATGCTCAGAATTAGTCCAAAATGATACAAAAATCACTGAACCCACAGACATTGCCAACATACTGGCAGACAGGTTCAGTGCAAACTTCACCCCCTCTCCCCTAAAGGAGAGATAACTATCCCAGCCAGTGTAGCCTCCCGGACATCTCAAATGCAGGTGAAAGCTGCTCTCTCTAAAGCTAAAAACACAGCATCAATGGGACCGGATGGTGTCCCCGGCTGTGTGCTACACGAGCTAAATGAGGAATTAAACCCGCACATAAGGCAGCTGTTTAATCTCAGCCTTACCACAGGATACGTGCCCAAGGAGTGGCGTCACGGCAACTGTGGTCCCACTCCAAAGGGGGCTCCCACGGACCCTGGTAATTACCCCCCAAGCTTAACAAGTCTAGTCTGCAAAGCTATGGAGAAGATCATAATGGAGCTCATAAACAAAGATATAGGGGACTTGCAGACATTGGACCCGACCCAGTTTGGCTTTGTCAAGGGATGGTCGACTTCTTCGAAACAGTCACCAAGGCCATTGATGAGGGAAAGGCAGTCCATACAGCCTACCTTGACCTTGCAAAGGCTTTCAACACAATACCCCACTCGGGTATTGTAGAAAAACTTACCAGCTTAAATGTAAACCCATATGTCACAAGATGGGTTGCAAACTGGCTTAAGGACAGAACCCACAGGGTTAGAGTTGCTGGCACTGTGTCAGACTCCAAGCCGGTCACAAGTGGTGACCCACAGGGCTCGGTCCTTGGCCCCCTATTGTTTGGCATCTACTTCTCAGAAGCACAGGCCAACATGGGAGGACTTTGGCTGACAAAGTTTGCAGACGACTGCAAACTGGGCGCCATAGTGGAAAGTGCA
>NC_056741.1:935373452-935528452 GCF_019279795.1 Protopterus annectens | reverse complement strand
AAGGGTCATCTCCCAATCACCTCCCCTGGCTTCTGGGGTAACCTGCTCCAGTATTATAAATTTGAGATCTATCTTAGGGCAAGTGAGTGAATGCTTAAAGAAAGCATTGGATTCCTTCTTTTTAGTTACATCATAAAAATGTTCATAGAGTCTTCTCCTAAGTGGTCTCTCAGTTTTGCCAACATAGAAACTTAGGCAGGTGATGCATAACCCTAAATAGACAACTCCCTTACTTGCACAGGTGTAATAGTGGTGTGATTTAATATTAAAATTCCTGGAAGGGATGTAAAGCATTGAGGCATTAATGATGGCGTGACATTGATTACAAAATCCACATTTAAAGGTGCCTAATCGTGTATCATGGTTCTTGACCTGACTAGTGAGTTTTCTTTCGAGCAGTTCCTTAAAGTTAATGTCCCTCTTTCTTACAAATTTGGGATAGGGTGGAAGGATGTCCTCAAATTCTTCGTGAAAAGTCAATATAGGCAAGTGTCTTCTGATAGTCTCCTCAATACCAACAGAGTTACCAGAGTATGTATAAACAAAACTGTTACGGAAAATATCCGGTGTTATTGTAGTATTAGTTATAATAGGAGGTTGCCCTGTGCCAAGAAGTGGAAAAAATAAAGTATCTCTATTGTCAATCACTTCCTTAGCCAATGAAGTGATAAGAGAGGGTGGGTAACCTCTTTCCACAAACATGGACTCTAAAAAATACATTTCATCCAAAAAATCAGTAATGGAACTGCACATCCTAGAGGCTCTGATAAACTGGCCCTTAACAATGCCTTTCTTCTGATGAAATGGGTGTGCACTATTGAAGTGCAGAAAGGAATTGGAAAAAGTAGGTTTCGTATAGAGTTTGGAAAGAAATGTAGAATTATTATAATCCTTATACAAAGTCACATCAAGGTAGTGAAGTTCGTGCTTCTTCATGGTGTAGGTAAACTCCAAAAAAGGAGTGGTAGAATTGATGTAACTAAAAAATTCTTCAAACTGGTTAGAGGTCCCGTTCCATAGAATGCAGATGTCATCTAGGTATCTTCTGTAAAGGGTTAGATGTTGATCCCAGGTAGAGGAAAAAATGAAAGTGTGTTCCCACCTATGTAACACTACATTGGCATAAAAGGAAGCACATGAGGCACCCATGGCCACACCTTTCCTTTGTTTAAACAACTCACCGTTAAAAAATATAAAATTATTCTGTAATAAAATTTCCATAAACTCTACTAGGAGACCAGTCATGCTGTTGCTGAGATTAGTCTCGGTGGTTAGAAAATCATTAAACCACTCAAGTTTCTACATATATCCACATATTCCTGGGTGAAAATATCCATACAGCTTACTACCACTCCCAGGATTCGAACCATGCTTGTTTGTGCATAAAAGAGAAGAAAGTTTGTGTTTCATCAGAATGAGCTGTTGAGAAGCTGCTGTTTTTTATTTGACTGTTTTCTGCCTAATACTCTCTTGGTTGTATAGTCTGACCTTGTAATTCTGACATTCACACATGGCAGATAGTTCTTATACTCTGTATTCAGACTTTGACATAGCACAGTCTGGAAAACACTGGTTAACACAACATTGCTATTCAGGTATCAGATCTTGGTACATGGAACATTTCTTATAGTTAATCTGTCATTTTACAACTCCACAATATTTGTCAGATGAGCCTTGATTATTTAATGCTTTCAGAGCTAAAGTTGCTGTGCAGAAACTTTACACATATTGTTTCTTACCACCACATACCAAAGTAAACATGACCAATTCTGGGTTTTGACTTTTATTGACATGTACTGACACTTTTATTGATATATACCCTGTACATCACTATTACTTTGCTAATTTCTCATATATTCAGTACAAACCATACCCATTTTTAAATACTGACAGGTGACATTCTACTCCTTTCTATTTATTTGCCATGAATACTACAAGCTTTATTTGTATTCACCAGCCTCACGATGCAGCCTTAGGAGCCTGCTGGCATGGATGTCTAAGTCCGTGGCCCTCTCATCTGCAGCTGTACAGGAGATAGAGAAACATTTATGCATACCTATCCATCACATACACAGGCTTGACTTTGGAAATCACTTATTGATACTGATACTTACACACAGCTGGGACATTCCTCGCCCATGCATCTTGGACCCACCTGTCCAAGAGCTCCCTCTTCCTATGCTTCAAGTCAGCAAAGTTGTGTCAGACCTGCTCACCAGTCCGAGGGATGCCAGTGGCACTGATGAGGTCACATGCAAGATGGTCCCAGGCCTCCGCTTTGTATCAGGAGCGCTGGTGCTGGTCCTGCACCAGTCTCACTTCATGGTTTTGCACCAACCATGACCCTGGACTCCTGAATGCCCCAGCGCTGTGCCCGAAAGTACACACCTTCACCAACACCAGCCATAGTGCCTGCAGTGATGAGCTACAACTGTTTATGGGCTGTATTTCCACCTGCAAGGTTTATAAAGGGCTGATATCCCACACTTTGCCTTGATTGGAAGGTTTTAAAGGACAACCGCACCCTCAGACTCAAAAAACATATTAATTTCATCATGGTTTGATGTTTCCTACATTTTAATAGTACTCTGAGACTATTTTGAGCTTTTTAGATATTTTTAGATGCAATTTCTGACTCTGACCACATGGGGTCTGGTATATTGAAAAACTTCAGACTGTTTACTCTGCCTCTAAGTATCCCAGAATGCATTATTTTTCTCCAAAAAATTGCATCAGATCTGCCACGTTTTGCCTTAAGCTGCTGTCACTTCATTGACTTAACAGGCATTCACTGCAGTCTTAAAATCCCCTACTTTTGGTTAAAATGTTATCCTTTTTCAATGACCACTTAAAATACAAGCAGTGCAAATGCTACAGAACAGAACTGAAAGGTGCATTTTCTAGCTCTTTCATCTTAGAAATGCTAAATTGCTTTCTTTTGTGAAGGCTGAAATCTAGCTCTTCAAGGAATCTCCCTCCCACTTCACACCTACCTTCCCTAGCTGTCAAAGAGCCAAGGGTAATTTGACCCATTATCTGCATGTGATTGACAGCTCGTCACAGCAAGTGACCAGAGTAATGTACTGTTTGCTTGTCAGCCTTTTCCTCCTTACAGTGGGAGACTTTTTTGTTGCACTACTCCTGTCAAATTTAAAACTAAGCTACATAGCACTGGCAATAATCCCTGCTTTGCAAAGCAATCTGCCACTTATTTTCCCTTCCTGTTTAAATAGCTAACAAATGATGCACTATAAACTTGAAATATTTTAGACTTGCATGACAGCACCCACATGCTTTTTTGAGTCAATATTTTAAAAAAATTATGGTAGTGCATACACACACGCAGACACACACACTGCTTTACGTCTACAATGATTTAGATTTTATTTTTACATTTTATAGCAGTGTACTAACCAAGCAGAGAAATCTGGTTCAAAAGCAAGGATAAATTGATCCTGAAATACCTATGAACCTCAGCGCAAGAAATTAGGACAAAGCCATACATTGAAGTGGGACAAAGGCACAAATGGAAAAGCGCAGTCTGGGTCTGAACTGTCTGCAAACAGCTACAGTTAACTTTGAGTATGTGTCTACCTGTTTGAGCCAATATTAATTTTCCCCTGGAGAGCACTCTGCTTTGGCTTGTAAGCAGCCCCCCCACCACACACACACACACACACACACACACACATTCCACTTTCTCTTATTCCCTTCTGTTAGCAAATAGTATCCGCCATAACTCATCAATACTGTGTGTTTGTAAATTTATACTATGACCACAGTAGCCTACTGATACAAGGTTATCCTGTTTTTCCACCTGAGAAATTAAGAAATGACTTAGTTTCAGAGCAGTCCTTGGTCAATTGTGATTGTTTCTTAACACATACTTGCCTTTGCTTTGTGATTGTTTCCAGCCCCCTTATACGAGCAACTAACAGGGTCTCTACCCGCTTTGCTCCCCACCCTGCCCCCCTATTCCCTCCTGCCCCAGGTGGTCCCACCTTTATTGGACTCAAAACCCCTCCCATCTTTCCAATAGCCAACCACAGCGCTAACCCAACACTACCTCCTCCATCTTCCCACTACTATCACACCTCCTCAACTAACATGTACTAGCATACCTTACCTATGCTCAATGCATGCACTCTCCTTGCATATCTTACATCCTACTAAAGCTCCATCATTCCCCCACTCAACCACTACCACTGTACTACTACTCACACCACCACTCATGTCTCACCCACACTCAACTCCCTCCCACCAGCTCAAGAACCATCCCTATGCACCCCCCACATATTCTACCAACTATATTACTCAAACATAAAGCAGCCCTACAACTTAACATAGTAACCCTCCCACCATACCTAGTACCCACAGAGCACAATCATAAAGTTTCCCTTATAAACAAACACATTCAAAAACTGAGAAAACTAATAATCTCATGCATATCAAAACTAGCCCTAAGTGGTGACATCCACCCCAACCAATTACTGCCCCGTAGCTATTCTCTCTTCACTCTCCAAAATACTAGAGAGACGCATACACTCTCTGGTCTCAGACTACCCCCTTACTAACAACCTCCTTTCCAGTACTCAGCATGGTTTCTGACCAAACCATAGCACCACCACTGCCTTACTCTCCTTTACTAACACTATCCTTCAGCATAAAAACAATGGCTATCTCTCCTCTGCTACTTTCCTAGACCTATCTAAAGCAATTGACATGGTCCCACACAAACAACTTATCTCTGTCCTCAATAACCTATCCTTCTCACAATCAGTCACCAACTGGTTTCAGATTTACCTGTCTGACCGCTAACAATCCATTGTATGGCAGAATGACATCTCCCCAACTACCTGTCTCCATAGGGGTTCCCCAAGGATCCATCCTTGGACCCCTACTCTTCTCTGTTTACACCAATAATCTAGCCTCTGCCACCAAACATGGCACACTCATACAATATGCAAATGACTCAACCATCATCTGCTTAGCCCAGTCCCTACCGAAACTGCAAAAAGTCACACAGGAAGCCTTTTCCTCTGTTGAAACATGGTTATCCGATGCCCAATTAATACTCAACCCAAACAAAACTAAACTACTCATCTTCCAACCCACCAGACATACTCAAAACAACTCTCACTTTAACATCACAGCAAAAAACAACACCATTATATACCCAACTGAACACGCCAAATTGCTAGGAGTGGAAACAGAAAATAAACTAACATTTGACATTCACATATCCATGACCATAAAAAAGTCAACAAAAAACTAGGAGCATTATACAGAAAAGAGCAATTTCTCACCAAAGCAGCAAAGATTTCAATAGCAAATTCCCACCTTATCTCCACCCTACTTTATGCCTCTCCAATATATACCAACCTAAGGCAATGTGGTCTAAACAAGCTAGAGACCTGCTACAACAAAAATCGCCAAATTCGCCACAGGGGCATCCTACCGTAGTCACCACTGTCTCTCACTTGCTGAACTGGGCTGGCTTGAACTCCCTCACTTGCTTCAGTGGTATCAACTCTCACTCGCCCACAAACTAGTAAACCATCCACTAAATGTCCCATCACTCCAGAATCTACTCCAACCCTAATCGCATCACCAGACCACTAAAATCCAGCAACAAAAATCACTTGCAGATCACTAAAGCCAATAACTCTGCTGGTGAAGCACTATTCTCTTGCGCCATAGCCAAATTATGGAACTAACTCCCACCCACAATTACCTCCATACCATCATGCACCCACTTCAAAACCTTATTAAAAGCGCAACTAAAAACATGCTGGCTATGCCCTTGCAACTCCCACTCTAATATCATCCACCCCATCCAACCACTACCTTTCTTTCCACTCCACTAACTACCTTGATTATAGCAAGCTCAGATGCTCATATGCCTAGTACTTATTATACAGCAGGAACTTCTCATTGTAACATTTGTTAATGTCTGTTATGTACTTCACAGATAAAGATTCTATTTGTCTATTGATGTACTATGTTCTTCATCTGTAAATATGTTGTAAGTAAGTGCTACGTTAAATTGTTAATCATTATAATCCAATGTAACTACTGTCTATTTTACTGTGGAGCTTTTCTCCCGGCCTCGCTGAAAATAGACCTACGTCCAGTCTGACACTCCCGGTCAACAAATATAAATAAATAAATAAAATAAATAAATAAATAGAAGTAGGATTATTGCTCCTATCAAATTAGGAAAGATTATGAAATAGTAGGTCTTGCATTAGTATGAATTTTCAAAAGGGTATGAAATCTGAAACTTAAATGTCTGTCATTGATTTCATTCTTCAGTCTCTAATGATTTGGCAGCAATTGTCCCAAAAAAAAAAAAAAAAAAAATTGATTCAAAAAGATAATAGCCACACAATACAGCTGGCAACCTGTCATAATATTAGTACTACTAACTTGAGCATCTGACAAAATAAAAAAAAACATGCATTTATGAAATGAAAGTTATCCCTAACTGGATTATTACAGTTAATGGTAAACCCTCCATGTTTTCTTCCAAAATAGCAATTTCTGGGGAGGGATTATTAGGGGAAGAGCAACATTTTGAGCCAAGTTCAGGGACAGTTGAGAGGTTGGGATATGCCTAATTCTAAAAAAGCAATTTATTTGCATGTACCTAGCAACCTGTTAATGCAGGAAATCTGGACAAGGCAAAATATGTGGGGGGACATCAAAACAGTACAAAAAACTGATCTTGTATAAATTGAGAGAGCTGATCGAATAACAGGTCTTGCTTTAGCATGCATTTTTCTGAAGGTTATGAAGGCTGAAACTCAGTGTCTCATTTAGTGACTTTATTCCGAAAGAGTTTGACTGAAAACCACAAAAATTGAGACTAACAATCCAAAAATAAGAAGCCTTGCTTGCAGTCACACGCACTCTTGCCTCCTTGCTTGCAGTCACACACACACACACACACACTCTTGCCCCCTTGCTTGCAGTCACACACACACACACTCTTGCCCCCTTGCTTGCAGTCACACACACGCACTCTTGCCCCCTTGCTTGTAGTCACACACGCACTCTTGCCCCCTTGCTTGCAGTCCCCCACACACAATCTTGCCTCCTTGCTTGCAGTCACACACTCTTGCCCCCTTGCTTGCAGTCACACACACACACACTATTGCCCCCTTGCTTGCAGTCACACACACATGCACACTATTGCCCCCTTGCTTGCAGTCACACACACACACTCTTGCCCCTTGCGGACACACACACACACACACACACACACACACACACACACACACACACACACACACACACACACACACACACACACACACACTTTGACCTTGCTTGCAGTCAGAATCTGGACATTGCAACAGCACTGAAACAGACATTCAAAGATAACACATGTAGCCAGTGACAGTCTAAGTTTCACTTTCAGTTAGTGATATATTAAAATTCTCAGACCCTTTGCACACGAGAAATGCACATGTTGTTGAATACACCTTCCTGATTGTATATAATTATATTCCTTGTACAATGCAGTCCAGTTTTAGTGGGTGTTTTATATTTACTGTTTCAAACATTTTTCCTGAAAACAGTGCAACAAAATGCATGCACCAATAATGACAATACTGCCCAATTCTGAATATTTCCATCACAAGTGTAGTCAGACTTCTACAGTCCACCAGTATCAGTACATACGCACAATTTCTGAAGCAGTAAACATCCTGTAAATAATTCCACATTAAAGCGATCTGTAACTAATGAAGCGGTTGCTGCTAGCCAAAATTAGATGTCATGTCATCAACAAATAATGTCATAGTTGCCCTTTTTGAATAATTTACTTATCTTACACAAGAACAATAAGCTGGTAATACTGCAGTAGGGAATGGATGACAATCTTCTTCACCAGAAAGGAGTGCATCATCCACCCCATTTGCAATGCAGTACAGTTTCACAAATGCATCTATGTGAGTAGAAACCACGGCCTTCTGCATCAAAAGCAAACAACCTGTTGTGATATTAGCAAAGCAAGCAGACATAAGCAGCACTAATAATTGTTGCAGCCCTGCATCTCTCAGCTCCCTGTAAAATCTACTCAATCAGTTGTATCTATGAACTTCACAGCACAAGAAATCTTGAAAGAGGCAAAATTTCCCCCTTGCTTGCAATCATACACATACACACACACACACACACACTTGGCCCTTGCTTGCAGTCTCACACACATTTGCCCCCTTGTTTGCAGTCTCACACACTTGCCCCCTTGCTTGCAGTCTCACACACACACTTGCTCCCTTGCTTGTAATCTCACACACACACTTGCCCCCTTGCTTGCAGTCTCACACACACACTTGCCCCCTTGCTTGCAGTCTCACACACACACTTTCCCCTTGCTTGCAGTCTCACACACACAATTGCCCCTTGCTTGCAGTCTCACACACACACACTTGCGCCCTTGCTTGCAGTGTCACACACACACAATTGCCCCTTGCTTGCAGTCTCACACACACACAATTGCCCCTTGCTTGCAGTCAAACACACACACAATTGCCCCTTGCTTGCAGTCAAACACACAATTGCCCCTTGCTTGCGGTGTCACACACACAATTGCCCCTTGCTTGCGGTCACACACACACTTGCCCCCTTGCTTTTAGGTCACATACACACACACACACACTTGCCGCTTGCTTGCATTCACACACACACACACACACACACACACACACACACACACACACACACACACACACACACACACACACTTGCCCCTTGCTGTATCCTATGGACATTAGAAGGCCTCCAGCTGAAGGCACTACATATGTTACCTGTATTTTTTAGCAAGTTCCTCCTCCTATTTTATTTCTTCTCACTCAGCGCCCCTACCATGATAGTGCTATCCCTGGCCACAAAAAAAAAAATGGTTGCAAGGCATGTACTTCACTACCAGAAAACTGAGATCAGAAAAGCTTACCAGCCTTAGAGATTTTATCAGACTTTGCTTCTCAGTGGCTTGTGTGCTATACTCACTCACAAAATGTTATATTAACAGGCAGAATATCACTTTGCAGACTAAAGAAATAGTAATTTGTCTACCAAACTTTATAACAAAGTCAAAAAAATATATGCCATGCTGATTCCATTATTTCAATAGGAATTGGCAGCAACTCTCACTCAAGGCATGCTGCTTAGCAGCTTTACAATGACTAAGCTGCTGTGCTTGTACAAGCAGCAAAATTCCTCATTTCCTTTCCCATCTATCTACTATTTCTCTCTTATTTCCCTTACGTTTTTCATTAATTTAAAAACAAAACAACACGCAGGCTCAAAGAATATGATAGCAACCGTGACATTAATCTTACAAGAACCTGCGCTCTATGTGTAACTGAGCATTGTGAAGTGTCTGAGGCTACTTCTAAACTATGGACACATACTGATGGACAAAATGTTGAACCTCTATATTGCCTACATCACTGTATATTTATCTGCTATAATAATCTTACATGGGAACCCAGAAATGCACTTAGCTTAGTTGCATGAAACAAGTATAGCTGCAGAAACCACCCCTGGACTACTACCACTCTCTTGCTGACTATTCATAAGTATGTTTACAGGCTACAGAATTACTCAATAAATAAGTTTTATGCCTAATGGCTCCAGTGTCCACATTAAAATAATTTCATTACCCAGCTAACAGGACAAAAAAAGGTATTATTCAGCTGTGGCAAAGTTTCAAGCAGGTAGCAGGTTTAATGGCACACACACTAAAACGGAGCAAGCACAGTAGCATAACAAATAAAACGGAGCAAGCCCAGCAGCATAACCAATAAAATGGATTACTAATATTAAAAAAAAAAAATAAAAAAACATGACAAGACCAAAACGCGAAGCTCAACAACAGAAACAAACAGCTGAAAACATTACAAAACATCTGCAGCATGCAATCACGAAGCACAAGGCATCAACAAACTAAAGAAAACCAAATACAGCTACAAATACAGCAAGGTTTTAAAAAAAAACACACCAGCAACCACAATCGCGAAGCACAAGGCATCAACTAAAGAAAACCAAATATAGCTGCAAATACAGCATAGTTTTTAAAAAACATCAGCAAGCAACTAAAAACACTAGACAGTAATACAATTACTAGAAGCAACAATACACTTACTTCAGAAGGAAACCCAAAGGCAGCAAGCACAGAAACACAGGCCGACTCAAGAATACAAAAGATGCCAGCATTAAACATAACCAGGGAAATATAAACCCTGTATCAAAATGAAAATAAGTAGGCTAAGCTAAAAATGCAGCCGCAAAGGGAAGCACGTGGCACCCTTACAAACAGAAAAAGATTAACTCCACTAATGTGCAATTAAAAACTTGGGAGGACACAATATAAGGGCTAGGGAGGCATAGAAACAGGGACAGATTACATTTAGGATACACTATTAAGAAGTAATAAGTAATAAGACTTACCTTACTTATGAAGTAGCAAAACGCTGGTGAAGAAGAAGTGCTTCACATGAATAGAGTCGACCAGATTTGCTAACACAGAAAAGGAGTTCCACACAGCACCTAGTCCATTTCTTAGGTTAACAGTGGGCTGGGAAAGGCAGTGTTGACATCACAATGTGGGAGGATCACAGGGATTCTGTACAGCATGCAAATAAGGCAGTGTTTACGTCACTTTGGGGAGGAAACCTCCCAGGATCTTCAGCAAGAGCTATGGCAGATGTGACATCATTATTTAAGAGACGACTAGACAGTTTTCATCTTGGTTTTAATACTGAAAGTCAAACTGTATGGAAAAGTATGAAGCCTAAGCAGTAAAGGAGAATAGTGGATTTTTTTTTAAAGCTGTGGTTATGTTTTTTTGAGGCTGTATCACATAACAGGATTTTAGAGAGACATCAGGTAGAGATATTTGATTTGATATCCTGTTGTTTTCCTTTAAATATGCTGAGCTAAGCTAAGTGATGGGCAAACCCGCTTAGCACAAATAGGCATTGCTTAAAGGGCTAGATGCTAAGCACTGCTTACCAGTGTGCAAATCTGCTTAGCTATGCTAATTATTGCTAAGCACACACATTTAAGCAATGCTTACTCAGGCTAAGCATAACTGAGCACAATTTAGCATTGTTCAATGTTCATTTTATGGACTAACAGGATAGTGGGA
Organism: Protopterus annectens; assembly: GCF_019279795.1. NCBI lineage: Eukaryota > Metazoa > Chordata > Ceratodontiformes > Protopteridae > Protopterus > Protopterus annectens. The sequence goes on along the minus strand of NC_056741.1, from coordinate 935,517,294 downwards.
TTGATTTATTCTTAATGACATCTTATGATATGTATGTTTCCCTTCCCTAACACCCCCCTATGTGCTTTCATTACATTATATTCTTTTGCGGCTATACTGTATGGGAGACTTGTGTTTATATGGGGGTTCACATCTGTACTACACTGACACCTCATATTTGGACCTGCTATACTACCCTGGTTAACAAATATATATTATTCACTACCTATTTATAAAAACAATACTTTTACTGCTGTTTTCACATGTAAAAATGCATAGACTGCATCGGGGCTCAAACCACAAATGTCTGCATACTAGGTGAATGCTCTAACCACTTCACTATTTCTCTTTGACTGTTTTGGCTGTATGTTTCTATTAAGCTCCTTCGGATGTTTCAACTATGCTATACACAGGTGTGCAATGCACACACCAGCTCAGCTATGCTTGAACTTTATTGGGGTTGGAAAAAAGAATAAAATAAACATTTTTTTTATTTTTATTTACTGTAGGGGTATGCACATTGCTTTCTGCATGTTAGGGCATGACATCTGGATGACTACATTATACATGGTGGAATTGGTTTAAATGTTCCTCTCAGGAACATGCTTACTTATTTGATATGCCAGCATTTGCACTGGCATACCATTCCGGACATTATGTGTGCTGGACTATTGTGGGTGGCTGTGCTTTTGTGTGTTTTGTCTGTGGACACTGTTATGTTATGATAAAAGTGTTCAGGGACACTGTTACTTGCTTTGGGATTGCCGTACAGCAATTCTAGAGTGTAGGGTGTGTGTGTACTGTGCAAGCAATGCTGGCACATGCCTCCTGCACTCGTACATGGATCATGTCCATGTAGAGAATACAGCAGTGCACCTTCATTAATATGCAAGGCGCACTGCTGCTCTACATGGGCACACTGTTTTGATGTACTGGTTAATCCCACAAAATGTTTTCTAAGTCACAGTGTTACATTGTGCCTATCAGTGTAGTGGCATGTTCTGATAATTTCTCGATATGGCTGTATATTTATACTGAATTACTGCATTATTGTGGTTCTCTAGCAGTATAACTCCTGCTAAATCTACTTTGAGCTTACATTCATACACTTTCCTACCATCACTCTACTCTTATATTTGCCATGTATTCTCTTGCTTTGACTTACTGTGTTCCTTCCTCCATTTCTTTTTGTATAACTGCTAACTTTATTGCTTCAATATAATTTTACAGCTAAGCAGAGTTTTCTTTCTTTCTTTCTTTAATTTCAGAGCCTGTGGTTACTACATCTGACCTTGATATTGCAGGAGCTCTGCTACAAGGCCCTACACCTACAAGTTAACCAAGAATTTGGTCATTGTTTAATGTAAGCATATTTATCATGAAGAACCGTGTTGCATGCTAACTTTAATCAGTTAAATAGATGCCTGCTCTCTGATTGAAAGTCTCTGTGAAATAGTCTGTGCATTCTAAGAACCTCTTATTAAGTTGGCTACTGCCCCCTTTTGTTTGGCCTGTAAAATATATTGTATATGGCAGTTATTTAATCTAAGGAAATGACAGACAATCTGTTTTAATAACATCTCTTTGTTAATTGCTCTGTCCTGGCTATAAACTGATCGTTGTCAATTATAAATTGCCCTGAGGGTGGGATTGTCACCACAGTAGAATGCGTTGCTAAATATCCCCTCATTGCTGTCTCCTCATGCTCATTCACTATCTTCCTTTATAGAGTAGGTATGTGCCATATGTTATTACATTTCTAGTTGTTCTAATACTGTGTAACATAGTGAAAAGACGTTGCTAGTGTGTTATACTTGTAAAACTGTCATTCAGCTTGGATAAGCTTTATGCTGAGTGTGTTTCTCTTTTAGCACATATGTATGTTTTGTGAGTTGCTGGTGTTCTGTAGTATATTACTATATCTATCTTATATTTATCTACCTAGCTATGTCTATATACATATATATATATATATATTTTTTTTTTTACACTGTTTTGACATACTGCCTATCAGTGTAGTGCCATGTTCTGATAATTTACTCAGTACAGCTGTATATTTATACTGCATTACTTTGGTTCTCTAGCAGTATACTTCCTGCTAAATCTACTTTGAGCTTACACTCATACATTTTATTAAAATCACTCTACTGTTATATTTCCCCTGTATTCTCTTGCTCTGACTTACTTTGGTCCTTTCGCCATTTCTTTTTTGTATAATATGAACTAACCTTATTACCTCAGTATAATTTTGCAGTGTAGTAGAGTTTTCTTTCTTTCTTTTATTTCAGAGCCTGCGGTCACTACATCTGACCTCAACATTGCAGGAGCTCTGCCACAAGGCCCTACACCTACAAATTAACTGAGAATTTTGTCATTTTTTAATATAAGCAGATTCATCATGCATAACTTTTCTGCATATTAACTTTAATTTATTAAATGCATGCCTGCTCTATAACAGAAAGTCTCTGTGAAATAGTCTGTGCACTCTAAGGACCTCCTACTAAGTTGGCCACTGTCCCCTTTTGCTTGACCTGTATACTATACTGCATATGCCAGTTATTTAGTCTCAGAAAATGGCAGGCATCCTGCTTTACTAGTATCTCTTTGTTAATTGCTTTGTTCTGGCTGCAAACTCAGTTATAAATGAACCTGGGGTTGAAAGCCTGCTTGGTTTCACTTTGCTTACTTCTCGTACCCCCAATTCCCACCCCCCTTACTCTACTATTATGCTTCCTACATACACATTTCACTTATGAATCTTATTCAAATCCCTCCCCAGTGATCTTACTGCTTCTACACATACACTTCTGTTTCTTGTTTCCAACTTCCCTACCTCTATTTCAGTTTTAGCTCCATTTCCAGCTATCTTTCTCCCTCTAATATTGCTTTGCACTATATCCATTTATAATCACAGCCCTTCCTAATAGTACCTATCTATTCCACATTGTATCTTTTACTTTTCACAAATAAACCCTCATTTCTTATTTTGACTACATCATTATATTCTAGCCTTTAATACTCCTCTGCTCCTTACATTCCAGAGAAATACCAGGACACACCACTTCTCTTTTTTTATAGAAAATACTTCTCCCTTACATATCCTCTTTCAACTTTCAGAATCCACCATCACTGAATACTGACCTGCAACTTCTTGTTTCCTTCATTGCTGCGACTTTTCCACTATCTGACATCAATAAAATACAGATTTCTGCACTTATTCTTCAGCTTATCCTCTATTCTTTTCCTCCTATTGTGATATCTTTCATACTACCATAACTCAATAATATCTCGCACCATCTGTCCGGCTCTGTTTGAAGCACTTATCAATACTTCCACTGTTTATTCTCCACACATTGCACTGATCTTATTAAATATCGCCCTTCACCTTTATTCCAAATATAGGATTATTAATTGCACTTCATCTCAAACCAAAAAGTATGCATAATTCCCCAATGTACTAAATTCCTTTTAGAGATATATACCCTAATCATGGCCCCACTTCTATAACCAGCAACAACTCCCCAGCCCCAGTGATTTAATTTTTACTGCAATAAATATTAAAAGTATATGAAATAAAACTGCTGAAATACATGACTGGATTATTCAACATAGGCCTGATGTCCTCGCTATAATTGAAACTTGGCTTAAACCCAGCATAAATGACACCAAAGTTACTTCCTGGAAAATGACTCCAAAGTTACTTCCTGGCTATAGTATCATCTGTAATGACTGTATAAAGAGGAAAGGTGGTGGTATTGCTTTAATATTTCCCAGTACCTACTACATTTCCCTTACAGCAGACCAACACCAACATTCAGTTCAGCAGTGCTTCTTATTGCTGTCCACAAAATAAACAATTATAAACAAATATGTATTTCTGTTCTTTATATCCTTCCTGGTGAAAATACAGCTATATGGGAAGATATCCTACAGTGGTTATCCATAACATTTCTACAAGAAAAAGTATTACTACTTGATGTGAATGTCAATTGGTTGGACATAAACTCTAACTCTCCTCCATCTAGCATGAACTTATATGGTTTCACATAACTAATAGCCCCACACATTATATCAAGACATCAAATTCTGTATTAGACTGGATCCTAGTATCAGACTCTAGGAAATACTCCACACAGGTACAATATCAGGATTTCAGTTATCATATCCCAGTGTATATGACTAGACATCTCACCCCTCAGTTAAACAGCATATTTATAAACAACATGTAACCTTTCCATGTTCAACGGAGAAATGTTCATTACTATACTATCATCTTGTAACTGGAACTTCCAAAAAATCCTCCCCTTAGACAATGCTGTAATTGAGTTCAGTACAACTTTTCTAAATATCCTAAATAGCCTTGTACCTCCTAGAAGGAAGAGACTGAAAAAAAAATAATGCAATCTGGCTATCCAAAAAAGAGAGGAATGCTAATGCAGAATAGACAAAAAGCATGGAAAGAATGGCAAAAATATAAAAAAAAAACCTCAATATCTTGAAAACTTCAGAATGCTTTACAATTGTACTGAAACCAAATAAATGAAGACAAAAACTATACTATAATAACTTTCAGAATAATATTAAACACAACCCTAAAAATTTTTGGACAACCTTTAAAGAAATTGTACATGCCTGCCAAACATTCAACCCAAAACCCTGTCCCAAGAACTCACCATTTGAAACTGCAATACAGTTCAATTCTTATTTTATAAATAGTATAGCATTTCTAACCAAGGATTCCTCAGCATCTAATCCCAACCATGCCCAACAGCCATATATCACCACATCCACTTTCACCTTTAAACCGGTGCCCACAACCTATATAAAAAAACTACTCTTAAACAAACTTAAACCATGGTCTTCTTCAGCTAATGACCTTCCAAGCAAGTACCTAAAAATAGCCAGGAGCATTGCCTATCCTGTCTCAAGCTTTATAAATTGGTCAGTCCAGGAATCCCACGTTCCCTCTCTCTGGAAAAAATCACACATTATCCCTCTGCATGAGGGTGGAAATTCAACAGACAATAACTTTACACTTATAGCAATCTTATATCCCCTAACCAAAATACTTGAAAAGTGCATTCAAAAACAATTTCTAGACTATCTCTTGCAGGAAGAACTCCTATCCCTTTAACAAAACAGCTTCTATCCTTTCCATAGTACTAGCACTGCCCTTCTAGCCTATATAGAAACTGTCAATAAAGGTAGAGATAATGGCAAACTAGTCTCTACCTTATTTCTAGACTTGCCTAAAGCCTTCAAAACAGTTTGGCACAGCACACTTCTACTTTAAATGTCATCACTAGGTATTTCTAAGTACTCCCTTCTGTGGTTCAGAAACTACTTATCCAAAAGGTATCAGTCAGTAAAATTGCACTCCATGCTCTCTCTTTACCTCCCATTCACCGTTGATGTACCACAAGGTTCTATCCTTGGTCTCTTCCTCTTTAACATTTTCATCAACACACTGAATTCTTCCACACAACAGGCCACTCTAATACAGTACACAGAAGATTGCACTATCATTTGTATATCTAACAACATGGTACACCTCCAAAAAAATTACTCAGGAAGCTTTAACTGCCATTAAAATATGGCTTCATAACTCACAGCTCATGCTCAGCCCAAAAAAGAACAACTTGCTATTGTTTCCCCAAATCCTTCTATCATGAAAAAACAAAAATACTCTCTCTTAATAATACATCAATTGAAGTCACTTTTCATAGCAAACTATTAGGGGAGATAGTGGATGATAAACTTCCATTTGACCTACATATACAAAATTGCATAAGAAAACCTCATCAAAAACTAGGGATGATTTACAGAGCCAAAAACTTTCTCATCAATGCAACTAAATCTGTACTTGCCACTAGTTATCTTCTCCCCATTCTTCATTATGGTCCTCCCATCCTTACAAATCTCCAGGCTTCACAAAAATTACAAGTTGAACAATGCTATAACAAATTTGCTCAATCTGCACCTCATACCCTTTCAGAACCCACTGCTGTATAGCACTGAAAAGCCAAAATTGCTTAGAACTGCCACATTGACTAAAATATACATAACTTCTTACCACCTATACAATTATCCGGCATCCATCTGCCTGTCCAGCACTAAAAATGATTCTACACAACTATGTTCCTAGTCAATCATTGGGATCCAGTGACTAAAAACTCCTGTCTGTCAATAACCTTGAAAATCTGCTGGGCATCGTTTGTACTTGTACAAGGTTGCTAAGGCCTAGACCTCCTTACATGTATCCATCAGGTCTGTACTTTCCCTCCCAGTTTTCAAAATCTCTCTGAAACACTTCCTAGTTAAACTTTGTGTTTGTTCTTGCTCAAAACCAGAATAAAGTATGTCCCTAAATGTGAACAAGTACCTTTTTATTCCTTATACCTCCTCACTATTCCTTCATCACTTACTTCCTTGCTGCCATCTAATTCCCTTCTCTGACTTCCTGTCTAAGTATACCATACGCCTGTTTTTTCCTTCACTTCATATTGCAAATCCTATTTGTATTAGACTAATTCACCTTTAATTTCTCTACAGACTGTCTAAAATTTCTCTAAATATTAAATGATTGTCATATACTTTGTATCAGTTCTTAAGCAATGTTTTTTATATTATGTCTAATTTGTTATCATTATTGAAACTGTAGATGTTATTGTTTTATTTCTGAAGATTGTAAAATTATTGTTCTTAAAATGTTTTGTAATAATTTGGAGTTTTTCTCCCTGTGCCTACGCTAAAAACTGGCTTCTACCCAGTCGGACTTTCCCGGTAATCAGATGTCAATAAATAAATTAATTAATATTGCAATTGCAATGTCTGTCTGACTGTATAATGCAGTATAATTATTCTTGGAAAAGAATGACATGCAGATGCTAATTCTAGGACACAGGGATATGCAGAAACATATGTCTCTTAGTAAAGTGCTACTGAACAAGAGCTTAACACAATAAAGTTTTTTTTTTTATTCTTTCCTAGCTTCATGGAATGTGCCAAAATCATCATCAACCATATTTTTTTCCTATTTTCTATTTGGTGTCAGGGTCTTGGATCAACTGTCAGCTTCTTTTTTTATTCAGTGCCATCTCATGCTATCTTCAACAGTCATGCCTGACTGTTGCAGATTTTCTCTCATGCCATCTATCTATCCATCTCTTTGCTAGATGCCCTCATTTCCTCTTACCTTCTTTCTGTTTCTCCCAAATCTTCTTCACTAGATTGTCTTCTGTTTTCCTGTGCCACCGTTTCCCTGGACCACTGTAATCTGTTCTCTTTGACCTTCTCTACAATTCAGGCTAGTTAATCTTCTGCTCCTGTGTCCCCATTTCTTTGACTTCCTCCTAGTGTGCATTGTACAGCCTGTCTCAGGCACTTCATCTCTATTGCATCTAATGTAGATTGCTCTGCATTCACTGCCCATATTTCTGTACCATACAGTAGTACTGGTTACACCATTGTTTTGTACACCTTACTTTTCAACTTCTTTGGCACTATTCTGTCATGTGCTACACCTGACACTGTGCAAGATGGCTGAACGTCCTCTGATTTTAGCTTTGACCTCCCCAGTCAGACATCTCTTTTCCTCAACCATCCATTCCTGATGCTTGAAGGTCTTAACTTGTTCCACTATTTCTGCTTCTATCTCAGTTTTCAGCTTCTTTTGCTTTCCTTCATTTGCCATTACAACTGTCTCAGCTGTACCCAGTTTTATCCTGTGTGCCTTCAGTTTTGTATTCCATCTCCCTGCAATTTTCTGAAGTTCTTTTTCAGAGCTTGCTGGTAATGCCACATCATTAGCATACAGCAGCTTTGTTGCTCTCTACTATCTCACTTTTTTTGCTAATGTAGACTATCCCTACTATGAGCGGCAGTGGGCTGAGATCTGAATAATGATGTATGCCCACTGCTGGGTTCAATATCATGACATGATGGGGATGGCCATGTTGTTCCTCACAGCTGTGAGATTTCTTTAATCGCTAGGCCATGTAGATGCCTTCTTGGAGGCTGGTCTAGAGAGAGAGAGAGAGAGAGAGAGAGAGAGAGAGAGAGAGAACAGATGCCTAAGTAGTATATGCCTTTCCCCAGGAATGCCTTATTAACATTCAGCATGGCCATAATGCCAGTCCTTCATGGCATTGCATGTCCTCATGTTAAAGGACTGTGCAGCTCCATGAAAGAAGAATTGCTGAGTCAGAGAAAGATACTATGGTGTGTACATCTCCATATATACGTCATTGTACCTTAAAGAATTTGTCCCTTAAACCTAAACAATTTAATGATGAAATAATTCTGCCAAATAAATATGTTACTGTAATTTTTATTCCATTACAGATACAGTTTTACATAATAGGGTTAATAATAATAATAATAATAATAATAATAATAATAATAATAATAATAATAATAATAATGTCAACCTGCAGTTTTGCTTAGATTGCTGAATACAGTCTTCCAATGTGTTTTGTTTGGAGTTTGATTAATCACTGGGTGATCTTCATAGTAAAAGTCTAAAAATATTAACTAACCAACTGTTAAGAAAACAGAAACAAAGAAAGTCATTTACTATATTTATGAAACAGTAAGAGCAACATTATTTATTGAGATGGCAATACCAAGTGACCATAATGTCATCCTTGCTGAGATACACAAAATTATAAAACAGTAAGACACAAATGTAGAAACTGGACCAAATTGGAAACATATAAACAAAGAGCTGCATAAGCATAGTAGTGTGTGTGTGTGTGTGTGTGTGTGTGTGTGTGTGTGTGTGTGTGTGTGTGTGTGTGTGTGTGTGTGTGTGTGTGTAAAGTTGGTGAGAGACAACTGCTAGCTGTCACATACAGAGGATTAGATGTGTGCTGCAGAGGCCCATGGCAAACTCACTCCTTGGATTGTTAAAAAATGTGCCGTGAGGTTTTGGCTTAATGTCCATCTAGTAGTATGCTGACAACTAGAGTTACCTGTAAAGTGAAGGGCACAAGCTGTGAAGGACAAAGCGAGGACTTGCTACCGATAATAGAATCTCCACTATTCTGCCTGAATTCAGAACTCCATGCATCAAGGATTCTATGCCAAATCCCCAATGTTCTGCCTGAATTTAGACCCCACAAGCAGCAAGGATTCACTGCCAAATCTCCACTGTTCTGCCTAAATTTAGACCCCACATGCAGCAAAGATTCACTACCAAATCTCCACTGTTCTGCCTGAATTTAGACCCCACATGCAGCAAGGATTCATAGGGTCATAGAAGGTTACTAGGCTATTGGCCTTGAGGCCCTTATAAGCCTAGCCAAGAGATTAGCCCATGTTTAGACAAGTCAGCACCCAGAGCCCCTGTCCAGCAAGGACACATGTGGAATCCCAGGAGCGTATTTTCTGTTTCCCATCCAGTTATTGAGGGTTCGGTTAAAAAGTGATAATGAGGTACTCTGCTTGATGTGGAGAGGGAGTCTATTCCACAGATGGGGGAGTCTATGGGACACAAATCTGTCCTGCCAACAAGTACTACTGATATCACAGACCAGATTTATGTCACACATACAGGTTGCTCGGGTGAACTTGACTTGCAGGTATGCAGCTACCATGAAGGCTGGGTCTGAGATTGCTTTGTATGCCAGACAGAGGTCACCTCTGAGGAGTTTATATGAAACTGAGTAGAGGGACTTGACTTGTAGAGTATGTGTTTGAGGCCCTATATTCTCCTGGTGAGGATCCTCTGTGGTCTCGCCAGTTGCTGCATGTGCTTTGCAAGCTACATGCCAAAGAGGGTGTTGTACTCAATAATTGGCCTTATAAGGGAAGAATAAAGGGATCTTATGACTCTTTGTCCCTGGGTGAGATAACCTTACTTATGAGGTGGGAGATGTAGAAAGTTTTCCGTACAATCGATGCAACATGGTGGTCAAAAGTCTGGTTGCTGTCAACCTGGGTGCCCAAATCCCTCACTATTGATTGTATACTTAGGGCTTTGTTTTTAATGTGATAATATGTAGGGATGTCACTCTCCCCAAAGGGATGATGCTGATGCACATTTTGGTGAACCCCCACTGTTCTGTCTGAATGTGCATCCCTGAACCACAAGATATTCCCAAATGGCAGTGAGCACTAAGGCATAATAGAGCCACCAGTTGTTTGTAGGACTGAACTCAGCAGTGACTCTAGCATTAGCCAGATAAGTGACAAGCAGAATGAGTACCAATGGCTAGAGGTTAAAAAAAAGTTTCTGAATACAGTATCATAAAAATGAGAAGATCTTGTGGGGTTATGATAATTTGCTCAAAGCTCATCATATTAATGTAGTCATTTGGCAATTCAAGTTTATATTCTGTGTGCAGTAACAGGTCCCATCAAGTGGGTATAGATAAAGTCATCCGGTAATTAAAAACTCCAAGTTTTTGGAACATTTCTTGTTCTGTTTCCCAGGACAAGAGGTATAACGACAAGAACTAAGCTTGTTTGTACTTTGTTGCATTTGTGTTGCTTTACAGTACTGGCAATATCTAAGAGAATATGGCAGTGTCTCAAATTAGGTAGATAAAGAACAAATAAACTTCTCATCTCAATGACTGCACTTTTTGATTTCTGTTTGCTACTGATTACTGTACTGTTGTGACATTTAAAGCAACTGTTCTACAGTACGTTGTTAGACAGTATTGGGTTTATGTCACATGTTTTTATTACTCACCTGACTAATCTACTATATTTATTTGCATTACAGTTATTACACTCAGAACTAATCATGTTGATTAACTGTAGCTATTCTATAAAATTTCTGCATCCATTGCCACCTACTGGTCATTGCTTTTAATAGTTATGTTGTTGTTGTGTCTTTCGGCTTATCCTGGTTAGGGGTCGCCACAGCGGAACTCCGGTCCGCTAATGTTTGGTAGTGGATTTTTACTTACTGAGTTACCAGCCCTGATGCACAACCTTCACGCCCATTCACGCATGCCTCCACACAGAAGATGTTCTAGCTGAGAATCAAACGCAACAATGTCTTGCTGTGAGGTGACAACGCTACTGCAGCACCACTACCGTGGGCTTTTAATAGTTATGTATAGACCACATTAGCCTACGTATAGACCACATTAGCCTACTGGGTAAAACTGTTTTAAATCTGCCACTTGTTACTGGTTATTCCTCCTACATATTTTGTAACATCCACATTTTTGTTTTGATTTTGTGAATACTACAGTAGTTACAACTCATGTTTTTTCACCTTTTAGCCATATCCCATGGTATAAACTTTTTTCTAGTCCAATCAATTATTCATTCTGTCTTATAAGAAGAGTAAGTTAGTAAGATATTCTGTTTTGTAGACCACTTCCTCTGCACTGGCCAATATGGAATACCAGTCAGCTTTTATCCCTTCTTTAGTCAGGGATAGTAGTAAGTCTTTTGAGGCAGTAGCTGCCTCATGCTCACTGAAAACTCTGTATTACTACCTCACAGTGATTCACTATATGAGAGGTGAAAATATTTAGTTAACTTACAGGCTACCTTCTTACCTCAGAACACTTTTGGTAAATAGAACACATACACAGCACTGAACACATTCAGTAAACCAACTTGCACAAATGTTGGTAAGAGAACACTGTCTAAGCCTCCCAGCCGAAAGACTAAGACATTTCAATCATTAGATCACAAAGCAACACACTGTCATCTCCCTTCACACCCAGATGCACAACACATACATTTAAAAGTCGCAATAACACAAACTCCAAATTATTATGGCCCAACAATGAGATTGCATCTCGCCACAGTAATATTTTATTGATAGGTTACTATTGTCAGGCACATAGACACCACTCTTAACAGGTTAGATTAAATAGGGAGATAGCTCTCTTTCCCAGGATCTGAGCTGTAACAAGGGCTACTAAATCACTCCATCCTGACAAATATGATTATGACCTGACTGAGCTTGCTATGCATGTGTCTGAGGCAGGAAAGACCCTCGGTCTTGAGTAGCATTTTGATACCAGCTAGAAAGATGCTGAGATTTAAATACAAGATAACTGACTTTAATGCTTGTCAGTTCCCAATATAGCTAGTGTCATTCTAGGGGGATGCAGTATATGTCAACTTGAGATGAGATGGCTACCAAGCCTTCCTGCTTTGCAGGGGTGATTTGCACCTCTATTACTAAGGCTTTTGCCTTCTTATTAAAGCTTTTACTGACTTCATGGTGTGTTTTAGACAAAATATGTCTGCTGAACATTCATCCTTGCAAATTTTAATTTGGAACATTTTCATATGGTTGTACTCAAAGTTCGAAAATTAAAACCGCCTGAATTTAAGGATTCCCAGCAACACATTTATATAGTTGTAGTTAACAAAATAAAGCAAACACTCCTTCTGTTTCTGATTACAGTTCTAATCACATCTTCATACCTAGTAGCAATTATGAGGGACAGTGTTTCTCAAGGATATTATCACTAAAGCAACAGATTTCTCTGGACATCAAATCTAGCCTTCTGAGCATAATAGTTATTTTAACACTTTAAATGAAATACTCAATAAAACCAGCACCTTTCTATTGGTGGATTTTAACTATCCATCAGTAAACCGGCTGATACTTGGTGCCATTGACTGGCATCTCCAATACTTTTTGGCATTATGAATGCTACATCTCTTTTGCAAATAGGCAACCATCCTACGTGGGGCCCCAGTATAATTGATCTTATACTCACAAATATGGACGTATCTTGCATACCTTAATATGCAGTATCCTCCCTTTCTAAATCAGAATATAAATCAGTGATCTTTTCCTTTAAAAATGGTGATACTTTCCTTCCCCTTGGAAGATCTCGGTGTTTAAGGACTTCTCGAAACAAAACCTTCAGTTACATAATGACCAAAATAAATTCCACTGCAATCCTCCTTTGATGGATCTCATCATTAAAGCTATTGCCTGTGCCTCTGATGTGTACTCCCACTTAAGCAGTCACATTGATAAGGTAGTCTGTGTCCACACAAAATATAATGAAAAATGTATCAAGACAAATTTAAAGACACACCCTTGTGGTGGAATATATATATATATATATATATATATATATATATATATATATATATATATATATATATATATATATATATACAATTAACAATTACAAGAAAAAGAAATTAATTTATATAAGAGGTCACATTCTACTTACCTTAAGAACACATTAAAACAAGATAGTATAGGATTATAGGATCATAAGAAGTTACTGGACTATTGGTTCTGAGGTCCTTACAAGCCTAGCCAAGAATTTAGCCCATGTTCCAACAATTCAGCACCCTATGCCACTGTCCAGCAGGAACATAGGTGGAATCCCAGGGGTGTATTTTCTGTTCCGCATCCAGTTATCCAGGTTGCGCTTAAAAAGGTTTAATGAAGTGCTCTGCTTTACATGAAGAGGGAGTCTGTTCCACAAAAGGGAGAGTCTCTGGGACACATCTGTCCCACCAACAAGTCCTATTGATGTTACAGACCAGGTTGAGGTCTCGCATGCAGGTTACTTGTGTGGAGCTTGACTTGCGGATATGCAGCAGTCCTATCAGGGCGGGGTCTGAGATTGCTTTGTGTGCCAAACAGAGGTCATCTCTGAGGAGTCTGTAGGAGACTGCGTACAGGGACAAGGCATTTAGCCTATCTGTGCAGGGTGGATGTTTGAGGCCCTGGATTCTCTGGGTGAGGAATCTCTCGTGGTCTCTTCAGCTGTTGCATGTGCTTTGTGAGGTACATGCCAAAGAGGACATTGAATTCAATACTCAATCTTATAAGGGAAGAATACAAGGATGTTATGACCACCTTGACCCTGGATGAGATACCTTTACTAATGAGGTGGGCCATGTAGAAAGTGTTCTGTGCAATGAAGGCAATATGGTGGTCAAAAGTCAGCTTGCTATCAACCAGGGTTCCCAAGTCCCTCATGACAAACTGAATGCTTAGTGCCTTATTATCAATGTGATAATTTGTGGGAATGTCATTCTCCCCAAAAGGGATGATGATGCATTTTTGGCATTCAAAACTTTGAAGTTCAAAGCTGGGTATAAACTTCAGGTAGCCAATATAACTGAAAATAACTACAAACTTTTTTTTTAATATTCCAGGAAGTTAAGAACTAACACCCAACAATGTTCTGAATGCACAATAATATTGCCCAATCTGACCCAAAGGAGATTGCTACTAGCCTACTTGACAAATTTTGTGCAAATTCTACTTCAGCACAGTTATTATTTACTGCATTCCATAATCCCATCAACCCCCTTTAATTACAATGAAACAAGTAAACAAATAAAACAGTGCACTAGGGGATCAGCAAGAACGAATCACTATGTAAATAAGATCAAGAAAAAAAAAACTTTAATAAAATCCTTTAGTTAAGTGCTTTCATCCAAACATGTTTGAACTTCCTCAGAATTAAAACATTATACCAGTTAATATATCAATAGACTCCTTAAATCACACATCCCAGACCATTTAATCAGTTAGAAAGACACCACTAAACATATATATGAATCAAGTGGAAATAATAATAAAATTAGTTAATAAAATATATACAGTTCAATACATTGAAATCAATAGCAATAGTAAATGGATGCCTACTTGCCAGGCTCCTCATGTCTGTGAGGAGTCAGAGCTAGTAATGCATGCTACATAGCACATTCTTTCCAGTATATGGAATGTGGACCTCAGCTGATTGTAACTGCTGTGAGAGCCATACTATTGTTTTAAAATAAAAAAATATGTATATTCTATGTGCTCCAGTAAAATTAAATCTAAATCTTTTTGAATTACTAAGAGTTTTGCACTGAAAGATATTAAGACACTTTTTAAATAAATTACAAAACATTTTGGTGCCAAAAAGATATCTGTTATACGTTGTTGTTGTTTCTTTTGGCTTATCCCGGTTAGGGGTCACCACAGCAGAACTCCGGTCCGCTAATGTTTGGTAGTGGATTTTTACGTGCCAAGTTACCAGCCCTGATGCACAACCTTCAACAAAGGCATGCCCATTCACGCATGCCTCCATACAGAAGATGCTCTAGCTGAGAATCGAACACGACAACGTCTTGCTGTGAGGTGACAATGCAACCGCAGCACCAACTTTAAATCAAAAAAGGTAAATTCTTTATTAAAACACTTAGGAGAACTGTTAATAAAACAAGCAGAAAATATGGACGTTGATACTATAAATAATAAATTAAGTATTTTTAAAGTAAGCAAAAAAATGCCATACATGAGAAGGAAATGTCAGACAATAGAATTACAGATGTACAACAAACAGGAAAAGGTAATAGCCAACAAATACAAAAAAATAATAATAATAATTACTGAGTTTCTGGGCTAGTCAGTGTACAAAATGAGGAAATAATAAATTACAAGAAATAAGAACTAAGATGGATAACAGAGATTGCAGTCAATACTGTTACACAGAGCAGACATCAATAAATAATTTGCTTGCACAAAAAAATTACAACAAAGACATATTTCAAACTTTAGAAGAAAAAAACTAGCAGTAATGCATTTAAAAATGATAATCAAAGAAAAAAAAGAATGCCACTGATTTACAAAATAAAGAATTTAAGAGGTGGATGTTAAATTTTGAGATATGTCTGATGTAAACATTTAAAGCTAATTACCATATTGACAATATTCCCCAAGAGTTAATTAAGATGGTTGGGATTTGAAAAATTATGTGGACAGTGAGCTAACTTTTGACCAGCATGTATCTGTTGCTGAAAGAAAGTCCTATTATACTAAGCAGTTTATAAGCAAAGGGATTGTGTCTAGATCTAGGAATGTAAATGTTCTTTTTTACTCAACACTCATTAGGCCAGTCATTAAGTGCAATGCACCTTTTGGCATATATATATATCTGTCCAGACACATGCAACAACTGAAATGTCTACAAAGTTACCTTACTAAGAGGATGCAAGATCTAAACAACATGTCCTACACTGAACACCTCAAAGCCCTGTCACTATACTTGGTATCCTATGGACTGCTAAGAGGTGATTGGTGTCTGGCATAAAAAAACGTCCTCTGACCCAATACTGATGGATTTACTGCATATCAGCAAGTCAAACAGCATCAGAAATACTCAGTCTAGGGAACTTTACCTCTTTTACAACATCAATAGAACAGTTTGGTGGGACAGGTATATCTCGCAGAAGATACTGCTAGTGCAGAACAGACACCCCATCCACAAAAAACAAAGTTCATCCTTGTCCATATCCAAGCACAACTTAGATGTATGGATGAGAAACAGAACATTTACCCCAGGACTGCCTTCATTATTAATAATGGACAGAGACAACCCTTGAACGCTTTATTCCATGCAGAGATTCTCTCAAATTAACTATGGTATGATCCCAGTTATTCTCATTAGGGGTAATATATAATGATTGACCATGGGATGGATAAGGTCAGTCTGCATCCAAATGGGATAGATTATTTCAAACTCAAAAAGGAAAATTGGCTTGGCTTAAAATGGTCCACAAGGGCAGCTAGTCTAGTACTTACCTATGAACTCATGGACTTATTAATTTACCTGAAGAATAGGACAGACAAGAGAGTTTAGATCAAACATTAAAAAAATATTTTTAAAATCTCTTGGATTGTCCTATGTATCAGGAGAGTGAATTAGACAGATGTCATCAGATATCAGCTTTACCATAAAGTTCTTCTGTACAAATCAAACCAAGAACTATTGTTGGAAAATGTTGTACGTCTTCAGATCATGTAAAGATTCTAGCAGTAGTGATGTGGAAGAAGGTTTATTCATATGAGGATGTGAAACTATCAATAGCTGCAGATTTACTGTTTGATGTGATTAACTAAGATATCAGTTTGCAGACACTCATTCCTAGCTGCTGAGGTGGAGCATTCAAACATCTTTTATCTTTCCAACAAAATTAAAAATTATATGAAAAAGAGTTCCATTAGAATTTTCTTTCTTCAGGATCTTAGTCAAGACATGAAATGGAAGTACTGGGAGTCATTTAAGTTTCTGCAACCATGGAAAATTCATGGATGTTCCTATTTGGAGGCTGGACATATCATGGACATGCCCCCCTTCTTTTATGCATCTCTTTTTTTTCTCTCATGGGTTTGTAGACATATGATGCTTTCCTGGATATCTATCCTTTTCATTTTGAGTTTCCAGGTATGTGCAATTTATATTTATATATGGAGCTGTGATGACATCACTTAATATTGTGAACATCAGTTTAAGTGGTGCTAATAGTTTTTTTCCAAACTTTGTTTAATTTTGAAGTTTATTCATTCTAGGAAGGAAAATATATTTTTTATTGCAACAGTCTCATATTAGTGATGCATAAAAAATGGATATTAAAACAAAATACAGTTGAGTTTAGCATACATAAATTTACTTTTCATCATGTTGTGCTGGTGTCATAATATTAATTAAGCAAAGTTGTCCTTATCAGATAATTGTTTTATTGGCAAATCAGGTAGAACATTGTAAGTTACATTAAGTTTAAATAATAAATTAACCTCACTAGGTTCTAGTTATGCTCCATTTTATGACTCAACAGTTCTTGGATAATATGTCTGAAAGGCGGCTAAAATTAGGAAACACATTTCTCATTTTAGGAGATGGTTGGAATGCTATTTTGAATGTAGAGTTAGGTAAATATGTTTTATTCAAAACAGCAAAGTATCACGAGATGTATGTTTATTTGTTAGAAAAATAAATTGCAAACACAAAACATGTTAGATAGTATGGTGTACTAATTTTATTAATGGTAAGAACATACTCATGTTTTCCATGTGTCTAAGTTGTGTTCAAAAATAGATATGTATTTTTCATATAATATATATTTTTATATCATATGATGTTTTGCATTCTGCTGGTTGTTTTATACTGGAATATTTAATGTGGACTGACCATATTCTAATTCATGTAAATATTCCAAATAATAGTAATTTAATGGTATAGGTTGTTTAATTTTATTAATATTTTGCTGAGGAATTGGCTCCAAAATTCTATAATCTAGCTATGCTTATCTTGATTCCTAGCTGCCAAATACATTCTTTAATGAATCAAGCTGAAGTAATATGAATGTTAAAAGAAGGTAAAGATATTACTTCTCTGGAATATTATAGGCTGATATCAACTGTAATCACATATTATACAATTATAGCCACTGCAATAAATCAAACATTATTTAAAAGCATAGATGCAATTTTGTTTCAAACTTAATATGGATTTTGTCCAACTTTTTATTTACTTATTTAATACTTGTTGACCAGGAAAGTATGACTCAGACAGAGCCTATTTTCAGTGAAGGCCTGGAGAGAAATGCTCCAAACACTGTCTTTGGAATGTAGGAATACATCGGATGTTAACAAATATTTGCAAGCAGTAATGGAGTATATAATTTTGGTAAATTAGAAGAATATCACAAATGTGATTATATCCATTGGAAATATATTTGGGAGGTACTTGCTTACTAATCAGTACCTAATATATACATTTTGTATCATGATAATTATTATAGGAATCAGTACTGAAATAGTAATTAGGATTAATAATGAACTGTCATAGACATGATTGTCCAATATTGGCAACCACATTTTAACAATAAACACATTATAATATAACATGTTACAATGCTGAAAATAAACACCCAACATTAAATGATTACTCCAGTTGTAGAATATGCTGATGACACAATGTTAATATCATAAATTTTTCAAACTGATATTAAACTTATCTCTTCACATATTATGGAAGTCCAAAATATTGTAGACTATATTATTATGAAAAATCATAGAAACTACAATTAAATACAATAAGATCTTATGATAATGAAACTTGGAGTTTTAGTCTAGTAGCGACTATTTTAAAATTGTTGGGAGTGAGGTCAACAGCTCAGTTGATAGCTTTACTAGATTTAACGTATGAGTTATATTTAAGGAAAATAATAGCATGATTTGAAACATTACATAATTTTTTTTTAGTATTGGGTAAAGTAGATATTATTAAGATTAATATTTTGCCACTGATCTTGTTTCCTCTGCAAGATTGTTTAACCCCTTCAAAATCTCAGTGGATTAATAAACTTAAAAATGTAATTAATACATTTCTTTAGCTGGGAGGTTCTCCATGTATTCCATGGCAAATGGCAGTAGCTGCTTTAGAGAAAGGCGGTTTATCTGCACTAATTATACATACGTATGTTGTTGTATGCACTTTAATTAATTTTATAAATTTGTATTATGGTTCTAAGTAAATGCAACAAACCATAAAATTGTAATTATGTTCTGTTCCAGGTTTAATACTTCAATTATTGTTTTCTAAGTCAGTAGATACTAACTTACAGATTTACTTTTCTCCCTGTTTAGATCAGCTGATTTCTTTGTTAAAGAAAATACTTATTTCCTGATTTAAAAATTAAATTTTACATTGTTATCCAATTTTAAAATGACTTTTTTAACCATATTGAAAACTTGTCTTAGAAAGAATATTGTGAAGATAGTAATTCTAAGCATCCAGATATTGCTACATATTATAATACTCTTTTAAAGATGTTTGGCAATTAATTAGAGTTCCAACCAAAACTTGGACTACTCTGGGTAAAAAGACATTGCTTTATAAATATTTAATGGGTAGCTTAGATGTTAAGATTTATCCAGGCAAAAAGGGATGAAGAGAATTCGTAATACATATTTCAATGAAGAACTGTGAAGGACATTTTACATTGATGAAGAAAAAATATAAAGTGATAAGAAACAGATCAATACAGATATAAAAATAAAATGGAATTAATTTTACCCTGAGTAGAGACTGATAAATACGTTGCTTGGTAAAATGTAAATGACATTGTAATTATGAATCAGCTACTTTTTATCATTGTTGGTTGTGTGGACATATTAACGAATATTGGATTATTGCGCATAGATTAAGTACTTTGCTCACATAAATTAACCCATAATAAACAGTGTATAGTGGTCCAGCACAGATGCAAGCGTATAACACCCAAGCTGAATCCTAGCTGAAGCAATTCCTTCAAAGGCCTGCTAAACTAAAACTGACCCTTAATAAACAGTGTAAGTGGTCCAGCACACAGCCACGAGCATATAGACACCCAAGCTGAAACCTAGCTGAAGCAATTAATTCAAAATCCTGTTAAAGTAAATTAACCCATAATAAACAGTCTGCAGTGATCCAACACACAACCATGAGTGTACAGACACCCAAGCTGATACCTAGATGAAGCAATTAGTTCAAAACCTGCAAAACTAAATCAACTCATAATAAACAGTGTATATCTGTCTAGCACACAGCAAGAGCATAAGGACACCCAAGCTGAAACCTAGCTGAAGCAATTGCTTCAAAGACCTGCTAAACTAAATTAACCCATAATAAACAGTGTACAGTGGTCCAGCACACAGCCGTGAGCATAAAGACACCCACACTGAAACCTATCTGAAGCAATTCCTTCAAAAGCTTGCTAAAGTAATTAAGTGTGCTTTTCTACTACAGCATATACCTTTTTGACTGTTATTACCTTCTGTACTGGTGCACACATACTCTGGGTCAGTTCTGCTCCCCTCCACTTTTATTCATTTGTACAACACTTCTGTTAGACTGCAGCTGATAGATTTTAAATAAGAAACTGCCTCCCCTTCTTCTACAGCTGGCAACTACCATAACTGAACTTTATTCCATGCATATAACATTTAAAATAACTGCTCTTTGATGGTAAACTTAACAGCAGAACTAACACTACATTCTGCAGAATACTACAGGGACATTGCTGCAATATTCTAGATACTGACCTGAATATCCAAACTGATTGTTTTTTGTGGTCACTTAATTCCTTGCTCTCGGGCTCAACCCACTCTTCTACCCAACTCCCATTCCCACCCACCCCATCTTTCCTTAGATTTATACTATCTAACCACTCCCACTACTTCATATAGGCAAATCAGGACTCTGCAACATTTAAACAACTCTCAGCCACTCCCACCTATCTAATCACCTTGTATTTCACAACACTTTTAACTAATACTCACACAATGCCTGTAACTACATACAGATTCAACCTTACTATTATTACTTATAATCCTCATACTTTTTTCTTACAACCTAATAAGTAATCTTACATACTATCATTAACTAATATCACCACAAACATCTCAAAAGAGTCACCTTATTTTCACTACCCAAATCCCAACATACTTTAACTTAAATGTGAAACTTATTAATATCTTAACTTTTTTTGCCCACATACTACTTGCACATATTACCTCATGGTACGACACAATTCCCATATGACCCCCTCATCATGCTCCTACCAACAGTAACATAACTGAAGAAACACCTTTAAACCTCCTCATTTACCCTTCCATACTCTGCATAGCTATCATTCACCACATCCCATTCACCCCATTGCAAACACACAAAACTAACAAGCCATCCTTAACACATCACTTATACGTTACTATCATCATCCATACCATAGTCCAAACTGCCTCTAAGCTAGCCCTTTCTGGAGTTGTCCACCCAAACCCTGGCCCTAACAACTCCATCAACCATCCAGTAATACAAAACTCCACTCACTCCCTTCCACACCTTCCCAGAAGCCTCCGGCCTACTCTGCTTAACACAAACATTAGAAGCATTACAAATAAAATTTCAGAACTGCATGCAAACCTTTCCTCTACTCTTTTGATATTGCCCTGCTCATGGAAACATAGGTAAACCCTGATACAACTAATAACAAATTAATTCATCCTGGCTATAACTTCTGTGCAAGGATAGAACAACCAAAAAAGTGGAGGTGTTGCAATCTTATTTAAAACTCAATTGAACATTGAAATACTTGACCTTCTGTGAGAGAAATATGTATTCACATATATAGTAAAAAGTATTCATATATGTATTAGCATTATGCTTGCTGCATTAGGAGCCTAAAAGGGTTAACACATTTATTCTGCTACAGGCTTGAAAATAATTGCATGTACTTTCTGACTTTGCTTCTTGTCAGCTCAGTGAATGACCTTGTTCATACACTGAGAAACAGATGATTTTGCTAACGTTAGGAATAGGAACAATACAGTATTCTGAAATGTTACTAGACTTAAGCAAATAACCTTGTTCATACTGCAGCTGTAGATAAGATTATAGGCTGAAATCAGAATATGCTTTATGCTCAAAGCAGGAAAGAATCACTAATTGCAACACTGAAATATGAGTGAATTGTTACAGACCGGCAGTTAGCAAGGCCACATTGATATCTTAGGAAATTTTCACATGGGAAGTTTATACTTGCTATATCAGCAGAAAAACTTAGTAAACACCTGTCTTAGAACAATGCTAAGAGTTGTATTTTATTACGTCAGCTTAGAGGGCAATGGCTTATAAAACAGTATAATAATGAAGTATTTCCTGAATAATGTCAGACAAACTTCTGAACTGCATTTTTGTCTCCTTGTACAAGAATAAAGGAACCTTAACTGAACCTTGGCTGCATTGATGTTTGATTTTTCCTTTGACAAGTTGGTCCTTCTTTGACCGGAAGCCTCTTGGTTGCCCTGGATCAGACAGGCCTGGTGGCTGAAATCCGTACGGAAGAAGTTACCGAAATGGTTCTTCTTATTTGAAAAGATCTCCGACTGAATTGTCGTATAAACAGAGGCTGGCCACTTTCTGATCTGCGGCTGATGAGCAGGTTTCAATCAGACCAGGGTGATCAATTGCTGAGGTTCAGGTAAGGGGATTCTACTTTTTTCTGTTTTAGATCAGGGACTTGATTGTATTTGTTCAGTCAGGATTTTTTATGTAAATCCAGGGACAGAAAAATTGCTATCTTGTCATAGATCAGGGACTTTTTTCTGTTTTAGATCAGGGACTTGATTGTATTTGTTCAGTCAGGATTTTTTTATGTAAATCCAGGCACAGAAAAATTGCTATCTTGTCATAGATCAGGGAAGCAGAATAAGTAGGCAGGTAGTCTGAAGGGACTATAAAATCTTCATGGTACCACGTTAAAAAACAGGAAGGGTTACGTAACATTCATAAGGTTAGGTCAAAATGGGTAATAAATGTACAAAACAACCCCAAAATCCACTGTTAAACCAAAGACGCAGAATGCATGTGGTCACGACATGCCGATAACATTAAATACTACACGAAATGGGTTAATAAATATGAATTTGATGGTAAACTAGAAAAATCCTCAGAAAAAGTTGTCAGACAAATAGTAGATCCAGATTGGCACATGATCAGTGGCAACTGGAATCCCCGTGACGCTGCACTTAAGCCCCTTCCACATAACAGTGCAGAGTTAGACAACAGAGTAAAGGGTCTAACAGACCGAATTTCTGAAAAATGGAAACCTAGGGCAGACTGGACTTGCATTAATCAATGCATCCAACAAGAAGGTGAAACTGTTGATAGGTATTATGCCAGATTAATAGAATGTTTTAAAAAGCCATTGCGGAATGCAGGCTCCTGAAGACCAGACACAAGATTTCCCATATGAGCAGCAGTTAAAGAATGCATTTTTAAAAGGCAGTATTGCACCCATAAGTAGTTTTATTATGAAGCATATGGTAGACCATCGTACAAGCAGATTACAGTCACTGCTTGAATATGCAAGGCATGCCAAAAGGCATTTTAATAACAAAAAGAAAAAGAAAGCCCAAGTATTCGCTGTAGATGACGGAGAAGCTTATTTAGTACAGTCCGGAAAGAAGGGCAAGAAGAATGCCCAGGGAAATAAACAATCTGATCAGCGATCAGAGGACTTTGAAGGGAGAAAGAAAAGGGGTGAATGTTTTAAATGCAGTAAAAAGGGACATATGGCAAAGGATTGCAAGAGAAATAAGAAGGCAGCAATGAAGGATAAGAATCAAGAAGGTGAGGACTGACTATATGGTAGTCAAGAATCACTAGATGGGAATAACGGAGAAAGGACAAATGAGAATGTGATAGAGAGGCAGAGAATGTCATAGGAGAAATAGTGGAAGTGCAGGAAGCTACTGATAAATAACGGAGAAAGGACAAATGAGAATGTGATAGAGAGAGCAGAGAATGTCATAGGAGAAATAGAGGAAGTGCAGGAAGCTACCGATAAATAACGGAGAAAGGACAAATGAGAATGTGATAGAGAGAGCAGAGAATGTCATAGGAGAAATAGAGGAAGTGCAAGAAGCTACCGATAAATAACGGAGAAAGGACAAATGAGAATGTGATAGAGAGAGCAGAGAATGTCATAGGAGAAATAGAGGAAGTGCAGGAAGCTACCGATAAATAACGGAAAAAGGACACATGAGAATGTGATAGAGAGAGCAGAGAATGTCATAGGAGAAATAGAGGAAGTGCAGGAAGCCACCGATAAATAACAGGGAAAGGACAAATGAGAATGTGATAGAGAGAGCAGAGAATGTCATAGGAGAAATAGAGGAAGTGCAGGAAGCTACTGATAAATAACGGAGAAAGGAAAAATGAGAATGTGATAGAGAGAGCAGAGAATGTCATAGGAGAAATAGAGGAAGTGCAGGAAGCTACCGATAAATAACGGAGAAAGGACACATGAGAATGTGATAGAGAGAGCAGAGAATGTCATAGGAGAAATAGAGGAAGTGCAGGAAGCTACTGATAAATAACGGAAAAAGGACACATGAGAATGCGATAGAGAGAGCAGAGAATGTCATAGGAGAAATAGAGGAAGTTCAGGAAGCCACCGATAAATAACGGAGAAAGGACAAATGAGAATGTGATACAGAGAGCAGAGAATGTCATAGGAGAAATAGAGGAAGTGCAGGAAGCTACCGATAAATAACGGAGAAAGGACAAATGAGAATGTGAGAGAGAGAGCAGAGAATGTCATAGGAGAAATAGAGGAGGTGCAGGAAGCTACCGATAAATAACGCAGAAAGGACAAATAAGAATGTGATAGAGAGAGCAGAGAATGTCATAGGAGAAATAGAAGAAGTGCAGGAAGCTACCGATAACGCAGAAAGGACAAATGAGAATGTGATAGAGAGAGCAGAGAATGTCATAGGAGAAACAGAGGAAGTGCAGGAAGCTACCGATTGTAAAGAAAATGAAATATTAGACTTAGCCTTGTTGAGCTTGGAGCTCTATTTGGCAGACACGAAACCAGAAGTTACACTCCTGGTAGAGGGGAGGGAAGTCAAGTTTCTGTGCAATTCAGGGGCATCATGAACCCTGGTACAGCCCTCCAAACTACCAGAAAAGTCAGAGTCACATGATTACATTTTGGTGAAAGCAGCTAATGGACACCTGTATTGGGAGCCTCTCTCCCACAATATTGCAATAACAGATCCTGTTTCAGGATTAACCCAGAAAAGCAAAATTGTTGTTTCTGCAAAATGCTTAGTGAACATTTTGGGCAGAGATCTTATGCAACTATTTGGCATAGCAGTAGTTTCAACCATGCAGGGTATGGAAGCACAACGACAACTGAACACTTTTGCAGTGCAATCGGAGGGTAAAACATTTTATTGGTATAGCCAGGACTTGGTTACGACCAGTCCTGGGGCAATAACTGAAGAGTTAGTGAATGTGGCTATCAGTAAGTTCCCCTCCCTTTGCATTGATGTACAACACCTGTTGCACTGTACTTTGTATTATTGTAATACACCAGGACCTGACAAAGAATATGAGCAAAGATTGTTTAAAAACCATGCAAACAGATTAGTATTGCGTAATCTGTACTGGAACATGAAAGGGAACAGTGTAGTTAGCTGTTCATTGCCCCAGGAGTTCTTTGCACTTTATAAATCAAATCGTTTACCACATGTTAGTTTAACTAAAGACAAAGATGTGAAATGGGCAGACCTAGGAGAAAAAGTCACAAAATGGGAAAAGCAGACAGAATTAGAACTGTCACAACAAGGAGTACATAGACAGAAATTAAATCGGAGCACACAGACACACCCAGCTGTACACTTGCAGTCAAGTGATGGCAGCTGAGAAACACTCTTACTAGAAGAGGAAGAAAAAGCTTTATTAGACATACCAGAGACCCTCTGGTCAATAGGGCAATCAGATGTAGGACTTATTCGTACAGCAGGACCAGTTACCATCATGCCAAAATCAGCCTTTAGACCACAGAAAAGGCAGTACCCCTTAAGAAAAGATGCAGAAGCAGGTATTAAACCTATCATAGCAGCTTTACTTAAGGAAGGATTACTGGTGGAATCTCCCGATTCACCATGTAACACACCATTATTTCCAGTTAAGAAAGCAAATGAAGAATGGCGTATGGTCCAGGCTTTGTAAGCTGTAAATGACACAGTAATATCAAGGGCACCTACAGTGCCAGATCCACATACCCTATTAAATTATTTGAAGCCCCAACACAACTATTTTCCTGTGGTAGATATTAGCAATGCATTATTTGCAATACCAATACACACTGACAGCCAGTATTGGTTTGCATTTACATTTCAGGGGAAGCGGTATACATATACGCGACTACCACAGGGATATTTTGAAAGTCCAACGATATTCTCACAAGAGATGGCAAGTAACTTGGTGGGGTTTACCCCACCAAAAGGTGGTCAGATTTTACTTTATGTTGATAATATCCTGCTGGCAGCCCCTACCCAGCAAGATTGTAAGGAAGACACTATAACATTATTGAAATCCTTAGCCGTTAAAGGACACAAAGTAAGCAAAAACAAATTGCAGCTTTGGAAAAAACAAGTTAAATACCTTGGATATGTAATATCCAAAAAGGGTAGGACATTAGATAAAGACAGGAAAATAGCAATCTTACAAGTACCAAAACCCACAACCAAGAAGGAAATGATGTCCTTTCTTGGTACGACTAATTTTTGTCGGAGCTGGATCCCAAATTATGCTTTGGAATCTGCACTGTTGAACAATCTGATCTTTCAGAAGCCTATGGCAGCACAAGATTTGATATAATGGACACCAGAAGCAGAATTTGTTTTCTGTAAACTGAAACAATTGATAGCACCCTCATTAGTCTTAGGATTACCAAACTATCATAAACATTTTTTCCAAACTGTAGATTGTAAGCAAGGTTATATGACATCAGTGTTGACATAACAGCATGGGGACATGCAACGCCCCATTGCTTACTATTAATTGAAACTGGACCCAGTGGCGCGGTCTTTGCCCCACTGTGTACAAGCAGTAGTTGCTGCCGCAATGGCAGTGCAGGCTTCGGCCTCAGTAGTATTATCTACTGGTAAACCGATTAATCATGCACAGTTTATTTTAGATTTGTTAAAATCAATTCAGTTACCTCAAAACGTAGCTATTTCTAAATGCATAGCTCAGACCAAGCAACAAGATAGGATTTCAAAAGGTAATGCTAGAGCTGACACAGCTGCAAAGCAAGCAGCCTCAGAAGCATTTCTTTTGAACGAGGAATTACAACCTTCTGAGATTTTAGACTTAGAAATGTTAAAAACAATGCAATCACTTACTACACGAGCTGAGAAACAAAAGTGAGAAAGGCAAGGAGCACTCCTCAAGGAAGGACTGTACATCTCCAAAGAGGGAAAACCAATATTGCCATCTAATTTATTTAAATATGCAGCTTTGTTGAGCCATGGGCAATGCCATGTCTCAACAGGGGGGATGGTACAGTTAGTCAACCAAGTATTCACTACATATGGATTTAAAAATTATACTAAAACATCTTTTTGCAGTTTTCTGTTTCAGGTAAAGAGTCGAATCAACCGTTGGAAGCGACAGTAGTCCCAGAAAACTGAATCTGGGTAAAGACTACAAAACGTAAACATTGGAGTTCGCCAAAGAGGGAGGGACCATACCAGGTCCTCTTGTCGACACCCACGGCAGTCAAGATTGATGAAAAATCCTCTTGGATCCATTTGATGCACTGTAAACTTTGCAAAAACTTTGAGCTAGATAAAAATCTTGCTGTTCCACAAAAAGACTAAACATGACAAAATCTGGAGTAAACAGGAATGCAGAACAACCCCAGAAGTATTGCATGGTTATCCTGTTGATTGTACTGATGACAATAATCTTTTTGCTATGGCCTATCCATTTTTCAGCCACATCAGCTGAACTGAATAAACGTGATGAGTCACCCATAGACTGGCACCCGAACTTTATCAAGCGATTACACGTGTGTATGCTGAGACTTTTAATGTTTCAAATTGCTGGATTCGTACAGCCATACCAACAGCATATGGGGGGTTATTAATGACTGCGGTCCCCCTAGGGGTCAATGAGACCTGGGAAAACTTGGTTTATGAGACTGTACATTATAAATGTTATACCAAAGCAAACAAAATGGGTACAGTTTGTAATTCAAATTATGACTCATTTCTTGAGTCCATGCAAAAGACTGTTAGGGATATACATCATAATCCTATTCATTTTAAGCAACTGTCTATAATAGATAGGAAAATGTTTCATGCAGGGCAGCCATATCTCAGTAAAGTAACTACTAAGGTAGAGGATTGTTATTTTGTGTGTAATAAGAAAGCATATAAATGGTTACCTGAGAATTGGTCCGGCAGTTGTTTTTTGGGGTACCTGGTTCCGGCCATGCGACACACTGCAGTTTTGCCTCAGGGAAATATACGAAACACCCGAGATGTAGCCAAGAAACCTGTCAGAAAGCCTGAGAATCCAGTGGGATGAATCGAGGTGGACTGGAAGGACCATCATACCATGGGTACCAAGCTGACGCACATGGACTTGAGTGATGCTGTCATATTGTGGGCGGGAATACTACCAGCATATGTAGCGGCAAAATCGATTTGAGAGCTGCATAAACCGTCCAAACTTCTCGAAGTAATGAGTAATGCAACTTTTTCTGCTCTTGAATTGATAACTGATGAACTGAATGCTATGAGAACTGTAGTACTCCAAAATCGTATGGCTCTCGACTTCACCTTAGCGGTGAGAGGAGGTGCTCTTTTATCAAAAAAGAATGTTACCAGCATGAGATTAATGACCACCTTGAGGTGATACAGCAAGTGTCAACTATGACCAAACCAGGCCCCAACCCACTGACGGACTTTTTCCAGAATCTGTTTGGGGGGGTGGGGTATCTTCATAATGAACATATTAATAGCTGTCTGTGTGGGAATACTCCTGTTGGGAGTGTGTGCGCGTTGTGGCATACACTGCATGAAAAAACTGATTAAAGAATTGATAGGCATGTCAGTATCTGAAACCTTGTATCAAAACACTGAAGTTGATAAATTGCTGGAAAATAAAATGCTTTCAGAAGTTTAAACTATATGACTTACCTAACCGCAAATCCCACGTGGAAGAGGTTGGGGGAAGAAATTAACTGTTTATGCTTTTGAAGAGAATAAAAGTGTTAATAGGGGAGAAATGTGAGAGAAATATGTATTCACATATATAGTAAAAAGTATTCATATATGTATTAGCATTATGCTTGCTGCATTAGGAGCCTAAAAGGGTTAACACATTCATTCTGCTACAGGCTTGAAAATAATTGCATGTACTTTCTGACTTTGCTTCTTGTCAGCTCAGTGAATCACCTTGTTCATACACTGAGAAACAGATGATTATGCTAACGTTAGGAAAAGGAACAATACAGTATTCTGAAATGTTACTAGACTTAAGCAAATAACCTTGTTCATACTGCAGCTGTAGATAAGATTATAGGCTGAAATCAGAATATGCTTTATGCTCAAAGCAGGAAAGAATCACTAATTGCAGCACTGAAATATGAGTGAATTGTTACAGACCAGCAGTTAGCAAGGCCACGTTGATATCTTAGGAAATTTTCACATGGGAAGTTTATACTTGCTATATCAGCAGAAAAACTTAGTAAACACCTGTCTTAGAACAATGCTAAGAGTTGTATTTTATTACGTCAGCTTAGAGGGCAATGGCTTACAAAACAGTATAATAATGAAGTATTTCCTGTATAATGTCAGACAAACTTCTGAACTGCATTTTTGTCTCCTTGTACAAGAATAAAGGAACCTTAACTGAACCTTGGCTGCATTGATGTTTGATTTTTCCTTTGACACCTTCCATTACCCACATTAGGTTCAGCAGAAGTTATAATTGCTAAATTACATATTAATACTAAAAAAAAACTAAATTTAAGTGGCTGCTACCTTCCACTAGGTAACAATACAGATACCGTAGAAAATCTACTTCATTGGGCCTCTAACTCACTTCCTCAAGAAATCATAATACTAGATTTCAATATTGATTGGCTAACAAGCAACTTCTCCAACCCTACAAAGTTCATCATTCACCATGGGTTTTTGCAACTTATTCAAGCCCGTAGTGTTTTGCTGTCTTAGGCTATTGTATAAACTGAAACATTTACTCTGTGTAATTATCTCTTGGCTAGTGGGGGCTGGTTCTTCTGTGTTCTTGTAAAAAAAAAGTTGTTATTCTGGTCTTGCCCTAACTTTGGTAGGTCTCTGTATTTGCACACAGTGCAGGCTGGAGAAGTTGTTTGACCGCAACTGAGCTACAAAATATAAGTATCTTTTGATTATTTTTACAGATTACTGTTTTTATAATTTAATATATATAAAGCACTTTGTCTATTCAGAATCTTCACAAATCCTTATCTGTTTAAAAACTTTCATTTGACTCTGTAGTGCTTTTATTTTGTCCCAACCTCCCTCCCTGTTGGTGTCTTGCTCTTATACTTGGTGGCTTTGCAGTTGCCCGCTCCTACTGTGACACACCTCCCAGTCTAGTGTCATTAGCTCATTCTTCTTAATACAGAGAGAACATTTGATAAGGCCTTCTGTTCCTCCTTTTTCCCTTTTCAAAAAGTAAAACAAAACTTTTTTTTTCTTTTTCGCCTGAACCTTCTTGTGTTCTGACTGTCCTTCTCAAACATATTGGAAATATACAGTATATTTCAGAGCATTTGTTATAACTGTATTTGCTATAACTGATTTAAGTATTTTTTCTGGCTTTTTGAATATTTACTGCTTAGCGACTGCATCTTAGCCTGTTTATACAGCTCTGCATTCTATTTAAACTGTTTTTGTGTTGATTAACTGTTTTGCACTCTTAAAAAGTTATTTGTTGCTTAATTTTACCTGTAGGCTAACACACTAAAGTGTGCTAGCCGCTTAAAAGCATTTATAGCATTTACTGTCTGTTTTTTTCCTTGTCTCTGTAAAAAATAAATAAATAAATAAATAAATAAATAAATAAATAAATAAAAATCTCTTGTTTTCCCACCTTACTGAACTAGAGTAGTCCAGTTTCAGAGTTGCTGATCCCTGGGCTTTGTTTTTAGTTCCTGTTACTGATCCATTGCCTTATTAGGAAGGAGGGAAGTTTCTTTGCTTACCAGTGGGAGTGGGAAGCACTGAGCAGCCTTTTTGTCCGAATTGGTGAAGTTTCAGCCAGAAACTAGTAGTCCATTGGTCGTTTTGGGCCAGTTCCTAGCTCCTTTCAGCCCCCTGCTATAAAACACGCTAAACACTCGTTTTCCAGCTTGTACCAACTCAGCACAGATCCTCGTGGTGGCCTGCAGAGTGATCCAAGCAGCAGAGAGCTAAAAGAGTGACTTTCTACCAGATATAAGTATTTTTTGTGGCTTTCCCACTGTTATTTAGCTAGCGACTGCATTTCGCCTGTTTTACTGCTACTTTAAGTGATTTCTGCATTTTACACTGTTTATTGCACTTTAAGTTACTAATTGTTGCAAATTGTTTCTGTAGGCTACACACTAAAGTGCGCTAGCCGATTTACAGCATTTATAGTATTTACTGTCTGTTTTTTTTCCTTATCTCTGTAATAAAACAAAAAACCTCTTGTTTTCCCACCTTACTGAACTAGAGTAGTCCAGTTTCAGAGTTGCTGATCCCTGGGCTTTGTTTTTAGTTCCTGTTACTGATCCATTGCCTTATTAGGAAGGAGGGAAGTTTCTTTGCTTACCAGTGGGAGTGGGAAGCACTGAGCAGCCTTTTTGTCCGATTTGGTGAAGTTTCAGCCAGAAACTAGTAGTCCATTGGTCGTTTTGGGCCAATTCCTAGCTCCCTTCAGCCCCCTGCTATAAAACACGCTAAACGCGCGTTAGGAGTTGCCACTGTTGCACACAAGAGCAGCGGTGGTTAAACAAGGTTAAACTATTCGGGCCATCTAAATTCCACTCTTCAAATTGTCCCTTAGAACTACCTTCCTCGAGCTGTACTGCTGATCTAACCAGCATATCCTATAACTGAAAAGTTCATCTCTACTTGATTCCCAAGTAGACTATTCTCTATCTGTAAAGCCTAGCACTTACTCCTACAGTACTTGCACCTTGATAAAGCACTCTTATTATAGATAGTACCCCACCAGCCTAAAACCCACTTCCCGGAGTCCTTTGAAAGTCTCTTTATCTATTACTTCTAGTATGTCGAGGGATCAGTTGCTAGTGTCCTCTCCAGCTCAACTGGTGAACCTGGGAATATTGAGGCAATGTTACAATTGCCTCAGTACACAGACAATCCTCTCCTTCTCCCACAAAACACAAATACATGCGAGAGATGCAACTATACGGCCAAACTGGAGGCTGAGCTCTCTCAACATAGGACTGGCAAGACCAGACAGGAGGAGAAGGTAACCACACACAATACATACCCAGTCACACATGGTAATATCACAACTTCAAATCATACACATACTCACACAAAGACATACTCGGAGGCTCTGATCAAAAATTTACCAAAACAGCAGAGGCCACCAAAGCAGACACCCAAACAACTACCACCTCACGACTCAACACATGCAACACATAGACCACACAGTCAGAGTGTCAAACAGTCACAGCCCTTAAGGCCAAACAAAATGCCAGACACACTTGTCATTGGTGATTCCATAGTCAGACACACTGACGTCCCGCTCACCAGACTGAGTAAGGAGAAGGTCACAGTAAGCTGCCTGTCGGGCGCTGGAATCTGCCACATAACGCAAGCACTCAGGTCTCTCAACAGCAGGTACAAGTACGACTCAGTCATTGTCCACGCTGGTGTCAACGACCTGAGACGTACCTCCTTGGACTACATGAAAAGGGACATCGAGGAGCTCTCTGATTATGTAGCCCAGGCAGGTATGACCCTGACCTTGAGCAGTATCCTACCTTCACCTAGAATGATGCCACAATACAGTGATAAGATGATCAGCTTTAATAATTGGCTTAAATTCTGGTGTCATTCAAAGGGGATCCAATGTCTGTCTGCCTGGGATGACATGCTGGACAAGCCACGCTGCTTCAAGAGGATGGCTTGCACCTGTCACCCTGGGCTTCCGGATATTGGCAAAGGCTCTTGCCACCCCATAGTGCCTTTTTAGGCAAGGCTCAAATTCTAAACCTACCACCCTAGAACACCAAAAGGAAAAAAACTAAGGGTAATGCTGCTCAATGCCAGAAGTCTCACTCTCAAGATGCACGCTCGAGGCCCTTCTCAATATGGAGAACATCGATGTCTGTGCTGTGACAGAAACCTGGTTCAAGGCTCCTGAGAGCACCCCAGCACTAACAGGTTTCACCTCATATCATGCGTTCAGCCCCAAAATCTGGACAACACCAAGAAAGGAGGGGTGTCCATATTCATAAAGGACACCCACACCTCAAGGTTGGTGGCAACGCACGATGCATCGGAGACCATCCAGGTGCAATTAACCATAGGCAAGACTGCTCTGCAATTTGTAGCATGTTACAGGCCACCCTCTCAAACTCAGGAACCTCAAATGGCCTTCCTGAAAACATTGGAGGGGATAAATGTATCTCCAAACACCATCATACTAGGTGACTTCAACTACCCTAATATAGACTGGGAACACTACTCAAGCCCGAACACTCTAACCCAAAGATTCCTGGAGTTCATAAACTCAAATGCCATGAAACATCTAGTCACCATCCCCACAAGAGGAGAAAACATACTTGATCTCATCATCACGAACATGGGATCAACATGTTCAACACCGGAAGTATACCCCTCACTGGTGAGATCAGATCATAAACTAATCTCGCTGGAGGTCCTCATCCCGCCCCCACCTGAAACAAAAAGACCACAGTGAAAAACTTCTCAAAAGCCGATTTCACACTTCTAAAAACTAGTGTGGTCTCCTTTAAGGCCCCTGAGCCAGTGGTAAACATTACTCAAACCGCTGAATCACTTACAAATGCCTTCTACCAGCACCTACAGGACTGCATGGATCAGGCAATCCCAAACAAAACTAAGACTCTCTGTACCAAAGGCAAGCGTCCAGTCTGGTGGACCCCAGCCATAAACAAGCTCTACAACAAAAGGAGGAAGCTACTACAAGATAGAGCAAAATCCTTGAAAGGTAAGACACCTTTGATCATTATAAGTAAAAAACTAAGAGCTCTCATAAAATCATCCAAGGCAAATTTTGAGAGAAAAATCGCCAAGGACTCTAAAGACAATCATAAGGCCTTCTTTAGCTATGTTAGAAACTGAGGGGGAAACTCCCAGATATGCTCAGAATTAGTTCAAAATGATGTGAAAATTACTGAACCTACACACATTGCTAACATACTGGCTGACAGGTTCAGTGCAAACTTCTCCCCTCCCCAAAAGGAGAGATATCTATTCCAGAGGATTGTAGCCCCCCAAACATCTCCAACGCCCAGGTGAGAACTGCCCTCACTAAGGCAAAAAACACAGCATCCATGGGACCGGATGGTGACCCGGCTGTGTGCTTCATAAACTCAATGAGGAATTAAACCCACAGTTAGGACAGCTGTTTAATCTTAGCCTCACCTCAGGATACGTACCCAAGGAGTGGCGCACGGCGACTGTGGTCCCACTTCATAAGTGCAGTGCCTCCACAGACCCTGGAAATTACCGCCCCATTAGCTTGACAAGCCTTATCTGCAAAGCCATGGAGAGGATCATAATGGAACTAATAAATAAAGACATAGGGAACTTGCAGACTTTGGATCCAACCCAGTTTGGCTTTGTCAAAGGCAGATCCTGCCTCTTAAACTTGGTTGACTTTTTCAAGACAGTCACCAAGGCCATTGATGAGGGAAAGGCAGTCCATACAGCCTACCTCGACCTGGCAAAGGCCTTCGACACAATACCCCACTCAGGTATCATCGAAAAACTCATCAGCTTGAATGTAAACCCATACATCACAAGATGGGTTGCAAACTGGCTAAGTGACAGAACCCACAGGGTCAGAGTTGCTGGAGCCATGTCAGACTCAAAGCCTGTCACAAGTGGTGTCCCACAGGGCTCAGTCCTGGGTCCACTCTTGTTCGGCATCTACTTTTCTGAAGTACAAGCAAACACAGGAGGGTTATGGCTGACAAAGTTTGCAGATGACTGCAAACTGGGCGCTATAGTCGAAAACACATCTGACACAGATATCCTCCAGAAGGGCCTCACAGAAATGGATAACTGGTGCCAGAGCCATGGCCTGAAGTTAAATGCCAAAAAATGCATAGTCATACCCTTCGGGAAAAACAACTTTACCCCTAGCTACCATATAGGTGGCAATCCACTGAGCACAGAAAAAGTCATCAGGGATCTGGGGACCCAAGTTGACAGTAGCCTTTCGTTTGACACTCATGTTGCTAAAGTAGTTAGGAAAACCTTCTATATCGCCCACCTGATCATGAAGGGATTCACATCTAGATCAAGGGAGGTCATCGTCCCCCTGTACTCATCACTCATTAGACCTATGATTGAGTACAATGCCCCGTTTGGAATGTATCTGACCAGACACCTGCTGCAGCTTGAAAGGCCCCAAAAGTTCCTCACCAAAAGGATAAAGGGTCTCAAAAATATGTCTTATGCTGCCCGACTGAAAGAACTCCAGCTCTATTCAGTCTCATACCGCTTGCTCAGAGGTGACCTGTGCCTGACATATAAGGCCATGTCAAACCCAGATTTGATAAATATGCTTCACCTCAAAAAATCTAGATCCCTCAGAACCACAAGGGCGGGAGACTTAAACCTTGACATGGTTATAAATAGAACGTGCTGGAGGGACAGATTCATCACCCAGAGACTCCCTATGCTGTGGAACAAAATCCCGGTACATGTGAGGCAGAGCACCTCGCTGGCCTTGTTCAAGAGGAATCTTGACCAATGGATGGGAGATCGCAGATATACCCCAGGGATTACTTCAGTGTCACTGCTTGACAGAGGCACAGAAAAATGATAGGCATAGTTTTTATTCAAACTAAAGGGGTGGCGAAAGCCACATAACTATGGGCTAGGCTTATAAATGCCCTTGGGCAGATAGCCTAGTATGAACCTATGAACCTATGAACTAGAGTCGATAAAACAACAAAGAGGCAATCAGCATTGGATTGGATATTGTCAAACAGGCCAGTCCAAAGACATCCTGAGTGACCAACTACCAACTTATATAATCAAAAGTCAAACCTGTCTATCAAAACTCAACACTTATCAACAAACACATAGTAAAAAATCCTTTAACCCCAATGACTTTATAGTCACTCTAGCAAATTGAAACTGGCACCCCTTGAAAATACTAAATCTAGATGGTGCTGTATCCTTCTTTACTCAACCTTCCTTGACATACTAAACCACCATGCACCCCCCAGAACTATCAGAATTAAAGCTAACTATGCCTCCTGGTTATCCAAAGAGACTAGATATCTACTACATAAAAGGGACAAAGCCTGGGTAAACTGGAACAAAACATGTACCCCTACTGACAAACAAAAATATCTTGAGCTTAGAAATAAGGCAAAGAAAATGATTAAAGGAGACAAAACAAGCTATTATCACAACATACACAGTAGACATAAAAACAATCCTAAAAAGTTTGGACAACCATCAACAAAGTACTTCAGCCAGGTAAACCTGGCACTCCTATCCCTGTAACCACTGACAGCACAACAAATATTTATTTATTTATTTATTGCATTTGTTTACTGGGGAAAGTCCACTGGGCCTAAATGAGCCCATTTTCAGTGGAGGCCCGGGGAGAAAAGCTCGACATTAATTATATACAAAGCCATATAAACACAACAAAAACAGAATATGCAGAGAGGTAGTAGTACAATCAAAGTATAAGAACAACAGTGATATTGTTTACAATAATGATATAGATATGGAGGTAAAAACAGCACACATTCAAATCACAGAGCTCTACCTCAATTAATACAAAGATATATAAACACAGCAAGAACAAAATATGTTGAGAGGCAGTCAAACTGTAAGAATAACGGTGATATTGTTTGTAATAATGGTATACATATGGAGGTAAAAATAGAATGCATTCAAATAATACCTAAATATAATAGCACATACATAATTATATACATATCTATCTATCTAGATATATATATATATATATATATATATATATATATATATATATATATATATATATATGTACTTTTTTTTTTTTTTTAAGCAGAGGAGAGTTATCTTCAGATAGGATACAGGAGGGAAAAGTCCAGACAGAGTGGTTGTAGAAGGAATAAGTGTAGTACAGAAGAGGGGAGGAGAAAGCAGTAATTGAATGAAGTCAGGATTTGAAGTTGTTTGTTGGGTTGCAGGTGCATAGCCAGTGAGAGGAGAGATGTAGTTTGATGGATTTTTTAAAGGAAGTGGGATTACTGGTAGTCCTGAGTGATGGAGTGAGATTACTCCATAGTTTTGAGATGGTAATGGTGGTTTAGTATGTCAATATAGCAACTCAGTTCAACAAATTCTTTACAGATTCCATTCTATCTTTAGCTAACCCTCAAAACCCTTCTACTACTTTAAATTCACCCAAAAACAGTACTACAGAACAATGCTTTTCACTGCAACCTGTCCCCATCTCCACTATTAAAGAGATGCTTAATAAATTAAAACCCACAACTCTTTCCACAGATAGACTACAAGTTGAATTCTTAAAAACTGACGCCAATGCAATTGCATATCCTGTAGCAATTCTAATTAATCACTCCATATCTGAAAACCTAATCCTTCACCTCTGGAAAATTTCCTACATCACTCCACTCCACAAGGGGGCAACTCTAAAGAACTTACTAACTGCCGACTACTCTTCATACTGTCTCCCTTCTTCAAAATCCTTGAAAGGTTGTAAACACACAAATCATAACATTCATAAACTCTCATAATCTACTCAAAAATACACAACGTGGTTTTAGACCATCACATAGCATGACTACAGCCCTTATGTCTTTCACTCAGACAGTGAATAACCACAGGAACAATGGAAAATATGTCTCAGCTATATTCTTAGACCTTTCCAAGGCCTTTGATATACTCATCAAAACTCTTTCAGAATTAAATCTAAGCTCACCCACCATTTCCTGGTATAGAAATTGCCTATCAGGCATTGAGCAGTCAGTCAGATGTCATCAGTAATTATCCCCACTACTCCCTTCTATTCTTGGACCACTGCTGTTTTCTGTTTTCACTAATAACCTTAATACTGCCACACTTCAGGCTTCTGTCATACAATATGCAAATGATTCCACACTAATCCTCCCCCCAAGCACTGCTACAACAAACACAATCCTCTTTTCTCGCTGTTGAAAAATGGCTCTCTGAACCACAACTAATATTAAATCTTAATAAAACTAAGCTTCTTATCTTTCCACCCACACAGCATTCTCCTCATAACCTTACACTTAACATCACCTCCAGTAATATTATAATCATATCTCCACTCAATCACATCAGACTTTTGGGGGTTGACATTAATAGCAACATGAGATTTGACATACATATATCCAGTACCATAAAGAAAGTACATAAGACACTAGCCATGCTACATAGAAAAAAACAGTTCTTAACAGATTCCACCAGAGCCACTATTGCATGTACCCATCTCATCTCCACTCTTTTGTATTCCTCACCAATCTTCATCAATCTCAGAAAATCTGGTCTTTCCAAGCTGCAAGTGTTTTATAATAAAATTGCCAAATTTGCAACCAATACTCCTCACAGAACACATCACTGCATTCCCCTTAAACAACTTAACTGGCTGGAACTTCCTCATCTCATTCTTTACAATCAACTTGTACTAACCCACAAACTGCTTCACTACCCTGAAAAAAAAGCCTTGTACTACAAAACTTACTACATCTAAGCACCAAAACTAGGGTCCTGCGATCCAATCAAAAACTTCTGTTGGATGTGACCAAAGCCAATAATTCCGCAGGTATAACCCTCTATAGCAACACTGTTGTTAAACATTGGAACAGCCTTCCACCAACATCTCAGCCACAACTTTCACTGCTTCCTTCAAAATAGCCTTAAAATCCCACCTACTGCAATCATGGCTCTGGAACTGTGACTACCCTGATTAGTTTTTTTATACTTCCTACTGCTCTATTACTAACTCCTTCTCTCTTAGCACATTCTCACCCACACTAATGTACCTTTGTCCTATTCTCTCCTACTTTCAATAACCCCTCAACCCAATTTCCTGTGGTAACTTGTATTACATCCTTAGTTTTGAGATCCTTTGAATCTGTATGGTATACCCAAAAATGTAACTATACACAATTTTGAATATAATCAGACTGTTGTAAGTCAGAATTAAATACTTTTTGTAAATGTATTTAGGTTTTACGATGATTAGTACTGTCATACTACAGTGTTACTGTTTTTATGTATATCAAAATATCTTATGTATACAAAATTGTCAGTTGTAAAAATTATATGCTGTATGTGGAGCTTTTCTCCCTGGGTCTCTGCTGAAAAAGTTGGACTTTCCTAATTAACAAATATAAAATAAATAAATGTATTAATTAATGAACTAATTAATTTAATATTTCTTAAATTGTAATATTAATTTTGTACCAGAATTGTTTTCTTCTTGCTCTTAGTTATAAGTATCAAATGTGTAGTAGGTTGAAGTTATGCTTAGTTTCACTAATAATGAGAAATTAATTTTGACAATTGATAGGCTGCTCCAGTAGCAAAATGTTCAGAGTCTCTGGCTTTGTTAACCGTATCTGTGAAGGAGAGCAGGACTGTTATGGTAGTATGGGCAAGTCTGAATCTTTGTTGAGTGGGAGTGAGAAGAGAGTTTTCTAGAAGGTGTTTGAAAACTTGCTTCTATATATATTTCTCTAATATTTTGAATAGAGCATATAGGACAGCCATGGGTCAAATGTTAGTGACATAAGTAGAGTTACCTCTGTTGTGCAATGGAATAATGTGGGACTTTTTCCATAATAATGGAACATATGACTCAATGATTGATCAGTTAATGAGACTACTAACTGGACAGGCTAAGGGAAAAGCAGCTAGTTTGAGGTGTTCAGGAGAAAGGTTGTCAGCATCAGTTGAGCCTGGTTCAAGTTTGTGTAAAGGTTTTTTGATGGAAGTAATGTTGACAGGATGAAGAGAGAAATTTGGAGTAACAAGGTTTGAAGCTGAAGTGGTAATTGTTGAAAGACGAGATAAGACAGAGTTAGAAGATAGACTTATCTTATTCTTGGCATTGTTTGGGAAATATGGTGTTTTTGAATTCAGTGGATTTGGATTAGTCTAGGTTAAGTTAAGTATGCCATCAGTAAAGTATGTGTTAAAGATGGTGGCAGTTTGACTAGGTGATTTATATGGGTGTGGGTTAGGGGTACTTTTTCCATGGTTGAGCATATAGTTAATGGTAGAACAAAATTTCTTTGCCTTATTTTTGTTAGCTGTTTGAAGGTTATGGTAATAGTTGTTTCTGTTTTATATTCTTGTTTTCTTTTTTTCTTTTTTTTTTTTTTAATACTTAATTATGAAAGTCTCCAAGTTTTGCAGATACGGAGTAGTTTTATTTTTTAGCCAGCATTTCCAAGCTATATTTCTCTTGGACATTACACAAAACTTGAAAAACTGGTGTAGAACAAACAGCTAGACAACCAATAATAATTCAACTAACTCTTTAATTACTCGTAAATAAATCCATAAAAATAGTTGAGCACTTTCATTCCAATATCATCAGTGGAACTTCATCAGAACTGCTCTCTAAACACAAAAAATTTACTTAAATACTTACATAAAATAGTCACATGATAAAAACAACCAATAAAACTGTTACTTCCATTAAAACATCCATTAAAACGTAATTAAAACTTGTTAAGCATCATAGTATGTTAGCATTAAAACAGGATAAACTGAACAACTATTTAGCCCTGGGTAATTCATAGCATTCAATCTGGTCTGCCATTTTAATTCACTTTTCAGTAAATGTTCATCAACAATATAACCACGAGGATCATTTGTAACTTGTTCAGCAACAACAAAATCAAATGACGGTATAAAAAGTAGGGCAGGACCTACAAACTGCTGCATAAACAGCTTGCTTTTAATTGCATGAAAAATGGTCATTAATCTTATAAAATCTCCTTTGTACTCACCTCTTATATAAAAAAGCTCCTAACTAAACTTAAGCACACAAAACTTGCAGCTGACATCCTTCCCTCAGAATGCATACAAATTGCAGCTGACACCTTAGCCTATCCAATTTCCATACTAATTAACCACTCCATATCATAAAGCCATGTACCTTCTCTGTGGAAAATCTCACACATCATTACCCTCTACAAAGGAGGCTCCTCTACTGATCTTTCCAATTATTGCCCTACTGCCATCCTCTCCCCTCTCTCTGAGATCCTTGTGAACTGCATTTACTCTCAGGTACTAAACCACCTCCTAGCTA
Organism: Protopterus annectens; assembly: GCF_019279795.1. Lineage (NCBI taxonomy): Eukaryota > Metazoa > Chordata > Ceratodontiformes > Protopteridae > Protopterus > Protopterus annectens. Next base: position 935,475,673 of record NC_056741.1, on the reverse strand, counting down.
ACAATCTCCTCTCCAAAGCCCAATATGGCTTCAGGCCATATCACAGCACTACTACTGCCTTAATCTCTTTCACCAACATTATCCTCCATCATAAAAACAATGGACTATTGTCCACTGCTATATTTCTAGATCTATCTAAGGCATTTGACATGGTATCACACAAAATGCTACTCTCTGTTTTCACTAATCCCTCTTTCTCCCACTCAGCCACTAATTAGTTCCAAAGCTATCTGACCAGCCGACAACAATCATTCAACTGGAAGGATAGCCTATCTCCTTGTCTCCCTATTACTTTTGGAGTCCTCAAGGCTCCATCCTTGGCCCTTTACTATTTCCCTGTTCACCAACTATCTACATACCATCACAAAGCCTCCTTCCCTCATACAATATGCAGATGACTCCACCCTCATCTGCTGTGCTCCCACTCTACCAGAACTTCAATAGATCACACAACAGTCATTCTCATCAGTAGAAAGCTGGCTATCCAACGTCCATCTTCTACTCAATCCTAATAAGACCAAACTCCTTATCTCCCAACCCTCTAAATCCAACCAAACTCCCACCCGCTTCAAGATCTTTGCCAAAGACAAAATCATCATCTCCCCATCAGATCACACCAAACTTCTTGGTGTGGAGATTGACAACAATCTCAAATTTGATGTCCACATATCTCTTACTATTAAGAAAGTACATAAAAATGTGGGGCACTTTATAGAAATAAACTATACCTAACCAAGGCAGCTGGAACTTCCATTGTCAGCTCCTAATATCCAGCTTACTCTACACCTCTCTTATACTAACTGACCTTAGACAGTCTGACTTAAACAGTTTGAATCTTGCTACAATAAAATAGCAAAATTTGCAATAGGTGCATTCTATTGCAGCCACCATTGCCACTCACTAAGAGAACTAGATTGGCTGGAGCTCCCACAACTTCTTCACCTAAACCAACTCTCTTTTGCCCAAAAACTAGTAAACCATCCTCATAAAATCCCATCACTTCAGAACTTTCTCAAAACATACTGCTCCTCTAGATCCCTATGCTCCAACAGCAAAAGTTTTGTCACCAAACCCAAAAACTCTGTAGGTGAAGCCTTATTCTCATGTGACATACCCAATCTATAGTATAACATCCCCCTCTATAACCACCTTACCGTCCAGCAGTCAGTTCAAGAGTGCACTCAAGTCTCAGTTAAAACTGCACTGGTTCTGCCCCTGTCCCAATCCTGACCAAAAACTCCTATCCCATACAATATAGTACTCCTTTAAGTATCTGCTACTGAGCATACTAGACCTTAGTACTACTGTCTCTATAGCTTGATTACATACATTTTAACTTACTCTGTTTTCTCCTAATTGCTACTAGTATCTATTGCTGTTTTAGTGTATGTTATTACTATGTATCTTTTTGCTCTGTTAGTATTGTATATCATGATCAGTGTAACTCAATTTTATGCTTATGTGTGGATCTTTTCTCCCCGGTCACCACTGAAAAAGGACCTGTGTCCAGCCAGAATTTCCAGGTAAACATATGTAAATAAATAAATAAAAAAAAATAAAATTCATCTCTGATGTTAATTTGCTATGTAACTATTCTATTAGAGGATTGTAAACAACTACCACACTTGGTCATACCACAGATTTGTCTCCCATTATTACTATTTACTGATGGATTATGCTCTAAATAATTTTTAAAGGCTTTCCCCGTATTCTCAAAAGCTTGCACATTGTGCAAGATTGGTGCAGGAGCTAAAGCGGGCAATATGTCTGCCATGCGATTCAGAAACAGCCTGCAGGGGCGTGCAAAGAGCTCCTGCACTAATCCTGCATGGACGAAGCCCTTGTATACAAATCACTCCATTTGCAGGAGAAATCCATGCAAATGAGGTGAATTTGCAATCCAGGAAGCTTGCGACCATCCATGCAGGACTAGCGAAATCTGCAGAAATGTACTCCGGTAGTAACCAAGTACATTTCTGCAAAATCCAAAACAAAGCTATGACAGCCCCAAATAAAGGCAGCATATCATGTAGTAAGCATGCCAATGGCCAAGTATAAGGCCATTGGCATTGCAAACAGTATAAAAATTTAAAAAAATCAACTTTTATTTTTTATTAGCTGATCTCTGATGTTTAAGCATAGGGCAGTGGCGTGCAAACAGGATCAGGGGGGAAAATAACAAAATTAACCTAAATTAAGCAATCTAACTAAAATCAGTATTCTGCCATGCAAGTCAATGGCAGGCAGAAGACAACCTGGCCAGTGAGTAGTGGTTGCTAAGGGGGGTGGCTCAGTGTGAGACATGTAACTATGCATTAGCAGGCAATCCTATGCAACTGAGGGGAAGGTTAATGAATCTCATTTTTCCCCAGGATGTGAGTCAGGTCCCAACAGTGTAAGAGTAGGAATAGCTTGGTGCAAGCCTAGGAGGTAGGCGACATCATGGGGGTGTGTGTCAGGCATAAGCGGATTGGAACCCTGTGGCTCGGGGTTGCTCCTAGCTTAGACAAACCCAAACAGTGCCTGTCTAAACCTGCCTAGCAGTCTTTACAAAGCCTAAGCAGGTGTGCGCTCTGCACACCGCATTGTTCAGGAAGAAAAAAGAGGTTAAACGAAGAAATAGCAGCAGTGTGCATATTTGAGCACTCTGTTTGCACGGCGCAAACATGGGCTTAAACAGGAAGGCAATGGGAAGGGAAAACATCAGTAGGAAGATAATCAAGGAGAACTAGATTAGATGGCAAGTGAAATGTATCAGAATCAGCCAGTTACACAGGCAGCAGACCAGCCAAGCCCAGAGCACTACTATAAACTAAGCAAACACCTTCCCCTCTTGTTTTTCCAACACTCCACATCACCGGTGTATACAAGCAGGGAAATTTTAACTAACAAACCTACAAAATGAGAGGGGCTGCAGCAGGCAACATAGAACAACATGTGCAAGAGGCTGAGAGTGATGAGGATGTGAATGCTGCTGAACAACCCACAGTGAGGAGATGGAGAAGTGTGTACAGACCCAGGGTAACCTAACAGAGGCTACATGAGCTGGATATAGTGGAGTGCTATAGGGTGGACAGAGACCTCCTGCAGCAATGTGTTGAGCTGTGCCAGCCACACCTGTCACACCAAACTGATTGAGGGGAACCCATCCCAGTGGATACCAAGGTATGTGTAGGCCAAGGTATACTAGGCACAGTTACCTCCCAAAGCACAACTAGGGATATCATAAGGATCTTGCAGGCATAAGCATCCGAAGTATTCCACCACTTCCTGGATGCCATGTCAGCACATGACAGTGAGCATGTATATTTCCTCAACACCCATGAGGTGTTGACCAGCAATATGCGTCTCTTCCACCAAATAGCAGAATACCCTGGGGTAGTGGGTGCTATAGACTGCACGCACATATGCATCAAAGCACCACCTGGTGAGCAGGGTAGGGCCTACATCAACTGCAGGGGCATCTCCTCCATCAACTGCCAGGTTGTATGTTATGCCCAGGGCATTATAATGAATATGTGCGCTGGCTGCCCTGGAAGCTATGACGATTCCCACATATGGCATCTGATGCAGCTGTACCAGAGACTTGCCACTGGGGATATCCCCTACGGTCACCTAGTAGGGGATACTGTGTACACACTGGAGCCGTGGCTGATGACATCCATTAGAAATGCACACATACCTGAAAAACAGCACCATAATGAGGTACACGCACAGGCCATACTTATTATAGAGTGTGTGTTTAGGATGGTCAGGTCATGGTTCTGGTGTCTGGACACTTCTGGTTGAGCCTTTCAGTACTCACTAGCTACATGTACCCAAATTGTTGTGGTATGTGCTATGCTACACAATATGATTCTGCGGAAACAACTGCAGAAGGAACAGCATGGGGCAGGACTACACAGCCCCCCCATCAATGCCTAGACCTGCACAGGCACAGAGTGACCCAGAGGAGGAACAATCTGAGCCTGCCCCAGTAGGCAAAAGGAGGCGTGCCCAGTATGCCCTGGCCTTGGCAAAGAGGCAACACATAGCACATGCACTGACACAGTAGGGACCCTGGGAATGACACCTCTCTCTGAATTGCACATACAGTAAAAGGGATGCCAAACATGACATTACCTGTGCTCAACCATGTATAGGGAGTATACTATGGCATCGAACATAGGCAGCCCACCAGCACCATTCGCAAGTCTGGCACACCCACAAGGTAAGTCAATCAACCTACCAACTGCCAAATGGAGTAGAATGAATTGTCACCTGTAGCTATGGTATGGATGTGAGCATACAAGGGAATTGGGTGGCTGAATGTTATGGCAGCAGACAGTAGACACCCATAGGGGCACCATGACATCTGTAACACATACTGGAGTCACCATAGTAGCCAGTACTAGACAGGGTGACAAAACCCACTGCAGGAAATGTGCTGAGTGACGTGTGTCCATATGACCCACACATGCCAGTCAGGATGGTTCACATATCAAACAACAGTCTCAGCCAGCAGGACATTTGTAGACAAACCCAAACAGAGCCTGTGCCATGGCCCCAGAATGATGGCTATGGTTAACCTCCCCCCCCCCCCCCCAGGCCTACACAGACAGACCACAGTAGGGCAGGCAGTGGGATGTTAATTCTGAAGGGTAAGAAGTCAGACAATAATATGGTGGGCAACCAAAGCCATGATCTGTAGCACACTGGTATGCCTCTAACCAGCATTATAGGTAAGACTACAGACTGAAATGGAGTACCCAACATACCAGTACAATCCCAGCAAATGCATACAAGTGTCAGGTGTGCCCCCCCATCCTACATAGACATATAGTAACAGTCAGGTGTGCCCCCCAATCCTGTGTAGAAATGTAGAAACAGTCAGGTGTGCCCTCCCCTGCTATGCAGAAATGTAGTAACAGTCAATGCCAAATGATCCAATGATACCTTGCAGAGACAGCATGCTACCTGTTAGTGTACAACACAAAGGTCAGCACTGCAGTACAAACTACCTGAACTTGACCCACACAAGCAATACAGACGGCCATACTGGGCATGCTCATACACTTAGAGAAATGAAGGCAATGTAAGTCAACAACATACTGAAAGGTCATACTGGGCATGCTCACACTCTTAAAACACATGAAGGCCACGTCTGCAAACACCAGTGGACCAGACATATCTGGGAGTCTCAGTTTTAAGTGCAGACACTCATCAGTATGCACCACTCATGCCTTGCACACACAGTGGATAGGAATACAGACATATATGTAAGGACAACACACTATAATAAACCAAAGGTAGATGGACATAGATGTGTGGAAGAGGGTGACTGTGACAAGGAGCCATCCAGGCCTGTTCCACCCAGCACACAGCCAAAGGGCCCCAAACACATGAGGTGCAGATGTCACTCATTGCAGATACTAACCACCAGCATCTGTCAGCATTACAGATCATGTGGTGTACGTGCCAGCTGTGAAACATGACTGTACAAGGAAGTAGTCATCTAGCAACTGTATGCATGTACCTGTGAAATATGACCCTGTGTGTGCCCGCATGTGGCGTGTCAACCCCCAAATGAATGGGTAATGGCCCATGCACACACACTTCCCTCCCCATAGCCCTACTATGACAAGCCCGCTGAGGTCATCAAATGGGAAATACACCTTTGGGAGAGTTGTAGCCTCTTAATCTCCATGGAGCGTCCCATGACTGTGTACTGCTGTAGTGTGATAAGCTAATTAGGTAAGAGTTCAAATCCCAGATATAGCAACTGTGTCTGTGTGTGTGTCTGTCTGACTGTGTAAAGAGCAATGCTTTTAAGGGTAGTCACACTCCCAACAATTTAAATGCTCAACCATGACTAGGCTGCTGATGTCATCCACCTAGGAAATACGCCTCTAGGAAGATTGCAGCCTAGTAATCTCTATAGCTCATCCTGTAACTGTGTACTGCTGCCATGTGATTATGCTCTTAGGCTAGTCACACTCCATACAATTCAAATGCTCAACATTTGCAAGGCTGCTGATGTCATCCACCTAGCAATACACCTCTGGGAAGCTGTAGCCCAGTAATCCCTGTAGCATGTCCTGTAACTGCACACCACTGTTGTGTGATAAACTAGCTAGGTAGGAGTTATATTCCCAGACATTGCAAGTGTGTGTCTGTCTGTGTAGAAAGCAATGCTTTTTAGGCTAGTCACACTCCCTACAATTCAAATGCTCAACCTTTGCAAGGCTGCGTCCTGTAACTGTGTACTGCTGTAATATGATAAACTAGTCAGGTAGGAATTCTATTCCCAGACATGGCAACTGTGCGTGTGTCTGTCTGTGTAGAAAGCAATGTGTTTTAGACTAGTCACACTCCCTACAATTCGAATGCTCAACCTTTGCAAGGCTGCTGATATCATCCACCTATTAATCTGCCTTTGCTAAACAGTATCCCAGTAATCTATGTAGCACGTCCTGTAACTGTGTACCGCTGTAGTATGAAAAACTAGTTAGGTAGGAGTTCTATTCTCAGACATGACAAGTGTGGATTTGTGTGTGTGTGTGTGTGTGTGTGTGTGTGTGTGTGTGTGTGTGTGTTTCTTTGTCAGTGTAAGTAGCAATGCTTTTGAGTCCATTCAATGGTCCACTTTGATAAGTGTGCCAATGTCATAAACTGTGAAATACACTTTTGGGGAGCAGATACATCAATAATATCCGTGGCATGTGCCGTAACTGTGTACTGCTGTAGTGTGATAAACTATTTAAGTAGGAGTTCTAATCCCAGCCTTGGTAAGTGTTTGTGTGTGTCTGTCTGTGTAGAAAGCAATGCTTTTTAGGGTAGGCACACCCCTTACAATTTAAATGCTCTACCTTGGTAAAGCTGCTGATGTCATCCACCCCAAAATACACCTCTGTGAAGGTTGTAGCTCAATAATCTCTGTAGCGCGTGCCATAACTGCATACTGCTGTAATGTGATTCAGAACTCTGGTAGGGTTCTATACCCACCCATGGCAGTTCTGGATGTTTTGTATGTGTTTCAATGTCTGTGTAGGGAGCTATGCATTAGAGGCTAGACACACTCAGTACATTTCAAATTCCATACTTTGGCAACTTGCTGATGTCAGCCAATGTGTTATACACCTTTGGGGAAGGAGTCCTCCAGTAATCCCCGTGGTGTGTCGTATAACAGCTCCATTCTATAGTGTACTATAGATGTCTGTTAGGAGTTCTATACCCACACATGTTGGTTGTGGATGTTTTGTGTGTTCTGCACTTTAGCTAGTTTACACTAGCACATGTCAAATGCCCTACTTTGGCAATGCTGCAGTGTTGGCCAATATGATATACACCTTACACCTTTGGGGCTGAGCTCGCTGTACCTGCAATATACTATAACTGCATAGTGCTGTAGTAAAATTAGTTAGTTAGGTAGGGGGTTTCTATGGATGACAGGTGTGTGTGTGTGTTTGTACCTCGTGTCCTGTGTGGAGGTGGGTGTGCATGTGTGACAATTGGGCCCAATGAACATTGCAAATTTCTTATATGGTGGCCCTAGTACTTATCACAATGCCCACTGTACAGGGATAACAGCTGTGAAATAGCCATACACGTGACATCAAGGCCAGGCAATTACAGTTAGCAACCCCAGTATTACCCAGAGCACACTCTCAACCCATGTCTCATACACACATACACATATGCCGAGGCAACAGCCAATGTGTGCAGTACACTGCATATTGGTGACTGATAGTAGATATGGTGTGAATGCAGTGGCCTACAGAAGGCACATCACCTTGCCCATCAGTACAATAAGCACATAATTGCAGACAGTGCGCCTTCAGTATGTTTCCCACTGGACACCTGCAACAACTGTGGTTCCATCAAATGTGATCCACAAAGGACATACCATGCCTTACACACATGCCCCATATGGACAGATGCCACTGACACCAAAGAATACCTGTTGCATGCTATCAATGTAGGTGCAGGGTCAACCTGCTGTCCATTACTTGGCCCCGCCACATGAGGGTGGGACTGTCACATCTGATGATAACATTCTGTGTACATAACATGGGCCAGACAAACCAGGTACAAATCCACATGCGACTGTACATGAATGTAGGATGTGTGCACATCCCACACACCGTCCATGTCACGACATATAGAACACATACATCGCAGGCATTGCACAGCACTGGCCATGCACAATAGTAACCCAGATGACTGGATGGTGAATACTATACCCATCTGTGTGGGTCATGCCAGACACTACACCCCATAGCCATAATGCAGATCATTCTCATGTGGCCTGATGCCAAGGTATACCCCTCACCTAGCCTTATACAGCCATCTGGCACCGTCAACCACTACACACCTGTGAAGCAATGCACACATGCATGCTGGTACTAGCACCCTATGTCTGTGTGTGTGGTGTATGATGCTTCCGACCACATTTACACCCAGTACCACCCCCATTGGCATACTAAAGCATAATCTCTAATGTTAGACACCGTCACATACACTTTGACCATAGAACCCCAGGATAACCCCTGTGGACCAAATGATACATTTGCATTACTGTATCCTGGCCAAGTAACTGGTTAGGAAGTGCATTCATTACCCTGCCAAGTGTGGCAATGTGTATGAGTCCCTTAGAGAGTGTGGCTGTGTTGACGCTGACACCTGTTCATGTGGACAGACTCGTGTGCTACACCTACTGTATCGCAACAGTGTTGCAGATGTCACTCACCAGCACATATACGTCTGGACTGCTCACTAACATGTAAGCTATGTGGCGCATGCAATTACTGCATACACATGTGATAGCTATGCATAGTCAGGTGTTTGAAATCCTGTACTAGTAGGTGTGTGACACAAACATGCTTAGGTTTTACTTACCCACACCTTCCCTGACATACTTTGTCTCTGTCTGTCCCTCACACTCCCTCTCTTGTTGATGTGGGATGTACACCTGCTTTGCTAGGCAGCAGCTTGTGTTTTGTAATTGATGGTCATGATCAGCTGATGGCCTCTGCACCAATTGCAGTCTTTCTCTAGCTGAGTGCATGTGGAACAGCTGTGGTAACATTCCTATAGCCAATTGCATGGAAATACACTCCAGTAGCTAGGAACATCATGTTGGTGTTGGCCCTTTGCATCCCCTGTGGGCAGGAACTAGATCTGTTGTTTGGTAAACAGCATCTAAGATGGATTGCTGATTTACATCTAACAACATACACTGTGGAAACAGGGCAACACAAAGGAGGGGGTTGTGCCTGACCTGACTACAGACTGTAAGTGCTGCTATACTGCATGTGGAGCAATGTTGGTTTAACAGTGTGTGTGTGTGGATATGGATGTCCTGTATGTTGTAATACTTGCCATGTCAGCTCTATGTTTATGAGGAATCTGCATTTGCAGTGTCGTCTGCAGACTGGGCAGTGTGTTTCACCCTTGGTGTCATGTGTTACCCACAGAGCATATATCTGTGAACTGCAGAAGGTAGTGTGAGGATTGCAGTCTGTAGATGGTGAAGGCCGTGACAGTTACTAACTTCATTTTCCTCATAAGACACATGTTGCAACAAACCCTGTTACGACAGTACATGTATGAGGTTATCACAGCAACGTGTCAATATTGGCCCTGTGTATGTGCTTCCAGCCACAACTTTGTCAACCTTTGTACATATGTCATGCATTAAGAGGTGCATACATGGTGTACACCATCATTAGTGTCATCATATCTGATAGCAAGTCAGTGAGATATCAGACTGCTACACATGTTATGTACAGTACGGATAATATTTGTCGACATTACCAGGACATTCCATGGTTGTTTGTACAGTACTGAGGTCTGTGTAACTATGGTGACTGTCGACTGTGTGTATATTGTTAACACGTTCTGTAGCTTGTGCACAGACTGTGGTAGATGTAAATATTATAGGTATTGTCCTATCTGATGTCACACGCTGCTCCACTGTATGTTACTGTATGGGTTTACATGTTTGTAAGGCCATTAAAACACATGTCCCATACCACAGACAGACAGCAGACCACACTGTGTAGTAGCCCAGTATATGTAGGGTTAGTCTGTGAGTTTTACATATGAGGAATGTGTTGAACAGATAGTCCATATACTGTACTTTTATGCTAGCTTACCATATGTGGCAGTGGCTGTGTTCACATTGGATGTGGTTATGCACCTTCACACAGGTGTATCTTACCCTGTGCTGTCACATGCCGTCAGAGCCTGCCATATATATGCAGGTACATGTGCATTCCCCCATAGGAGATGTTGACCAGTGTTGAGCCAGTCTGCCTGTAGCCTGCACAATGCATTGTTACATGTCTAGCAACTTAGTGTACTTATCCAGTGAGATGTCATGTAGAGATACTTACTGGATGTACTGCTTCCGGGCCTCCCTTAACAGTCATGTATGTCAGACAGAGCAGCTGGATGCTGTACATATGTATGTCAATATCTACTGGGTAGTATGTGGCCATGGCACCCCTGTACCAGCGGTTATTATGTGGCAGGTCAGACAGGGAAGTGTGAATGCATAACCTATGGTGGCATATGTATGCCAGTCATTATGTGTTATACCCATCTACATAGCTGTTAACATCCATATTGTCATGGATGGTACACATGTTTAGCACTAAGGGGTTCTGTGTATACCTCTGGACTGTAAAGAGTGTTCCAGAATGTCCACATATATTGGCCAGTATCTGTGCTGCAGTCCATGGGGCCATTACATGCTAGCAGTGGTACTTTACCAGGATGTCCTTAGGATGTCTGTCAGTAGCCAATGGCACACATGTGGAAAGCAGATGTGACCTCCCACACACACCATGTCTGTGAAGACAATCTCAATTACAGTAGCAATAATCTACCAATATAACTGCTATTCATACCTGACATCCACTTGCACTACGACGTTGGGACTATAGGGCCTGGGGTAGATCTACTCTCCGTGTTCAGGACATATGGTGAGAATATCTGTACATATAATCATATATATATATATATATATATATATATATATATATATATATATATATACACCAACATAACTAGGAATATCTGTACACATGGGATGTGCATACATAAATAGCTATATACACATATATCTACATATGCACATATGTATAGGTACATATATGTATAGATATTTATACATATGTACGTACGAAGAGGTGTGCACATGGCCATATATATGTAGCACTACACAGATCAGTTTACAGACATATGTATGTGTATATCTGTGTATGTACATGTAGACATCTATACATCTATATGTATACAACCATATACCTGTTATGAGTAGACGTCATGGTTGCATATACCCTCCCACATATATCCCACCGTATGTATCTGCTATGTTTACATTATGATAAAACAACATATGTGATAAAACAGTCATATTAATGACAAGAACTACCCAATCCAGGACGTAAAGGCAAGTGTTCAATACCACTCAATTTGGGTAATGACAGCTATATTGGTAACACAACAGCTGTCCCCACAGTGGTCATGGTGTAGTTGACATGTGTTGTGACATCAGTGTAAAGGGCCCTGAGTTCATGACCTGCAAGGGCTGCTCATTTTGTTGCTGTGTAGAACAAGGTCTGTTGGATATAGAGTGGTAAAGGCACTGTTCGTGCAATGTAGGCCACACACATCAGTATCACAACATTGCTAGGTAAGGGTCTAGTCCCAGTGCTGGCAAGTAACAGTGTGCATGTATGTGGATGGGTCTACATCAGGTTGCAGGGTATACACGCCACAGGGTATACACGCCTCAGCGGGCCACCTGTCCATGTGGCACAGGCAATACCTGGCATAGTAACCTGTGAAATGTGTTTGACTGTACCCCAGATATGTCACTGCCATGGTGTCAGCACAGTGACATACCCCATTTTGCAATATGACCACAGATTATCCTCGTGCTGACACATGTACACCTACAACACAACTGCATATCAGTTTAGAGACCACAACCAAGCAGTGTTACTAACAGCTAGATGGCATCATTGCTGGATGGCTACAGTACCTTCCAAATATGCCTCACACTTTACATCCTACAACGTGTTACACTGCAGGACTGTGGTATACTGGTGTACAGTCACTCTGTGCATCAGAACCATATCAGCCTGTCCCTGTATCAATGGTATGGATGACAGGGATAGGGCACAGGTATCATTATATGCGCAAGGCATCCTCGTGCTGACACATGTACACCTACAACACAATTGCATATCAGTTTAGAAACAACAACCAAGCAGTGTTACTAAAAGCTAGAAGGCATCATTGCTGGATGGCTACACGACCTGCCAAATATGCCTCACACTCTACACCCTACAACATGTTATACTGCAAGACTGTGGTATACTGGTGTACAGTCACCATGTGCATCAGAACCATATCAGCCTGTCCCTGCATTGATGGTATGGATGACAGGGAGGGACACAGGTATCATCATATGCAGAGGGTGTGGTGTTGGTCTGCCAGAGGCTGAGGGTGGGCCATACATTTGACACAATGTGTGTAGATGAGGGTTGTACTCTGGAGAGCTGGCTGAGGTGATGTGGTGTGTGTAGATATGAGGTTGCCCTAGATGTGTTTGCATATTGTGTGGGTATGTATGCACACAGTTCTGCCTTGAGGCTGCCCTACACAGGTGTTTATGGACAGCTGCAGACCATACCTGTCAGGATGTGCAGTTCACTGCCTCCAGCCATGGACATGTGGACTGTGCCTGCCAGGGGTTCCACAGGCATGTGCAGGTACAGGTGTTGAAGTACTCCTCTCACCTGCTGATGACATTTGTCCGCTGGTACCACATCCCCCCTCGGACTGGCCACGACCACATGCCAGCTGTGGTGTGGTGTGTACAAAACACCACTGCACTGCCAGGGCTGCTACTGCCACTATGGGAGCCCCTTGGTGTCCTAGCACACCCATGTTGAGTGCCAGCTGTTGGTGTTGCTGGTCCACGTCCACATGGGTGTTACCGCATCCCCATCACATGTCGAAGCACGGGCAGACCATGGCTGATGAGGGCCATTATCTCATCATGCCATCTATCTGCTTGCTCATTAGAAGCACGGATGGCAGCTGCCACTTCATGGAGGTTGCCACCTACAGTCACGAGTGCAGCCCTCTGCAGCCCTGTCTGGTGTAATTCTCAATATGTGCCTGCACTGCCACTACACTCTGGAACATGTTTCTGCTGGTTGCAGCTATGTAGCCTATGCCAGGGTCATGATGTCCAGCAGCCCTACCATGAGCACCCTGGGACATCCGCCTATGTGGCAGCCTGCTGGACATCTAGCTATGCCTTCTGTGACTGGACACAGTAGGCATGGTTGCCACACTTTCCCGTGCACTGCCACTGAACACCAGCTGTCCCTCTGCTACAGCCATTGTTGCTGGGGTGTGTATAAGCACTATAACTGTGTGCGGGGGTGGGGTGGCTAAAAGGGGGATTTTAAATGGTGCAGTATTGGCCCCTGACAACCCCACCTGTGTCTCACCAATATCATCATCATCATCATTATCATCATCATCTGTGTCTGTATGGACACAATACATCAGATTGGGTGCAGGAGGGACCCTGACCCACCTCGCCAACTGTGGGGGAAAACAATAACTGCACTTTAAAACCTGTACAGCATTGCTTAACAGTACACACACACACACACACACACACACACACACACACACACACACACACACACACACACACACACACACACACATATCTTTCTACTACTTACCTATCCATGGCTTTACAGACAGCCCCATGTATATGTCCATGTGTTACCCCATCCTGCATCACACTTATTAACATACACACATTGCTACCACTCATTAACATCATAGTCCTCTAAATGACTACACAAGCGGCCATAACACAAGGCCTGTTGCTACATTACCTGCCTGACCTGTGTGTAGTGGAGTAACATGGCCTCAATGCTGTCATTTGGTATGCACCCTCTGTATGGCCGGAATGATGTGCATGGCCCGTATATGTGTGGGTTACTATGTTGTACCCATAATAGCTCCCACTGGTGTGTCATGAGTACGCAATGCTCAGCACATGCCGGATATGCTGCTCCATCGGCCCATCATGTGTCAGATGTAATATGTGGATACATTCTCTGGTGTTGACTATTAATTCCCCAATGCATCTGTAGAGCTGCATATGTGGGCTGTAGGTGACCTCTCCACTGACAGCAATATTAACTGTGTACCTGGGGTCTACCTACCCTCTGGATGCCTGATCCAAGCTACAGGCCATAATATATTATTTGCTGTCCTTTGAGTACATGACTGGTATTCCTGGTGTGCAATGTGGCACTCCATGTTCATGTACTGCACAATCCCAAAGGGGGTACAACCATATGAACACCCCACAATCACACATGTGCATACATGGCCACACACACAAACACACACATGCACACATGCATCATACATGCATCTACCTCCCAGCACTTTGCCAGAATGACCCTGCAGGAAACCAACTAACCACCAGGATGCATACACACACACACACACACACACACACACACACACACACACACACACACACACACACACACACACGCACACACACACATGCAAGTGAGGTTGCACAATGATCGTACACACAGTCCTCCAATTACCCATCTGCTAACATGCAGAACATATGGTACAGAACAGCATGCAGTTCAGCTATACTCACACCATGCTAGCAGCAGTATACATGTGTATGATGCATGTGCCGTGACTAGGTGATGCCCCTTTCCCTGGATACCTCTGCACCCATGTACACATTACTGCTGCCATGTACTGTGCACCACAACTCACAGATGTCCAACCCATTGCAGAATGTGTAGTACCATGTCAGTTATGCCAGCTGTACATCTCACAGCCCCTATGTGTTTCAGCAACACATACCTGGGATGATATGTGGACTGTTGTCACTGGTGAATCCCGGATGCCTGATTTACAGCTGTCATCATCAAAAGACCATGTATGGCCACTGCAGAAATGCTCACACTGACAACCATCAGAGCATATCGTGGCTATGGGGGGTGTACACACCTTTTCTGCTTTTACACACACATCCGTGATCTGGCATGGGACCACAGCACTGCAGATCTTAGCTGTACACACAACTGGTATGTAACATATGGTCTGTATATTCACATGCAGTGTCTACAGATTGTGTTAGGTGTGTGGCTGCTGACCACAATGCATACAAACCATGTGGGGATATGCGTGCACATCCTTATCATGATGGTTTATCACACCTCTTGTTGTGTGTACTACAGCAGTCCCTGCTCATGGCAGGGGTATACCATCGTGGGCCTTCCACAATTGCCAGTGTATGTTCAGCCTACCCTACACATGTACCCCTATTCTGCATGATTGCAAGGTCCACTCATGTTCACATCCCATGGTGTTCACACAATGTCGTCACTATTGCAGTGTGGATAGGGTTATGGCTGCCACAGGTCCTGGACCTGACAATATGGAGATAGAGCCATTCCTACCATTCTTAGGATCCCTGCTGCAGTGCACTGGTGTTTCATGCTGAGAACCGCCCTCAGATGCAGATACATGACAGATATGCCCTAGACATATGTGTCATCTTGCAGTGTCCAATACACTGCACACCATATGTTGCAGCTTAGACCCAGCTGATAATGTGGACTACTGTAATGCCGTATGCCATAGTGTATCTCAGCAGCAGTTGGCATTGCCCTACAGGTATGTACACTGGTGTTGCACTGTATATGGGTGTTGTCCAGAACATGTCGCTACTGTAGGCCATGTCTACCAACAGTATGTTACCCCCTGTGAACACATTCCGCAATGCAGGATGTTAGTTGTCATGCAGGTGTATGATATACCCTTTCAATACACCATCATGTTTGCAGCTGTGAGACCATGCATTTCATAGCAACAATACATGCACATGTACAGCATGCATTCAGGGTAGGTGAGTTAGATGTGTGGATGGAATATAACATCACCATTACATGTCCATTGTGTTGACATGTATCTACATAATATATACTAACCAGCTTCAGGCTGATGCCTTGCTATTACCCCAGAGGGACCTACATAAGTGAGTGAGAGATGCAATGTCAGTGGCCACACCTGTGGCACTGCTACAGGCTGGGTGCAGTACTACCATACATCAACCGTAAATTCACACAATACTATCACGTCTGGGCATCTGTTTATCACTACAATGCAGCAACATAATATTTGTATGACATATCAGATATGCATGACCTACCTGTACCACTGCGGATATTTACACGGCAGTGGTCTAGTGATGTGCCCTGTGTCCTTACCTGCATGCTTCTTGGCTGTTGTGTTGGTGACACCCATCTCCACAAAGGGGTCCAGTGGTTGATGGTGTTCAGGATGGGCAGGTACCACGAGGCTGGCCAGGAGCTCCTCCACATATGTTGTGGGGATGAATGGCATGGCGCCCCCTCCTGTGGCAAGGTGATCCCCCTGGACTGTGGCAGTATGCCAGTAGGCATTGCAAAGCAGGTCACTGCAATGATGCCGGACCTGCTCATAACTGCGGTTATGCAGGCTGACATCATTGACCCTGTGGACAATATCGTTCCACAGGGTGGTCCACTCCTGCTGTTTTTGTGCTGTCTTGCCAAACAGGACTGAGTAGTGCAGAAACAGGTGGTTTATGATTACATCGTTCTCCTCCACAGAATATGCCAGCAGCCTGATGTGTGCCATCATGCCTGAAAAACATAAGGATGGGAACAGGCATGAGCGACTCATATGGCAAAGTTACCACAGTTCATAATACACATCTCTGTCACTCCCCACCATATCAGCTTCAACAGACTATACACACAACTCATTAGGTATGGCTACAGCTTAACTACATTTTGGACAGATTGTGTAGTGTACCACACCTTCTGCTATGTGATTTTAGCCATGACCCCTGTGTGGACACTAACATTGCTGGCCTATTACAGACTATTCACTTGCATGCCATTGTCAGGACCACTATGGTTACATATATGCCAGTGGCATGGCTGCTCTGAGATTGCTGCACATCTGACAGTCTGTGTTATAGGGGGGGTTCTATGCATGCTGTTGGACATGTACTGGATTGTGTAGACTATGTCTACCAACATATGTACTGTGACAGTGACACAATAACATGTATATGTTCCTTTGACCAGCTGATCCACCTCTCCACACCTATCTGACCAGGATACCTGGCCACATCACATGTGTGTGCCAACCTGCGGCCTCCTCATGTACTGTTAAAGCAATACCATCAGGTGGATCCACCCAGAGGATGTTGGTCCATCCCCCTCAGGGCACACACCAACATGTTCCTGTCCCCTGAGTTCAGGTCTAGGGTCTGTTCCATACCAGTCTCCACAGACACATGAGGGATTTGCTACATCAGTCTGTGGCACCAGTACACATTCACATGGCCAACATGCTCCTCCTGCTCAGCCAACAGACCTGGCACCTTCAGGACGTGAATTGCTGTTGTGAGTGGCAGTTGGTGGGAGCCTTGTTCCCATTGTACCCATACTGGGGACCATGGGGTATCCACATCATGGACCATGCACACCATCCACGGTGTTTACCCACCACATCTGTCACATACCACCTCTGTAGACTGTCCTCTATATCTACCAATCCTGACCACCTCCATGTATGTATCTGCCATACTTCCCTATATTCCCATTGCATACTTCACAGGTGGAGGCATTGTGGTGCTAGGACAGGACTAGCATGTGACATACCTGTCCATGGTGCACACACTGCCAGCTGTAGATATCTGTCTGTATTGCTATGTGTTCTGCTGCCTTGCACATAGCACACATCACTGTGGTAGTGATATAGGGGACATGTCTTTCCATTCATATCTGTTTATGTGTGTGTTTGTACAGATGTAGACATTTGCATATCGGCATTTACCTATATGTGTGTAGATATATGTGACTTCATATATATGTGCACATATATATGTCTACACATGGGCATATGTATATTTCTGGACATACATGCTAATATACATTTATCCTTAGATATTAAATCTGTGACATATGTACACGTATGCATACTTATATGTGGGGTACATTCAGACATCAGCTCCACAATCTCACACCTTCCTGTGCAACTGCACTGTTCTGCCTTGCTGCAACACAGACAGGTGCCACATATGGGCATGGACTGACATTGGTGGGGTATATGTGGGACCTGTTTGCAGGTAACTCTATTACACACCTATGGTATTCTGCCATACTACATTACAGATACACCTGGGTATCCTGCCAGTGGTGGTCCGTGGCTCCCACATACCATCATACTGGCATTACTTCCACCACCGGCTATTGGCCACGTCATATGCATATTCCCCATTACACAACACATACTATGATAGCTTACATCCTATCTGTCAGTGCTGACCTGCACAGTTAACAGCTATGGCCCTCTAGCCACAGGGACAAACACTACTGTCCATGGCAGTTGTTCAGTTGACCATCATCACAACAACACCTGCTGGCACATACAATGCATTCCACATCATCTATCATAGTACTATGGACCAGGTACTACTTTCTAATACATGTACATATACTTCACATAATGTTGTGGGAAGTATGTATTACTGCCTGGCAACTGCATAGCTGGGTGCGTTTTCAGTGGTAAATGTTATTTGCATTTTTTTTTCCTGCTTGCTTTTTCTATCCTGTGACTGGATTGAGCTGTTTGGGGTAGATTGCAGCATGGCTTTAGTAGGTGATGCACTTGATCAGGTGATGGCCTCTGCACCAATCAGTGTCCTACACTTGCTAACTGCATGCAGCTTGATGTGTAGTACTTCCAACTACCACTGTCATGGCAACAAGCTACTATAAATCACTACATCATGTGGGGGTGGTCCCTTTACCTTTCCTGTGTGATGGACATCCTTCCTGTGTGTGGACATCAGTGTTACAGACAGCAGGTAGCAGTACCTCTTCCAGGGGAACCGGCACACTTAGGCCAGCTACATATTTGTAGGAGATTCCAGAACTACAGACAGAGTATGAGTAGAGTTGTGTTATGCTTTGTATAGTACTGGTGTGACAGGGTGTGTGTGTGTATATATACTACTTTACCTTGGAATGCAGTCTATCTGCATAGCTCTCAACTGTGGGCCTATCCTGTTGGTGGCCAGAGGTGTGCCTATCATGTTTTGTCTGTCCACCACACAGGTCCTGTGTCAGATATGTCACTGGCAGTGTGTGTGTAGAGTGCTATCAGTACATGGCTACAACCATTTATGTTTCTAACCTCAATTCCCTGGCTAAGGGTAGGTTGCAGACTATCCTGTAATGGCAGCAACTTGCTTAGTGTATGGTAGCAGTTTCCTACATATGGGCTTGTGTTCCAGCCTCTGTCCTCCACACACACACCAAGCTTTGCACATATGGCATGCTGTCAGGGGGCGTTCTATAGTGGGCTGTGTGTATATCACACTGCCATTGCTGCCATCAGTCCACTGCTGTTGTATCCCCCACACATACAGTGGTGCTGGGGCCATATATGTTTGGGCTACACCAAAACAATACATATGTGCCCTTATGCACTCCCGATGCCAGTGTATGTAACAGTGGTACATGGGCCTGTAGTACTGAGTCTAGGGGGGATGCACCATAACTGACCTAGGCTGTTACAAAATGTGGGGGTATCAGGGGTGAGCTGCCTTAAGGAATATGCATATACAGTACCGTATACTTCAGCTATATTTACATTACTCACAAATATTGGGTTAATGCAGGCCTATTGCCTCCTGCCATACAAGACTGTTCTGTTTGTCAGTGTGCTTGTGATGGTGTCCGTTATGCCTTATTATGTAACAGTTACATCCCATTTGGCAAACTGAAGTCTTCAACCCCTAGTGAATTTGTACAGAGTGTAGATGGAGGCTGCTGAACTATACACCTGTATTACATACTGTTGATTGTTTGGTATCCTGTGGCCCTGTCTGTCTTTACTATTGTACAATATAAAGGCATTGGCCTGAACAGCGACAGTTGTGAACCTTTCCAGACTATTGTATCAGTATCACTGTTTCACAGTTGCATTACTCTGTTTATATGGATGTCAGTGTCTGCACAGCTATATGACATGGCATACAGAACTGTAATAGTACAAAAATAAAGGTTTTCCATTTCTGAAAACCTGTCTGTGGTGTTTTTCCTGTGACCTCTATGTGGGTATATGTTTCAGGTGACGACTGCAATTTTATGGGTGGCCCATACAGGGTCCACTTGTTCAGGTGTGAACTGTAGGCATAGTGGCTGTGCCATATTGTGTGCACCTTCTACATATGTATCTTACTGCACATATCTCTGCGTGTGTCTGTGTAGTCACATATATGTATATATATATATATATATATATATATATATATATATATATATATATATATATATATGTGTGTGTGTGTGTATCTGTATCTGCATATATATGTCTGTGTATATGTGTCCTGGGGATGTTGATAGCTTCCATATTATACATTTCCTATGGGAGCCACATTGTACTGCATGATATGTTACCAATACCAGCCTGACATCATACATGTGGGTTGTAGTACTGTTTACATGTTGTGCACATGTCATGTCAAGTCCTGCTTATGGGATCTGTAACACTTTAGTGTATTGGACATGTTTGACTATGGTGGGGGGGTATGCCTATTCGTACATGATGTATATTGTTTGGGGCATCTCAACCCCATTAATGGTGCATGTGGACATATTTGTATTTGTCTATCTACCATTGCCATCAACAGATGTGTGTCTATATATATATATATATATATATATATATATATATATATATATATATATATATATATATATATATATATATTTCTATAGATATATATATATAGATATCTACATCTATTGATACATTGTACCTGTTTAGATATTAATATATTTACTCACACACATACATTTACATGTTGGAATACATTCTCTGTACTGTTGAATGACTGGGCTGGTTGATATGTTTTGAATACATCAGGGTTAGGTGTATTTGACATGGTTTAGTGGTAAATCACTTTGGCTATGGTGTATGGGGTTCTGTGCTCATGCCTAGCAGAGGCTGTTTATTTTGTTGCTGGACAGAACAAGGGCCATTCTATACAGAGTGATTAAGGCACTATTAAGCAGTTGTTAGTGGGTTTGCGCAGAGGTAAGCACTGCTTTCCCCGCCATTACATCTGCTTACAGGGAGTTAGCTTCAGTTTGCTTAACCAGTGTAGGCATTGCTTACCACCATGCAAATGGGCTTAAGCCCACTTACTAGTGCTTACATATGCTTACTATTGCTTATTTGTGCTTAAACCTGCTTACTAGTGCCTTATTCATTCTGACACTGATACTTCACATGTGCATTTCTTGCAGTACTCCAGTTCATAAATATATGTTATTTAGTGGGTTTTGCAACAAAACTATTGGTTATAATGTGCTTTGCCATGTAAAATAGATTGTGTTGCAGTGGAACTCAAACCAGGAATGCTTGCTCATTAGGCGGATGCTCTGCCCACTACACTGTTGCTGTGCTGTTTCATTTGCTTATATCTTCCATAATTTCATACCCATGGTTCCTTCCCCCACCCCTGAGCTTCAAGTACACAGCAACCATCCATTCTCCAGTTGCTAGCCCAGCCATACCACACCTCCACACATTGCCCTCTCTCCACATTTCGGTACTCATCCAGTACACTGTCTTGACCCAAACATCTTCAGGCTCTTCATCCATTTAGTCCATGTACGTATGAGCCTTGCCTTGTTCATCTTTTGAAACACATGTAAGCATCAGCTTGACTCACAATTTTTGCTTTGTCCCACCAGGGACGGACCTGTTTTTGTGTCAAGATTGGACTTAGCTGATCTGCACTATTTCTCCCACTGGTAGCATCCTGCAAGGGGTTTGAAAAGCAGCAGTTTGCTCACACACCTGCCTAGCCTCATCTCCCAGTTCTGCAAAACCGACATCCCAGGTTTGATGTTCTGCTGTATGTGTATCTGCCATGGCTTAGTGGTAACTCACTTTGACTATAGTTTACAGGGTCCAGAGTTTGCTACTTGGGAGTGCAGATTATTTTGTTGCTGGGCAGGATGAGAGCTGTTGGATACAGAGTGACTAAGGCACTTTTAAGTAATTGTAAGTGGGTTGGCACTGGTTTGCATGAGAGTAAGCAATGCTAACCTCCGGTTACAGCTTCTTACACTCAGCTTCTGCATTGCTTAACCAGTGTAGGCATTGCTTACCACAGTGCAAACTGGCTTAAACCTACTTACTGCCACTAAAAAGTGCTTACTCCCAATGGCTCAGTGCTAATTTCCTTAAAAGAAGAGATAAGAAAAAGGGGTTGATAGGAAAGTGGGGAAAAAAGGGGTACAAAGAAGGAAAGACAGTAGGGAAAAAAGCCAGGGATGTGCAGGAAAGCTGAAGGGAAGGGCCATAGCTGGCAATTTCTTCTACAGAAAAAGTTGTGCATATACACTGAATTTAGAGGTAGATTTGGACACTAAAACTCCTGGGTGGTGGTGAGGACAACAATAATAAGTTGTAATGCCAATTACACCGGATTACATACCTACAATAGGGAGCTGCAACCATGTGTTATTTGATGTTATTTAGTGGGTTTTGCAACAACAAAAGTGGTTATAACATGCTTTGCCATGTAAAATAGACTGTGCTGCACTGGGACTTCAACTGGGTAGTATACCTGCTCGTCAGGCAAATGCTCTGCCCAATTCACACTATTGCTTACATCCACGAGGCAGTCTGATTAGATCCGCTCCATCCAACACCTGCATGCCTCGACCCATAATTTCATAACCATCGCCCCCCCACTCTTCTTCTGCAGCAATCATCCTTTCTCTGGGTGCAGGTGGGTCTAACCACACCACTATACACTGCCCACTCTCCACTTCTTTGGACGCATCACGTACTTTGTCTCGACCCATGGATCATCAGGTTTTCCCAATTTTGTAGTCTGAGAACATACGTGCCCTGCCTTGATGAATCTGTGTAATGACGGAAATGCAAATACCCCAGAATTTTTGGGTTGTCCCTCAAGGGACATTCTTGTCTTTGTTTCTAGATTAGACTTAATGGGTCCACAATATTCCCCCACTGGTTGTATCCTGCCTGTGGTTTGGGAAGCAGTGGCTTGTTTACTTTGTTTATTTGTATGTTTCATCTGTTTGGCTGGGGGGATATTGGTACGTGTAACACGTATGTTGATTGAGCCCCCTCACCTGCATTGGTGGTGCCTGTGGTCATATATATCATTCTTATGTGCTGTAGCATATCATAGATATATATCTGTGTATACACACACACACACACACACACACACACACACACACACACACACACACACACACACACACACACACACACACACACACACACACACACACACATATATATATATATATATATATATATATATATATATATATATATATATATATATAAACGACTTATAGATGTATGGATGTCTGCATAGGTATATATCTATCGGTGGATATATATATATATATATATATATATGTAATACAGAGTGGGAGAGGTATATATCTATTTATTTATTTATACATATACACACACACACACACACACACACACACACACACACACACACACACACACACACACACACACACACACACACACACACACACACACACACACACACACACACACACATATATCTTCATGTATAGCTACATGTCCTGTAATGTTGAATGGTATTGCTGGATGCTATGTTTGTGTAAATGTCAGGATTGTGTACATCTGCCATGGCTTAGTGGTAAATCCCTTTTTATATTGTGTGCAGGGTCCTGGGTTCGAAGCTTGCAGAGGCTGTTTACTTTGTTGCTAGGCAGAACACAGGCCGTTGGAGACAGAGTGATTAAGGCACTTTAAAGCAGTCATAAGTGGGTGTGTGCATGTTTGCACGGAGGTAAGCACTGCTAACTTTTGGTCACACTTTCTTCTACTCAGTTAGCTTCCATATTGCTTAATCTGTGTAGGCAATGCTTACGCCTGTGCAGACACACTTAAACACACTTACTAGTGCTAACATATGCTTACTACTGCTTATTTGTGCTTAAACCTGCTTAGTAGTGCCTTATTCATTAAGATACTGACTCTTCACATGCGCATTTCCTGGAATACTCCAGTTCATAAATATATGTTATTTAGTGGGTTTTGCAATGAAAATATTGGCTATAACATGCTTTGCCATGTTAAACAGACTGTGCTGCAGTGGGACTCAAACCAGGAATGCCTGCTTGTTAGGCGAATGCTCTGCCCAGTTCACACTGATGCTTACATCCATGAGGTGGTCCGATTAGAACCGCTCCATCCAACACCAGCACGCCTTGACCCATAATTTCATACCCATCATCCCACCCCACTCCTCATCCACAGCAATCATCCTTTCTCTGGGTGCAGGTTGGTTCTAACCACACCACTACACACTGCCCACTCTCCACTTCTCGGGACCCATCACCTACATTATCTAGACACATGGATCATCAGGTTTTCCCATCCTTGTAGTCCAAGAACATACATGCTCTGCCTTGATGCATCTGTGAAATGCTGGGAATCTGAAAATGCTATAATCTTTGGGTTGTCCTGCAAGGGATGTTCTTGTCTTTGTTTCTAGATTACACTTAATGAGCCAGCAATGTTTCTCTCACTGGTAGTATCCTGCCTGTGGTTTGGGAAGCAGTGGTTTGTTTACTTTGTTTGTGTGTTTGTTTGTATGTTTCACCTGTTTGGCTGTGGGGGGGGGTATTGGTACGTGTAACATATATGTTGAGACCCCTCACCCCATTGGCAGTGCCTGTGGTCATATATGTCATTCTTATGTGCTGTATCATATCATAGATATATATATGTGTATACACACACACACACACATATGTAAATACATATAAATATATATATATATATATATAGATATATATATATATATATATATATATATATATATATATATATATATATATATACATATATATATATATATATATAGATATATATAGATATTGCTTTATATATATCTAATGACATATAGGATGTCTGCATATGTATATATCTATATGTGGATATTTATATATATCTTTATGTCTATATATATCCATATGTAATACAGAGAGAGCGAGCTATATATCTATTTAGTTATAGATATATATACACACACATATACATCTACATATTTAGCTACATGTCCTGTAATGTTGAATGGTATTGCTTGGTTTGTGGACACATTGGAGTTAGGTGTATCTGTGGTGGCTTAGTGGTAAATTGTGTTGGTTATGGTGTGTAAGCTCCTGGGTTCAAGCCTTGCAGGGACTGTTTAATTTGTTGCTGGCCAGAACAAGGCCCATTGGATATGGAGTGGTTGAAGCACTGTTACACAGTTATCAGCAGGTTTGCATGATGGTAAACACTGCTAACTTCCAGTGACATCCGCTTACACATGGTTAGCCTCACTATTGCTTACTCTGTGTATGCACTGCTTCCCGTCATACAAACAGACTCACACCTGCTTAGTCATGCTTATTTATCCTTACTACTGCTCTATTTTCGACAGTCATAAGTTGTGGATTTGACAAGTGTATGGGGTTATCATTCATTACACTGCTTACTACTCCAGTTCACACATATATGTTATTTATTAGGTTATACAACTAAATATATTGATCATAACAGTGATTTGACATGGAAATGGAATGTACTGCAGTGGGACTTTAACCGGATTGACTGCTCGTGAGGTGAACGCTCTGCCCACTACAATATTGCTATACTGCTTCATTTGCACATATCCTGCTTTTTATCATCCTTTTTCTATTTCAGATACATTAACCATAGCTAAGAAATGGGCACAACCGTGCAACTACGGTTAGCTTTAATCGGAATTTTAAAAGATATAAATGGATTTCTTCTTTTTATTTATATGTCCTGTTGCTGTTGTACACAAGGGCATTTGTTGGTGGGGATATGAGGACACCTATGTGTGATCTCACTCATTTCTTAACAGCTTCTACTGCTCTACATTGCAGGGGCATGTTTATTCTGAGAGCTCTGCACTCAGACATGCCCCTCTGCACTCGTACATGGTCAGTGTAAGCCTAGAAGCTCAGCCAGCACACCTTCATTACTATGCATGGTGCGCTGCTGTCCTGCTCCTAAATGGGCGCTTCTGTGCAGTACTAAGCTAGTCCTGTATGGGAGGTTAGTGAATCTGGGGGTTTATGTTTCCTATAGGTGATAGATGAACATTCGCTTGTTATTCTTAAAATCGAGCTAGTTGATCTAAAAGACTCTAATTTTTATATAGACAATTATAGCCTTACTATCCAAAGTATATGACATAAATATTTCATTATTATTTTTAGGTTTCTTATACTCCAGAGCTGTTCGCAAACTACCTTACATATACATCATTGTCATTATTCAGTACTGGAAAATAATTGCAATTTCTTCATTTAATTAGAACTTCATCTTTTATCTCATTGATGAAGTTCATTGGATAACCTCTTTTGTAAAACATCTCTACAAAAAGATCACACTCTCATTGAGAAGTATCCATATCTGAAATTATCCTTGCTAGTCAGACCAGCAGTCCTTTCACCACTGACTTCTTTTGATGTTTCGGATGTAAACTATTATAATGAAGGTATTTGTTTGAAAGCATTGGTTTCCTAAGGATATTTGAACAAAGCCTACTTATCCCCTATCCTTAGAGAGTTCTAATATAGCATCCAAAAAATACACATACAACTTTCAAGTATTCTTAAATTTGCTGTTGAATGCATACTGTAATTCCTGTTGTGCTAGTACAAAATTAACAAATATTGGAGGGCATGCAGTGCCCACTGCTACATCTATGTCCTGTCTAAACCACTGCCCTTCAAAATAAATAAAGTTGTTTTTTAATACAATACTCATTAATGCAGTTACAGCATTAACTTTATTTGGATCTATCTTTTCTAAACATTTCATCTTCAAACCACTGGAGTCCAATTTCTTGTGGTATAATCAATATAAATTATGCACATCAGTAATGATATAAATGGCTTTGGCAGAAAATTGTAATTCATTAACCTTACTTAAAAAATGCCATGAATCTTTGCACAAATGTGGTAAATTTTCTAACCAATCCTTTTACATATAATCACAAATTTCGGAATATAATATGTCTTTGACATTGTAGCATCTACTATCAGTTTAAAATGGGGATGTTTAAACTTTAATGAATTTTAGGAATGCTGAACACCCCTGCTATTATAGGCTTCTTGTTAATTATATGTTAAACTTAATTTTTTTGTTAACTCCCCTTGAAACAACATGACCTTTAACTCTGTATCATTTCTAGCGTAAGCTTTATTTATTTCATTACATGATACTTCTGTATATGTTTCATCAAGCAATAATGAATTCATGCGGTTAGTATAATCATTCTGATTCATTACTACTAAACCACTACCTTTATCGGGTTTCATAACCCTGATACTTTTGTCCTCATATATGTCTCTAAATAATGCAGTTTCACTTTTAGATGTTATAATATTTTTCACAGCAAGGTTGGTTCAAATTACTACCAATATCAAACTCGAAAATCTTGTTGGACATTTGAATATTATGATTTAAAGGGAGTTTAAAGCAACGTGGCCTGCATAGGCAGTTGTTAGAAAAATTAACAGTATCAGCCACAAACCATGAAGCTAAATAAAACTTACAAGTGAATAACTTTAAGTCCTTTATAGCATCAACTACATTTATCCTTCTCTCTGGAACATAAGTTAAGCCTTTCACTAATATATTAACGTGTTCAGTAGTAAAATTTTAGTGGAACAATTGAATATTTTAAAATCATTAAAGTCAGTAAAAATCATTGCAGCATTCAAGTTGTTATATAATTCAATTACTAGTACTGAAATGCCTATTTCAACCCTTCCATTTCAGCTTGGCTCCCTGTCAAAAAAACACCTCCTCATTCTCTTGTTGTCTCTAGGAGTACCTCTGTTGGTTTTCGCACCATATCCATTCTGATCTCCTTAATACCATTTGCTCTAATGGTCCCAGTGAACTCCAAGGTTCCCTATTTGAAATTGATAGCAAAGGCAACTGTCCATTCATGATTGGTTGATCATTTTTAGTAGTCCGGTTGCTGTGGTTTCTTGGTGAGTCAGGGTTTGCTGTACCATTGAAATAATTATCTATATCTCTTTGCAATTTGAATAATTTACAATTCAGGATATCAGCACATATTTTATCAATGTGAGAAAGTTGGAGTGACTAGGTAAATTATTTTTTTTAGTTATAATGCAAACTTGAATTGCCTAGACCTAGTAAAGCCTTGCTGAGTCTAATTATGATGGCTGCCAAAAAAACAGTTGCTAGAAAATGGAAATCAAAGTCTAAACCAAATTAACTAGAAGTAGTGAAGATAGTAACAGAGTTAAAACAACTAGAACTGGGATCTTTACAAAAGGGTAGGAGCAAATTACATAGGAAAAAGTGGGAACTATGGGGGAAGAATGAGGTTTAAAAGAAGGTAGGATTTGAATGAGTTATGTAATGGTTGACCAACAGTGACTGGATATGTTAAAAGTGATGTATAATGTTTGCAGCTACAGTTATATCACATGGTATGGAATGTATAATGTTTGCAACTGAGATGTGGTTCATTGTCATTATATAAATGTAACATGGCCTATGTCATGCATGAGAATTTAATAAAGATGTTTTTGTTAAAAAATGAGAAAGGGTATTTTGATAATTTGTTTCATAATGTTTTAACATTAAATCTTCTTTGATATTTTTGTTCAAGTACAATTGGAAAATAGTTACTTGTTGAAATATATATAAATGAACCAGCTACCAAAAAGTCTCCGGTTATGGAGGTTTCCAAATGAAACATTTAAAGGCTCCAAATTTCATCAAGAATTGTTGAATATTTTTGGCAGAGCCAGGTGCAATATAATGAGACTGATGGTGAGGAATAAACATTTTGCAAACAATAATGGGTATGGTTTGTTGCCAGATAATCTTGATACGTGTGAAAAAGAGGCCTTGTTAAAACTTAAAAACAGGAAGGATTTAGTGATAGTTCAAGCAGATAAGTGGGGGCCTATAGTGGTGATGAATTGGTCGGATTATGAGAAGGAGGGAACCAGACAACTCAATGATGCTAGGTTTTATACTCCTTTATTTATTGACCCTAGCTCTAAATTTAAGACTGAGATTGATGAGTTTTTGGAACATGCCTATAATGAATGTATCATTGATGAACAAACCCTCCACCACCTTAAAGTAACCAAACCTTCGTTACTCTACCTTTACCTTCTTCCCAAAGTGCACAAGAGCCTTGACAATCCTCCTGGAAGACCCCCATTGTGTCAGGTCATGGGTCACTTACTGAACCCATTTCTGTGTACCTTACCAGATATTTGAAATCCTTGTTAAAGGGTGTAAGGGCCAGAATAAAAGACACAACGGAATTTCTTAACCTCATAGACAATTCCCATTTGGAGGATGGCTGGCTCTTATGTACCTTGGATGTGACATCGCTTTACAACAGTATCCCACATTGGGCCAGATGTATGACATTGAAATTCTGGCTTTTGGAACTTAATTTGTATAGTGTTGCTTTCAATGGTTTTTTGTTAGGATTGACGGAACGTGTTTTGACAAAAAATGTTTTCCTTTTCAATGGTCAATATTATTTACAGAATAGGGGAACCGCTATGGGGGCAGGTTTTGCCCCCATATATACAGATCTCTTTATGGGATTTTTGGAACATCAAGTTACATATGACAGGAGTCATAGCATATACATGGAAGAGATGGATATTTGCCGTAGGTACCAGGATGACTGCTGGTTGGTTTGGAAAGCTGATATGGCTTATTTGAATGAATTTGTTGGTTATCTAAATGAAAACAAGTGGGGGATTCGGTTCACTGTGCAGGCCATTAAGACATCTATATCTTTTTTGGATGTGTTGGTCACTAAGCAATCAGATGGTACTTTGGCCAGCACAGTGTATAGAAAGCCTCTTTGTTCAAATTCATTATTACATGCCTCCAGCTATCATTCAGGTCATATTACGCAAAATATCTCTAAATCTCAATTTATGAGAAATAAGAGAATCTGTTCTAGAACATCTGATCTTGACTCATGTAATACAGACCTCACCAATAGATTTATGGAACGTGGATATTCAGAGAGTCATTTATCTCAGATCAAACATCTTGTGGAAAGGATGTCCAGACAGCAATTATTGACCTATGGTGGGCCTAAGTCTGGATGCAATTCCAAGATTAGAGTCATCACCACATTCGGTAAGAATAGCAAATCTTTGCTTGGGGTCATAAATAAGTATTGGGATATACTACTTGCTGAAGAACATTTGGCGACTATATTAGAGGATAGATGCAGGTTCTCTTATAGAAAGGGAATTACTTTAGGTGGACATTTTAGTAATTTCAAAAGACATGCATCCATCGAAGTGTATGATAAAATACAAAGAACCATTGGGGCGCCAGGTCATATGGACGTTATCCATGTGAACATTGTACCTTCTGTAGATATGTACTTAAAACCAAAGAATTTTCAAGTAAAAATACATCCAAAGTTTTTGAAATTTGTACATTATCTAATTGTAGTTGTTGTTGGGTGATTTATCTTGCTGAATGTCAATGTTTGGCTTTTTATATTGGCCAAACAACCAGGCCTTTTAAACTTAGAATTTCCGAGCATTTGAGTAATATACAAAACAAGATTATCACCAACGCATTGTACAAACATGTTCTAGTTCACAAAACAGCTAGATTTTCCTTTACAATTATTGACAGAATTGTTGGTTCCAAATTTTCCAAAAATAAATGGCATGACATTCTCAATCAAAAAAGAAAGATCATGGATTGTAAATCTGGGTGGTCTTTTTCCCCCAGTTCTAAATGGCCATTTGTAAACATTTATCTAGATTTATTTATAAGTATATATTTATTATATATATATATATATATATATACTTTGATATATTTTTTGATATATTAATAATAACTTTTCTAGTGTTGTCAAGGGATATTTATGTTTTATATGTATACATATTTAATATATATATTTTTTATGCATATGTTTCTTATTTTTATGTTTACGTGTGTATTGTATATACCTTTAAATTTGGGCTAGGTGACTAGTATGTTCTGATTTTGATTGGTCAATTTAAAATATGGTGTTACAGTTGTTCTGCTAATATAAAAAAATGTTACATTGATAAAGGTCATTTAGACCAAAACCAGTCTGTATTAAACACAGGTTTCTCTACCATGCTGGCTATTTTTGCAGTTTTATTGGTTCTTTAGTGCCATGCAGTTGCCGTCTGTGCGAGGGGTCCTTGTTGTAGTTGAGGAATAAAAATGTTCATATTAAACAATTGTGTTATGAAATGGATACATTGAACAAAAATTATCCAAGAAGATTTTATGTTTGAACATCAAGAAATGAATTATCAAATTATCCTTTCTCCTGCTGATAACATATATGCTGATATCCTGAATTGTAAATTATTCAAATTGCAAAGAGATATAGATAATGATTCCAATGGTACAGCATTCCCCAACCCTCCAAGAAACCACAGCAACTGGGCTAATACAAATGATCAACGAATCATAAATGACCAGTTGCATACATCATCAAATTAATTTATGGAACCCCAACATACATCAATAATAATATTTAGTGTTTACAATTTTCCCATAATTGGAATATTGAAAAAATGTTTTTTGCATATTGAACTCTTTAAGGATGGAGGGTATATAGATTTTCTTCAAATATCCATAGAAAACTAACATTTTCAAACACATACTTTCATTATCATAGCTGGCATCCAAAACATCAAAAGAAGTCAGTGGTGAAATGACCGTTGGTCGGACTAGCATGATTTCAGATATGGATACTTTTTAACAAGACTGTGATGTTTGGTAGAGATGTTTTACAAAAGAGGTTATCCAATGAACTTCATCAATGAAATCAAAGATGAAATTATAATTAAAATAAGAAATGGTATTTATTTACAAATTTTGAATAAAAGTAATGATGCATATATACGTGGTAGTTTGGGAAGAGCTCAGAAGAGTAAGGAGCCATAAAGTAATAATAAAATATTTGTTATGATGTACACATTGGATAGTAAGCCTATAGTTAACTGTTTATATAAAAATTGGAATCTTTTTAGATCAGATAGTTTGATTTTAAGAATAATAGGTGAATGTTCATTTATCACCGATAGGAAAGATAAAGCCTTTAAAAATTATTTAGAGTAAAATCTATCAGTAAATAGTAATAATAGGAGGCAAATTTGTGGTATGACCAAGTGTGGTAGATGTTTACAATGCTCTAATATTATGGTTGCAGAGCAAATTAACATCAGAGGCAAATTTTGTAAGATTAATTGCTATTTTTCGTGTAATTCAAAGCAAGTCATTTATTCAGCATTTTGTAAATCCTGTCCAGCTTTTTATATTGACAAGACTTCAAGAAAATTAAAAGAATGGCTATATGAACACCTGCAGACAAGAAGACAGGCAAAATACTAATGTTGATTCAAACGCAATAATGAATATAATAGACATATATTTCGTTTTATTTTTGTTGAACAAGTAACAAGTGATCCTAGGGGTTATATATATTGCTGATGAACATTTACTGAAATGTGAATTAAAATGGCAAATCAAATTAGATACTATGAATTACCAGGGGCTAAATGATTGTTGTTCAGTTTATCCTATATTAAAGCTAAAATATTATGATGCTTAACAAGTTTCAATTAAGTTTTAATGGATGTGTTAATGGAAGTGACAGTTTCATTGGTTGTTGGATGTGTTAATGGAAGCAACAGTTTCATTGGTTGTTTTTTATCATGTGACTATTTTATATAAGTATTTAAGTACATTTTTTGTGTTTCGTGAACAGTTTTGATGAAGTTCCTCTTATGATACAGGAATGCCAGCGCTCAGCTGTTTTCATAGATTTTTATTTACAAGTGATTAAAGAGTTGGCTGAATTATTGCTGGTTGTGGAAGTGCCTGAGACAGATGATAGGATCCACACTGTGGGACAAATGAAGAAATGAGGATTTAACAGCTCAAGTAAAAGTAGCTCCAACTGCAGAAAAGGTCAAACAGAACAGATTACAGATGTGTGGTCACATGTGCAGAAAAGCAGAAGGCAATTTGGTGATGATGATTTGGGACAGACAGGAAGATGGCAGGAGGAAATCAGGCCATCCAGCAAAGTGGTGGATGGATTGTGTAAGAGAAGACCTATGACAGTCAGTCATGTATATCAAAGAATGCAGGAGAGTGCAAAGAAGAGAGAAAGAGAGAGTGAGAGAGAGTGACAGTTGACATGGCACCCTGACCCCATGTAGAAAATGGGAAAAGGAGGTTGATGATAATGATCCGAGTTATTTTCACTATGGGTAATATAATTATTAGCCATGGGATTTGTAAAGCCAGTCCAACATAAATAGGATAAGTTAATTTCAAACAACAAAAGGGAAATCTGCTATGCTTAAAATGGGCCACAAGTCATCCAGCTTAGTAGTTACCAATAAACATGTAAATGCCTTCTTTATAGTATGCCTTAGTATTGTATACATAGAGTGTAGAAATATATCCCAAATCATGTAAAGACAACAGTGGCAGGCTTGAAGCAATAACTACCTCAGATACATTATCCTTAAAGTGCATTAGCGGAGGTGATAGGAAAGGGGGTTAATACAAAGCATATGCAGTATCATAACTTTATAAATTGATGGGGGCATGGGAGAGATTTCCGTCCTTTTCATAATTTCCTCAAAGTGGTACCTGAGGGTTGTAGAAAAGATCTACAATACATTCAAGGATGACTGTATAATGATTATGCAAGCTCTACTGACAAAAAAATTGTTTGTATAACATAATTTCTTGCTAAGCCAAATCATTTATTTTTATATGACTGCCAATGTTTTTCTTTCTTGTAAACTAAACTGTGCTTGATTTATAAACAGATTATTCTATTTTGTCATTCAAAATAATTTGTGGCTACAGAGACAATAACAATTTCATTTGTGCAGTGGTGAGTGTGAAGTGGTAGCTTTGTTTGTTTATGTACAAGGATACTCATTTTAATCTTTAATGTTATTATAAGTGTTTCCCTGAAAACTTGTGTATTACTACTTTGAAGTTGTAGGTAGCTAGTAGCTGTAACAGTGTCAGTGCATATAGCATTAATAGTATTAATCACTGCAATCTTATTTTATGACGTACACCTTTCTTTCTACAGTTTAGTAAAGGTTTAAACAGTACCAATACAGGAGTGAAATGCATACCATTGAAAAATGTCCTAAGTCCCAGCCCCCCCCTTTTTAATAACTTATTTTCCTTCAAGTTCGACATTCACCTATGTTTGTGAAGGTCAAATTGTAAGCAACAGAAGTGTCACATTTGGTTTAAAGTAGGTGAAGGTCTGGAGCTCAACTGGAAAAACATTGATGGTGTGAGACTAGTTATATTTTTAGTGAGATACACCTGAGTTAGGATGGTCTCAAATTTCAGTGGAAGGCTTTAACCTATAACAGTTGTACTGAGTTTAGTGTTATGATGTTGGTATTAAAGGCTATTCTGAATCACTTCCTGGAGTTGTTTTGTATGTTATAGTCAGAAATATGAGTGGATTTATTTGTTAATTAGTTATTCCAGGATTTATGCAAAAAGTGGGAGATAACTATAAGGCAAAAGAGTTAAGGGGAAGAATGAAAATTATACTTGAGAACAATGTGAACCATAATTGATTCTTTTGTTTGGGAAATTTCTCCCTTATTCATCTTTGTCTGAACATAGAGTGTGAAATTATATTCTCTCTATATATAGCTTTAGCTATAGCTATAGATACAGATATAGATATAGATATAGATATAAATATATATATAGATATATAGATAGATATATAGATAGATGTAGAGATATACAGTAGATATACATATGTTTATATAAAAGGGAGACTTGTCATTTAACAAAGTAACTTACTTTTTGACTTTCTTTGATGGGTTTTCTTCCATGCAATTTAACTTGATGAGTCAAATCCTCAGCAAGTTGAATATCAAGGATTAGTAGGGGAAGCATTTCATGCATCAAACAATCACAAGTTATACTAAACTTAAAGCAAACAACTTATTAAGCAAACTGGAAATATCTCCTACATAGGCCAACATAACAATGGTAACAAATCCGTATAATAACACACACACACACACACACACACACACACACACACACACACATATATATTAAATGCCAAATAGGATGTTCAAGTTGACAGTTTCAAATAATTCTAAAGAAGCAATATTTATGGCGTAGACAAGCATATTTATTTCAAATGATTAGCACAGTTATTCCTTTACTTGTGTTGTGTGGAATATTGCAGAGGGATTGCTCTCAGCAACAATACAAAAGGAAGCTCTATACTCTTCCAAAATGGATATTCCTGGTCTGCAATCAAACTTCCCTGCATCCTTTGTGCACTGCAGCCACACTTCCCTGCAGCCGTTGCTGCACTGCAAACGCATCCCTGCAGACCTTGCTGTAATGTAGATTCACTTTCTTGCTGCCCTAGTAATGTAGATAAATTGTTCTTCTAAGAGCTGTTCAAGGTTTTATAGCCTGCTATGTGAATATAAGGCAAAAAAGGAGTAGAATTTCTGTTAAATGATATGTGCATCCTGATATATGAAAGTTTACAAAGTAAGGATTCTACTCCACTAATGAATATAGGGGGTATTAAAGGGAGACAGTTTATAAAACCCTGAGGAAGAAATTTTGCACTCCAGATTTTTGCTGTCCAGAAAACTGAGTTACACTGAAGATAATGTACCAATCTACTGTATAAAGACAGCATTTTCCTGTGTTATATTGAGTTGAACACCAGAGTGTAAGGTCTTCAGAAAAGAAAACAGGTACACAAAGCATGCCTCAAAATGCGAGAGGTGTAAAATAACTGCCTGTAAAAGAAAGTCCTCTAGAAATGTCAGATGGTAGGACTGACTTGTAGTTAATGAGCTTCTGAGAAAGATAATGTGTTTTTGTTATGTAAGAAAGACTTGCTTTATGCCTCAGCACAATGCTTAGCTCAACAGAGGACAATAAGTTTCACTGCACCTTGTTACTTTTCCTGAAGGAAGCCATTTTGAGTTTCGGTTAAAATCTATGCTGTGAAATGTGTTGCCGTTACTGAACAAAATTAATAATAAATATTTTCTATAAAGGATGTTCATATTAGCAATGTTACAATGGGTTTGTTTTGATCTTTTCAAACATTAAAAAAATAAAATTACTAAATTCCTTTCACAGTCCCCTAAAATATTTAGCCACAGTGTTATGAAAATGTCCATTATTACATTCCATTAGGTGCCCCAATTTTTGTATGAGCTTCTCAGTTTTTCTTACATGTGCTACCATATGCTGACATAACAATTTTGCATGTGAAGATGTTCTTCACACAGAAAAAAAGATCTATTCTTGGAAACATGAGTATGCATTACAATATCCACATCTGTATATAATTCCCATGTCTACTGTGAAAATAGCTACTACTGCGTTCTGTATTAAACTATCTGTTGCAAAATAATACTGAGGCCACTATAGGAAAAACTTCAAACAATACTCGATCTATAAACAAAATGTTCCAATTTTTCTTTATAATGAAAGCAAACTATCTATTCAATAGTGAATATTTGAGTACAAAATAAGTAGATTGTCTGTTTCTATCAATATTTCTGTTTAAAATCTATAAGCTATATTCTACTACTAATTTCCACATTAGCTTCAGAAACTTTCAGTGCTTTATTCACTCTTTTCTTATAACAAGTATTTTGTTATTTTAAGCAATCATTTCATAGTGACATAACTGGCTCCTTAAAGAAAAATACATCTATCCTAGCCAAATGTTTAACATTGCAAAACTCTTCATGGGGTGAATATTCAGTTCTCTGTTTTTAGTGACAACTTATTCTTGGTAAAACTTGTCAACTTGTATACTTTTCCTTCAAATATGGAGCATAATTTCTCTTCCTTCCCCATCTAAATTGTATGCTTTAATGAGTCGTGTCTATACAGGATACTCATGCGGTGAAGTCTCTTCCTTGATGCTTACAATCAAATGCATCTTGTACACCTCTGCACAGCATATTATATCATCTAGGAAATGGACATGAGCCACCACCTGCTCCATATAGTTGTATCCACACCCTAGCCATAGATTAGTACTCCTACTACATCTAAAAGAAACCATAAATATACTACCCGCATTTGGAAAAATAAGAATCCACCATCTGATAAAAATTTCAAATATTGGTCCACGAGCTTGTACAATAAGAAGTACAGTAAATAGAATAGTAACTGGTATGGAGAATTCCAAAATGGCTGCCATCCTATAAGCAGTGTTTTCACAGAGCTCTGCCACTCTCCTAAAATCTAACGCTTAATTTGACGGGTTGAAGCTCTTTTCATATCATAATAACTTAACAGAAGATTCAAGAACCCTACCTACGGTGCTTACCAACATTTTGTGAGAACGAGAGAGGATCTGCTGTGAAGGATTGTGCCTGATCTGTTTGGTCTCCTTTACTAGTAGGCCAGACTGCATGTGCACTAGGCCTCGGAGGCCCTCCACTCCTGTGAAAGAAAAAAACAGTGTAAAGATACTAAACCATGTCAAAAGATCTGGATCACATGGAAACTCAGACTACTAAAGCAAAATTTTCAACTATTGCTTCTCCAGAAAAAGAAGTAACCACAAAAAGGGCTAGAACTACTAAACAACAAGAAGTGCCAAAGGCAACACCAGTAACATCAAAGGAAAAACCTGACTCAATCTACATGGAAGAACTAAAGACTGCTCTTTTACCTATTCAATCAGCAATCCAAGGCCTCACACACCAAATTAAATCCTTCAATGAATCCATTGACAGAATCCTAACCAGAATGGACAAAACAGAAGCAAGGATGCTGGAAAATGAGATCAAAATGGATCAGTTACAAAAAGATCAAAATAGTAATGACTCAAACATAAAGATCATACAACAGAAATTAATTGATCTCGAAGCCAGATCCAGACGTAACAACCTTATCATTAGAGGCATCCCAGAAAATATAACACAAACAGACTTGTTAGAAAGCATCTCTGAAATGTTTTCCATCTTTCTGGATAAAGAACCTCTCTCAGATAAAATAATTATTGAACGTGCACACAGAGCCCTAAGACCAGCAAGTAACAGTACTACTCCGAGACCAATATATGTTAAGATTCTAAACTACCAACATGTGAACAAGATAACATATGCATCAAAAAAGAAGAAATTCATACAATGGAAAAGCTCAAAATATCCCTCCCCAGATCTTCCAACCCCAATCAAGCAAGAGAGACAGAAGTTAGCTCCATTCTGCGACTTCTTGATCAAAAAACAAATCAGATTTCAGATGAGGTATCCCAATACCCTTAATTTCACCCACCAAGGAGTTCAACTGTCAGCACATAACTATGAAGAAGCAGTGGTCATCTTCGAGAAAACATTCAGAGAGCGCCCAGATAAAGCAACACAAAATGTTTAACTGATATATTTATATATGGAAAAAAAAAAAAAAAAAGAAAGAAAGAAAAAGGAGAGTTGCAGGACATAAAAGCATTAATAACCTTGGATCTAAGGTAAATTGTCACCATTAGCCTCATTCCACACGTCTCATAATTAAAATACAACACAACTTACTTAACCAGTTGAACTCTGCCTAAAAAAGTCAGCTCTTGAAAAGAATGCCCACAGTATATGTTATCATTAATAAAAGAAGTCTAAATCTCCAATTAACATACTTCCGAAAAGTATGTCCAGCGTATAACAGTTCCCTGAGGAGCCCTCTAGGTTTTAAACACATAAACATACCGAAGGAATGAACTGGCGGTCTTTCCTTGGCTTTCCCTTGGTTGGCGACAGCTACGGAGGGTACGTGAACTACAGGGCAGTCCCTGGATTAATCTCCACACTACAGGCCTGCCAAACAAGGCGTTTAGACCTCCGACAGTGCGACGACCCTCAGCCTTCCCATCATGCAAAGGGTTCTTAAAGCTACAGCACCTGTTAGAGCTTCCTCGGCGGCTTAGAAAGTTTCCTGCAAGCATCGGTCCTCAGTGTGTGGAATAGTCGGTCCTACAGAAGCTGCAATCAACGACGATGGATCGGAGAAAGTCTACTTAAAATATAAAACAGATAGCCCAAGTCGGAAGTTAAAAGTAAAAATAGAGACCCATGAAGGTCTGAACATCTTGTAAACACTAAAGTACTGACACAGTTTAAACTGTAGCAGCTTTGCTCACCCTTATATATGCTCCTGCAGCGACGCTTATGCCCCAGACACATATTGCTAAGTGAGATTTTCCCACCGTTTACATCATGTTTTTAACTGCAGTCATTGTACGTTCTTCAAAACTCCATATGAGACTGTATCTCACTATTGACCTTCTACTGCAGTGTAAGGCACCAGAATATGCAGAAATTTCCTGGTAACATTGTTTATGGAAAAATACAGTGATAAATGCTAAGGCTCTAAAGAAGGGTTTAAATTATGAACAGATAGCTTTTACAAGTAATTTGACTTGTAGAAATAGAAATGCAAAATAAAGCAGTACAACAAGCTTCCTATAACTAAAACAAATACAAGACTAGGGTCCCAGAACAAACTTAAAAAATGCAAACAGATGGATAAGAGCAGGAAAGTATTATTACCACACAGGTCTCTAAGAGACACTCTAAAATTTAAACAGAACTGACATAATTAAAATAATTACATTCTTTCTCATTCCTTTATTTTTATTATTATTATTATTATCCAAGTGTTAAAAGACAGTTTATTCTATTTTTGATAATCCAATTTAAAGCCAATCAGTGAAGCAGAAGATTCCTTAGGATGCATAGATTTGGTTCTGTACCCTGGTCAAGCTTTTTTGCAATCCAAAATACATCCACAGTTAAGCCAGGGACATTCTTTCAGTAAATCCATGGCTAGTATTCCAGCAATTTTTGAAATGATCTTTGAGTCTTTCCATGATTGTTTTTTACTATTGAAAGCTTCTTCTGTTCATTCTCTATCAATGGACTTGACTCATGGCCTTCAAATCCCCTTCTGTGAGAGGGTAAGCATCCCTAACATCGTGGGCCTTAACACTTCTTGTAATATCATTTCATCTGGTGAAACATATTAAACAATGTTATTGCAAAATGTTAATACTGTCACATGAAAACAGCATTTCTAACATATCAAACAGCAAGTATGACACAGTGTGTATGTTTTTGTGTTTGTGTGTGTGTGTGTGTGTGTGTGTGTGTGTGTGTGTGTGTGTGTGTGTGCGCGTCCGTGCGTGCAAGCGTAAGTGTGCATGCGTGTGTGTGTGTGTGTGTGTGTGTGTGTGGGTGTGTGTGTGATAATGGTTAAGTTCTTCACTGCATAACCACAAGGTAAAGGATTTGGTTCTGACTTAGGGTTATTGGCCAGGCTTAAAATGGCTCTATTGGGAAGTTAGCCTAGGAATTTATTGCTCTTATATAATAGGCATCTCTACTTTTTACAAGTTGTTAACTTATCATTTAATAGTTTATGTATGACTATTAAATGTTTTGTAGTATAAATTCATGTAAATTATTGCATGCTAATAATATTCACATGGCTTATGTTTTTGGTATTCACAAATGTCTGTACCACCTATATCTAGACACGCCTTCAGAGTGTGTACTGGTTCTATAAGGTGATGTGCAGATAAAATTCTGTCCCACATAACTAAGGGTTAACTCTCTCATCATTTACCTCAATTGTTTTTGAGATAAGAATATCATCATCTTCTACTACTTTCTTCATCAGTGGAATGATTCTTTGGGCACTTTGGGGACTTGACAGATTACTGCAGGTGTCTGTTGCTGTGTGGCAATAACATGCTTTTATAAGATAGCCTAGCATTGCCCAGTGGCTGTATACATGATTCTCCTTCTTCTCTGCAGCCTGAGTAAATGCCTTGCATGTTCTAAATATCTGGGGTGACATCTGTTAAAGCTTTAAAAACTGCCTTCATTTTAAAGTTAAACATGGCAGCTGCAGGGTACATACAGGCAAGTGAAAGTGGCAGGACACATTGATGCTCCTTCACAGAGATGCAAAGGGCTTCTTTTCACATAGTCTCAGCAGCAGAGTTCACAGTATATCATAACCAGGCATTTTGTCAGTGATGAGTTTATTCTCACACACCCAGTTATGAGCAGTGAAAACTTGGTTACTAACCTTCCAAGCAGTTTCTGTTTTGCTAAGCTACTGAAGAGCTGGAATATGCAACGTTTAAGATTTTGAATGTGAGACTTATGTGCATCTAGATAAAACATATTATACACAATAAGATATAATGCTATATATAGAATTGTGAGAACGTGGCTGTAAAATATAGACACCTATTTCTTAGATGGAAGACCATTGTCCAGCAACTCTCTTTTGTATACCTTTACACACAGTCTAATATAATAATGGAGTGCATTTCTCACTGGTTGTAGCTCTTGTGTTCAAAGAGATTCCATTCCTACAACCCTATTATCCAGTGAGAAGGCATAAACCAGTGACGACCCAGGGTCAGTCTCCTTACTTTAATGACTCAGATATTCTTGGAGGGAAACTAGGAGAGGGGAGATGGAAGGAGACTAGGAAGTTAGAAACAAAATGCTTCAAAAATAATGTGGGAATGGTGGAAGTGTAGTATTACAATACACTTAGACTGTCTGACACATACATATATAGAGAGAAACAGAGACAGACAGATGAGAAGCAGAGGAGTTACTCCTGCAGACAAATGAGCATGTTATGCTGGGTTATAATCGGAGCAAATATTATACATGCACCATAAATGTGCAATAATATATGTTTAATGCACACTCAGTAATATTGATTTTCTTTTGTAGGCTCGCATATTTAGACAGTTGTTGGCACAGTATATAGCAATCTTCTTTAACTAAATCTTAATGTACAGGAATTAACCAAGAAAACATGATGATACAGAGGTTTTCTTATACCGCAGTCTGTTGTCTGATAGGGAGATGTAATACCTCTAAGTATCACCTACCAAAACCAACTGAAAAATGAATCAATAACTACAAATGTTCACAGATTGGATGATAATATTAACCATTTGTTGCATTGCATACTATGCTCTCTAACCTTTACATACACTGTGTGATGTCTGTAATTACTTATCATACTGCATTCTGCTGTCTCTAGATATATGTGACAGGTTGTATCAGAATTAGTACATTGGGTGCTGATATTCGTAATCTTGAGGTCATGGACATACCTCATGACTGTTCAGATTTTATGGGTGTCCAGATTGTTGTCTCTTAGTATTTGTTCATTGTCCATAAACTTGAGATGGTTATCTGAGTTATTCCCTCTCCTTAAACACCTTTCGATTCTTCAGGAGGTGTCACTAATAGACAACTACATAAGATTAACGCATTTGACAGACATAAGCCTGCCAGTGGAGAGTCTCTCTCATGAAGGGAATTAGCATTAAAGACCCCAGTATATATGGCCCTGACCTTTGATCACCGGGTAAATTGCCTAATCGGTATATAGTCCCTAATTGGGAAAGTCCCCCCCTCCTCGTACATTTATTGAGAGCTTCACTTAAGAAGATAAATACTTTAAGTAACAATTTCCAATACCCCTACATAAGATTTGAATAGAGATATTCGAAATATGTAACCCTGCATGTTTGTACCTTTATCTGGCAGAGGTTTAAGTTTGTGCTAAACACTGCATGGGCTTTGCTATGCATTTTGGTATATGGTATGTTAGAAAGTACTTTCTGGGAACAATATCTTTCTCCTATTTGGTGATTTCAAGATCACGTTACCTGGTTTTCCCAGACCCTTCCGGGCTTAGGGGTAGGTGGGTAGGCACCGGGATTAAGCAGGAAGGACTTATAATACTTGCCCTTATGCTCATAATACAGCGTCTTAATAATATACAGTGTTGTTTCTTTCCTGTAAGTTATCCCCCAGAGTTTAAGCTACTAATTTCAGTCAAATGTCGTGGAACATAGAATCATGGAACATTAAGGGATTACAATCACCTAAAAAAAAAAAAATACTTATGCATTTAACCCTGAAATCTTCTTCGAACATTACCTTTCTACAAGAGAAACATTTGAGGAATCAACAATGGGAACAAGAAAAAACAAGACCTTGGATCAAAAAGATCATAGCGTCAGAAGGCACTACGAATAGTTCAGGAGTAGCCATTATTATTAAAAACAATTTTGGTGCAGATATAGAAAAGGTGGGGTCAGATGAGGAGGGTAGATGGTGTTACTTCACTACAAAACACCCTGTATTAACTAAACCTATTCTAATTATAAACATATATGCCCCCTGTACATCCCAACAAACGTTTTTCACAGAATTATACAACCTCATCACCTTATTTCCTAATCATTATTATATTGTTGGAGGTGATTGGAATTCAGTACAGGACCCCAAAACAGACAGATCAAATCCCAAAGCGAGATTTAACTACTTAGCCCACAAAACCATCATTGAATTAAAAGAAGACTTTAATCTATTTGACCCGTACATATTTTCGGACCAGGTACACAAAAAGAAAAATTACACTTTTTTCTCTAGCTGTGCCAAAAGCTGGTCTAGGCTGGATTTTTTCCTTATATCTCTGGCATT
This sequence comes from Protopterus annectens, assembly GCF_019279795.1. NCBI lineage: Eukaryota > Metazoa > Chordata > Ceratodontiformes > Protopteridae > Protopterus > Protopterus annectens. The sequence goes on along the minus strand of NC_056741.1, from coordinate 935,431,814 downwards.
CTATAATATGGACATTTCGTTCATCCGATCTCCAAGAACGCTTTCAGACCACTCGAAGATCTCTATAAGTATTCACCAACATAGCAAAGACCCATCAAACAAAACAGATATCAGTTGGAAGTTGAACCCCAACCTTCTAGGGAGAGAAGAAATTAAATCTCTAATCAATGAATATTTAGATAGCTTTCTCCAATCAAAGGATTCCTTCCAATCTCCTATAGACTGCGAATGGGCCGCAGTTAAGTCAATGATTAGGGGTTCATTGATAAATAAAGCCTCATATTATAAAAAACTTCGGAACAAAAAAGAAAGGGATCTAATTGCCCAACTACACAAAGCTGAAGAAGAGTCCCAAGTGAATCACACTACATTACTGGAAGAACGTATAATCCAGCTACAAAAAGAACTAATATCATTACAAGCAGATAACTTAAGTGTACACGAAATTAAATCCTTGGCGTTATACGCAGATGTAATACATAGTCCCTCTAGATTTTTAGCCAGAGTGATCAACCTAACTAAATCATCTACTTTTATACCAGAAATACAATTCCAAGGCAAGGATTACCAGAAACCCACTCAAATTATTTCAATATTTGAAAATATTTTCTCCCAAATGTATGGTTCCTCAGAGAATATGACTGATGAAACAGAAATACAGTCCTTTCTCAATAACCTAACCTTTCCCAGACTAACAGAGAAACAAAATAAATTCCTAGAGAGGGATATTACTACATAAGAAATGATTTCCGTCATAAAAAACCTCAAACCCAATAAATCCCCCGGCCCAGATGGTTTTACGGCACAATTTTATAAAGCTTTTAATATGAAAATAGCCAAAATCTTAAAGTTATTGTATAATTATATTATCTTACATGGTTTTAAAGACATCCATTTGAACACCTCTAGAACTGTCTTTATCCACAAACACAATACAGACGCAAAAAATCCGGGAAACTACAGACCCATATCTATGATTAACTTAGACATGAAAATTCTAGCCTCGATCCTGGCTAATAGGCTCAAAGCCGTTATCTCATATATTACTTCCCCCAAACAATCGGGTTTTATTCCAGGTAGACAAACTAATGATCAGACCTTACTTCTAGAAGCATTGATTCATCATTCTAAATTAAAAAAACACCCGATATATGCTTTAGTAGTAGATGCATCGAAGGCGTTCGATAGACTAAGTACTAAATTCTTATTTACTATCTTACCATGCTTCAATATCCCAATCTCTTTTATAGACAAATTAAAAACTCTCTATTCTACAGCATATACCACCCTATAAATCAATAAACACATATCTAATAGAATCAAAATTGTTAATGGAGTTAGGCAAGGTTGCCCTCTTTCCCCTCTCCTCTTTAACTTATATATGGAACCATTCTTCATGCTTATCAAACAAGCTACATTTCACCACACCCCTAATATATATAACTTAAACATTTCCATATCGGCATACGCGGATGACCTGAACATATATTTCACCCTCCCCAACTCTGACCCAATTAAAATACTATCGTCTATCAAAATATTCTCTAACCTAGCAAACTACAAGATAAATAGGGAAAAATCCTTAATATTCCCTTTAAACATTCACTCGAGGTTACCTGACATCACATCAACTACATAGATCAAATTTAAAGAGCAAATACAATACTTAGGTATTCAATTCTCGCAAGGTAACCACACTTACTATCAAGACAATGTAGTCAGGTACTGGTCAAACGTACAAAACGATATCATAAGATGGTCTAAGCTCAAGCTCCCGTTTTTGGTCAGAACAACAGTGATTAAAATTAATATTCTCCCTAGGCTTCTCTACCTATTTCAAGCAACTACTAACACTCTGCATAACAATTTTTTTAAAAAAATTATAACAACTATCTCTAAATTTATCTGGGCCCCTAAATCGGTCAGGATTAGCTACTCAAAGCTTATCTGTCCTAAGGAGCAGGGGGGGGGCTGGGTCTACCTGACTTTAAAACCTATTATGAGATTATTAACGCTAGTAGAATTTTTAAATTAGCGTCCTACAAGAAGACTAAACCGGTATGGACCCCACCATGGATGTCTCTCTACAATAACTATATTAAATCGTTCAACCCGGCCGCTCTCCCATTTATAAATGAAAATAACCTAGGGATCCTAAAGCACACAAAAAATATAATATTTAACATAAAATCCCTACAGGCAATTTTTAAATCTTTGAACCTTTCACACTCGTTTGTAATCCTACAACCGCTTCATTTAAACCCCAATCTTAAGCTAAACGGTAACATGCTAAATTTAGAGCAATACCCTCTACTCCTACATACCTCTATCTCAGATTTTTTCCCCCTTAGACACCAATCAATACCTGACATGAGGACTAGCCTCGGCTTACCGTACAAGTACTTAATGATACTACGACAAATTAGGGATACAGTAAGTAAACTCTTAGATCATCCACTAGTTTCGGACAATGATATTTTAACATGCAAAACACTAATAAACCTTCTGCTTAGTGGGAAAAAAATGATCTCAAATGTGTACAAAGCCATTATGACGCTTAAATACCAGAATAAACTAAACGTTTCGAAATTCTGGTCAAGGATCAACCCTGATATTAACCAAAACCAACTCGCGAAGGCTATAAATCTAAGCACTAAATCGATTCCCTTTAAGAAGATGAAATACACCCAAATGATGATCGTGAATAATGCGTATTTTACCCCTTCGATCCTGAACAAAATTTTCCCTAATATTTCCCCTAATTGTAAAGATTGCCCGAACCAATTGGATGATATCCTTCACTTGTTTTGGAGCTGCAAATGTTCCTACAAGCTTTGGTGTGCGTTGAGGGTGATTCTTGAAAAAATCGGATATGAAAAATCCACCCTGTCATGGGAATTTACCATTCTTCATATTCCCCCCCCCCCTGGAATATCAGAAAGAAAATGCAAGGTACTGATTCCTATCTTTATGTTAATTAAATACTACATCTCCTTGAATTAGAAAAACAGAAACTCTCTATCATGGGAAGGATTTAAACAGATAGCGATTAATCACCTCATGGCACATAAATACCTGTTCCACAATATGAAACAAAAACCAGTTATGAAGGAATTCTGGGAAATATTATCTGAACATATACTTAAATAAGCACTGTATTATTAAAGAAACCAATAGGCTTCATCTCGCTGTACTTGAATTATACAGAAATGGATATGGGCACTGTATGAATTGTACATAGTTGTTGTTTTAGATGTTCTTATTCTATACAAAATTTGCATAATGTATTTCTCAATTATATGCTTTGTTTGTAATGATTTTTGTCATATTGTGTAATATTGAAAATTTGCAATAAAAAAGAATTCAAAAAAAAAAAAAAAAGAATAGTAACTGGTACAGTAACAAGTGCAGTAACTAATAAAGTAAAAAGTATAGTAATTAGAACAGTAACTAGTACAGTAACAAGTGCAGTAACTAGAACAGTAACTTGTACAGTAACAAGTGCAGTAACTAGTACAGTAACAAGTGCAGTAAGAAGTACATTAACTAGAACAATAACTAATACAGTAATTAGTACAGTAACTAGAACAGTAACTAGTACAGTAAATAGAACAGTAACTGGTACAGTAACAAGTGCAGTAACTAATACAGTAAAAAGTATAGTAATTAGAACAGTAACTAGTACAGTAACAAGTGCAGTAAGAAGTACATTTACTAGAACAATAACTAATACAGTAATTAGTACAGTAACTAGAACAGTAACTAGTACAGTAACTAGAACAGTAACTTGTACAGTAACAAGTGCACTAACTAATACAGTAACAAGTGCAGTTAGAAGTACATTAGCTAGAGCAATAACTAATATAGTAACTAGTAGAGTAACTAGAACAGTAACTAGTACCATAACAAGTACAGTAAAAAGTACATTAACTAGAACAATAACTAAGACAGTAACTAGCACAGTAACAAGTGCAGTAAGAAGTAAAGTAACTAGTTCAGTACTTGCTCAATGAGTTGTTTCAGGATAAGTTACTTCTATCACATGTGCAGTGCTTTATGTGATCTCTAAAAACAAACGTGGTAACAGAAAATCTGTTGTGAAGTCTGATTCATTGTGCATTTTGAAGTATGATACATTGAAGGCATCTGGTCATAATACTGAAATGAATTGGTCCTATATTTTGTAGCCAGTTTCTTTATTCTACTGCATATCTTACTGATATTACCATAGTGGACAATGTTTCAATGGCTAATTGTTTATCCTGTTAATGAAATACTGCACACATTAGAGAATACAATAAAAGTTAAGGCTTAGATTCTGTGCCCCAACAGCCTGTCACACCTTGTAACATGTTTTGCCGTGTAACTTGTCCATATAACTTTAAAATGTGCAGAGATTTTACTGTTTCTAATGTCTACGTGCTGCTTATTCCAGTCTACATTACCGTCTTTGAAATATAGTCCGTTTTTTCTTGTTCATGTTAAAAGTGAAGTGTAATCTGCTCTGTAATTGCTGAAACATTGTAAACTGAAACATCAGGGTTTATTAGATATTTTGCAGAACAGTTTTCTTTCTCTTGTGTTCGAATTATTTAGCTTGTTTTATATTTTCTTAGTATTTTACATACACACACACACTCACACACACACACACACACACACACACACACACACACACACACACACACACACACACACACACACACACACACATGCACACACACACACACACACACACACACACAGAGTATACAGTACAAATTGCATGAATTACAATAATAAAAAAAAACAGAGTTTAGTACAATAGATGGCACAAAATCTGCAGGGTCACTCCCTCTACAATATGATAGCTCATTATCTCAAAGTCAGATGACATAAAAAATGCCACTCAATGACTAGTGTTGTCATAAGTCCTTGACAGTAACTGCCAGACTCACAGCCATACTTTTTATAGTAAGTAGATTTTACACAAAAATAAAACTAAGTTACCTTGTCTTTAAACCAGATTCTTGAACAGGTTTGCAATAGTGTGCCTGCCTCCATCTTGGTCACAAACAAGAAGTTAAGTAACAATGGCCAAGTAGCAGTGAGGCCAACAGCTGAGCAGCTATCATAAAAGGAAAGTCATTTTCTTGTTGCTGGAAGAGTATTTAAAATGTTAAATAAAACAACAAACAGGGTAAAACTAAGTGCAAGTATCATAATACACCAACTACTGCTGATGAAGAAACTGGCTCAGAGTAACCAGTTAGTACCAATAGCCTTAAATTCCTAACTCTTCAATCTGTTTGCTAATGTAAAATAAAAGAAGAAAAGTAAAAGGAAAAAAGGAGGAAATTAATAGCAGCACAGTGCATTGTTCAGCTTCTGCTGACTTGTCTCCTCTTTACAAATCAAAGCCAATGGCCAAACCAGTCAAGGTGCAGCTGATAATAAGTACCCTTTCCCGGGCAATATACTTCCTCAAGGATCAGCTAGCAATAAAGCCAAACAGTTAATTTATAACAATTCATTGACACTATTTGATATATATTAAAATGTGTTTAATGCTAATATTGATGCAAATGTAATGGCTTTTTCAGGAAAACTATGTCATCATTATAACATTTGTAATAGCCTTATTTTTTACATTAAAATAATGTAAAGTTATCTTTCCTATTACATTAAGAAGTAGCGAATCATGGGGCTGTATATTTATATATTACTCCTGCACACTGGTGATTTTTTTTTTAATTGCTTACATTGGCTAATTGGGCAGCACCTACTTTTACTTTAAAGCACTCTTTGGTATTCCATAGGAAACTGTGACTGATGAACAGCATTGACATTTTAGTATATACAGACATATTTAATTTAAGAGAATAGTTAATTTTTATTTGGTGGCATACCTTCGAATACTAAAAGGCACCTCACTGTATCAGTCACCATTGTATCTTAAATTCAGAAATGTATAATACACTGCCCAGCATCAAAAACTATACACACATCAAATATAGAGAAAAACAGATTTAGCAACTAAAACAAAATGTAAAAGAAAGATGTTTGCTATTTCACCATCAAGTCTGAAGATAATCACAACTATACATGGAGCTACAATTCCTCCAAACACATTTTCTAGTGAGAATTGTGACACCACCACTAAAAGCAAGCACTATGATTTGTATCAGTGCAAGACAATTCCAGACTAAAAGAGAAATAAAAATTAGTTGGGGGAGTCAATAAATTTAAATTAAATTAAGTACATTTTGTTACAGGTAATATTCATCATCAGTTCCACAAGCTGTTCTAGAAAATCAAAGTCATTGTTGTCTAATTTGCCTTTTCAGCAAACTGGCATTATAAGATAGGAATTATATCATTTACATACTTAAACCACTGCACATCTGTCAACACATTTTAAAATACTCTGCAACATTTTCCTAGTAGCTATGCATTCATTTCAGCATGCTCTGCAAGGTATACAGTGTTGTACCAGACATGCTAAATGGTGGACTCAGTAAATGTAAATCCTGTAAATGTATTCATCACTGGACTGACACATAGATACATTTACTGAGAGTCATTTCATGTTTCAAATGTCAGAACAAACTTCAGAGCTTAAGCATAAAAGCAAAAGATGTGGGCATAACTCCCATATTGGATGTGCCATTTGGTTGGTACTTTAATATGTATAGTTTAATATCATGCAAAAGTTTCAAGTTACAAACCAGACAAATTTGACAGGGGTTGAAAATTTTTCAAGTCAATAGTGCAACATCTGTAGATTTATCGCCATCTTAGTTTTTAGAACATTATGGTAGATTACATAGGTTTAAATGAAACATAGTGCAAGGAAATATTCTACTGTACAGGTGATATTTCATGGATCACTTTGTAAAAGCTATTATTGTTCTGACTATGTCCACTGACAGCAGCTGACTGAGATTGTAACCTCATTATGATCATAAAAGAAAATGTTTTAAGGTTGGCTTAGAAATTGTAGGTGGAGTATTTATTTAGTATACACTGAAAATGAATATTGTGTTGGAAAAGGACAGTTTTCTTTAATAGTAATGCTGCAGACCACTTACCACTATTATTAATGGGACAACTGACACAGGAGGTAACACTCTCACTATAGTTATAAAGGAGTTTGAGTTTAGGTTTTAGTCTAAAACATACCTCTCAACTGTCTAGATTTTTGCCTGATATTTTCATCTGTTCCTCGTAAAATGTATGATTTTCTAGATTTTTTGAGACAAATCAGTGAGGACTGAAATCACTAAATAATGACAGGTATTTGAGTTTCACATTTTATATTCTTCAGAAAAAAATAAGGTAACATGACACCTTTTATTCTAGCAACTTTCTAAATTTATAAGAGCAATATTTAAAATCCGTCCCTATTTTTGGGGCTTTGTCCCCCATTTTTTTTTTTTTTGGCTTTGTACAGATTTTTTTCTGCTAAGTAGTTGAGATCTATGGTCTAAAACTGCACTGGAATGATATGTCACACTTCCTGTTCAATATAGATAATGTTAAGGGATTAAATGCACTTATTGCCCATAGAAAGGAATGTTGATTTGCAGTACAGTATCGAATTTCTACTGGGAAGTGTAATAAAACTATGCATGCAATTTGAAAAGATCTGTGTATCCTTTCTTTTGAACTGACAGATTTGGAATCCTAAAATATTGGAAATACAACATTCCACAAAATGTACTTTTACCTTAACTTCAATTTAGTTTATTAAGAAAGTATAGTATTTAAATAATAGCTACAGGACATCTGCTATATACCTGCAAAACAGGTTGCATGCAGTAATCATTTCAACACAAAGTCTTTGTAACATGCCAAAAGCCTTACTTGCAGATACATTTCTTGAAACAAAATAACCTCCCTAGGTTTCTTTTACCTTCATTGCACTTGACTGCCACTGTAGCGTGACAAGTAAATCTATTATGATAATGGAGCTGTGTACAAAAGTCTTGCAATGTAAAGGGATTGGAAGGCATGACTCATAGGAACTGGAATGATGTGGATAATTGTGTGCTGTAGTAGTGCACATAATTCATACAAGATGATTCATAATGAAGTTGAACACAGTGACAGTAAAGATAAATGATGTGGAACACCTGATAAAATTTATACTTCAGATATAATGATAGAAATGTATTGGTAGATAAGGCAAGATTAAACAAATTAAAACCGAGACAGATCACATAGCATTCTTTGGGAAGAAATAAACATCAGAGCATAAAGCTTTTCGAGTTAAAAAAAACATGCCAACAGAAGTTAGAAAGCCTATAAATGCTATAACTGTATAAAAATCTTGGTCTTGTGGGATTTGCTAGGTGTTGCAGGGCTATTTTAGTCTATGGTCTTGTACATCTTGCCAGCAACCATTCTCTGGCTTTACCTCCTTTCCCATGGATTGAGAATCCTGTGAAAAATTTGAGGCCACATCATCCTGTTGTCTAGATTTAATTAGAAAGACATTAAATGATATTGTTTAATCTGCAGAGAAAGTTTATTACAGATAAAGGGGAGGTGCTAGGTGATGAATCTCCTCCTCCATCTTGTTCTTTGTATCTGCTGATGAAGGTTCAGGTCCCTGGTTCTAATATTGGGGGAGAGGTTTGTCCTTACTGACATATAGGAGGTCAGTCAAGGACCATCATCTCCCTATTGACACAGCAAGGGAGGCACAGATAACCACTCTGATTATCAAACACAGAACAGAGGCAATTCCTTCAGTGTCTTCTGATAATTAAGGTTCCAAAGACCAGAGATCTTTTGCTGAGATGTCATGTGAGGCCATACTGAATGAACCAATGTACTCTTCTGTGATGAACATAATTGGATATAACAACTTTGGATCTAGACAAAATACTTTTGGAAACTAGTGCTAAGCAGAAGGACTTCCTGACAACAGTTGCCATGTAATGATCAAATGAGAGGGAACTTTCAATCCAACTGCTCAGGTCCCCAACTACCTTTTTGTTTTATAAGGATCTATTATCTATACTCAACATTATGGGTAACTTCTGTTTTCTTAAATAAGCAATACTAAAATTTTTGCATTCAATTTAATCCCAATTTTGGTGCAACAGGTATTAACTAAGTTTATCTGTTTTCTGAAAGGGAGCAGATATCTGAATGAGTTTTAACTATTACACATAGTTTGTAGTCATTTGCAAATCTGGTTAAGCAGAAGTCCTAGTAATTATTTTTGAGATCAGAGAAGTAGATGCCAAACTTCTGGGGGACTCCAAGGATTACCACTGTGCTATGTGAAGAAGAATATGTCGCACAAAATCTATCTGGCTTCTGTCTTTTAGCCAAATGGCAAACCATCTTACTATATAAGGATCTATGTTTAAGGATGACAGTTTCCTTACAATTTGAGCATAAGGTATGGCATTGAATGATTTTGCTAGATGAAGATAAGCTGCATAAACAGCATAACCACTGTTGACAACTTGTGTAACCTTCTGAGGAAATTAACAAAGTTTAGAAGGTATAATCGCCTTTTGATGAAGCCAAATTGTTGGAGGTGAAGCTTATTTAATTATTTATATTTGCTCACTGGGTAAGTGGACTGGTCTGCTATCCTTTTCAGCCATGACCTGAGCTCTGAGGGTAGAAAATGTCTTCCTTTTATGCTTTTTGTATTTGATGTAATGTCATATAATCAGCAGTGTTATGCACAGAATGAGTACATATCAAATTTCAGATAATAATAGTAAGATTCGTTGCAGATAGGGTGAGATTGAAAAATACAGAGTGCTCTGAGCATAAAAGGAAAAAGTATATGCAAAATGCAAGATAAGATGTGCATAAAATGCAGTGCAATCATATATATAATACACAAACTCTTCTATAGATGTAAAATATATGCACATGGGAAATTTTTATATGCACTTAGTGAAGATTTTTAATATCATAATTGGAATTTGGTATGGTGCACTCCACAGCCTTCCAGATCAGACTCATAAGGCTGATTGATCTGTTAATTCTCACCACAGTGGTAGGGCCACCCTTGTGGAGGTGAATCACCACTGTATTGCTTCATGATATGTTTACACAGCCCGTTGCTAGACTTACATTACACACACAGGAGACATTTGGTGAGATCCTGTTTTATGCTGTTTGACAAGTACCAGGTATGTTTTCAGGACCCATGGAGGAATTTGTTTTAGTTTTAGACAACACCATAAGAATATGTACTTTAGTAGTGATGGGGGGGGGGGTGGCAATGGAACCTGGGATGAGTGATTTGCAGTAGGTGTCTCATTGGTGAAGGTTGCAAGGGATTTGTTTGCTAGTATTATTTATGATGAAGAATGTAGTTATATGCATTAAGTTACATTATTTAATGTTCAAGATACTTTTAAAGGTATGTGAAATATACGATCTTTCTGTAGGTAGGTGAACTTTAGATTAGTGCCTTAGCTGGGGCATAAACTAAGACCCTTCAGGACACTTTTACACTTTATGATGAGTTATAATTTGTGTGTGTACCCTTGTTTGCTTCCATAAGGGAGTGTTCCCACATCTGGTACATCTCATTGTATGTGTGTAATTAGCATGCCAGCTGTACTGTAATTAATCTCAATTAGTCATCTATACTTCTCTTACAACACTGATGGTAGCACTTGTTCTTTTAAAATTACCAGTCAAAGAAAATAAAAACGAAGCACTAAAAAGGGTGCATCCGTCAGCATCAATGTATGTTCCAGTTATAGGATTATGAAAGAAATTTAAAATAGTAGCTCAAAATCACAACATCCACAAGCAATGGCATTTAAGGAAAGCAATGTCAGATCTCTACGCACTGCTGAAATACTTCCTGCACTATAGTTTTCATTTTGTAAATTTTTTTATTGAGTCTTTATCATCACAACTTATCTGCTTTAATCAGATATCATAAATTATTAGAAGTCTGTCAGCATAAAAATCAGATCTGTCTAAATTTAGATTGTGGTTGACTCCATATTATTTAATGTGACTGGGCTTTTGAAATGGACTTAGTTTCTCAAAGCCCATTGTTTTCAGTATTATTTAGTGTCGCTTTCACTATGACTTGTTGAGTTACAACTTAGTGACAAACCAGCTCACTAGTTTGAAGTAATCCGGAATTCTCCATGGCTGCACAAGCACCAAATACAGGGAAATTTTATCATTGGTGCCACACATTTAGAAACTATACTGGCAGTGATTTTCTGTAGAATACAGAAATCGTGGAATTCAACTTTGACCAAGAAGACCTTCATCAGGTTTGTACTTAAAATGATGTATGGAAGCCTTTAGTTATTATGTACAAACATCTGGGACTTTAGATATGTGCCTTATTACTTTAAGAATAGCACGACATGTGAATACTTGAAATGCAACACAGAGATATGACTTGACAGGTTGTCATACAGAGGATTTGTATAGTTATCATAAGCCACTAGGCATGTTTCCAATGGATCCACAGAGGCACTGAAGCATTACAGTTTGCTGTGACAAGGCCAAGTTATCTCTGTTTGATCATTTCTTCAAAATAAAAAAACATAAAGCATGAGACCAGCCCAGAATTAATCATGCCATACATAATTTATTCTGGACTATGGTTACCAACAATGAATCCCATGTAACAATGACCCAAAGACTGAACATTGAAATACATTTCTTGCCTGCATGTTGTTTGAATGCAGTGCATAAGAGAAATAGGGATAAAGAAGATAGGTATGGTAAGTGTGTGTTAAAGAAAGCTATAATGCTTCACATGGTGGGCATTTTTGGGGAAATAGCAGACTGCCTAGGAATATTGTGAGGACTGATGCGACCAGAGGACATATACCCCCCCTCCCCAGAAAGTCTGTTATTTCCCATATAAGACCTACCTTGAAGGTCGCTATTGTACTTAGATGATGGGCTCTCTGTTAATTGTTTCATATTTTTTTTATTAGTATATATATTTTTTTATATTTCTGCTGTATAATAGTTCCTCTGCCTAATGTTTCAAAGTTGCTGTTACATATGTAATTGTTGAAGTAAATATTTTATAACCTAAATATAAGTTATGTAAGTTTTTAATGTCAATGTGTGTACATACCACAAACACACACACACACACACACACACACACACACACACACACACACACACACACACACACACACACACACATACAGATACAATCAGACATATTGGCTCGCACACATAGGCACAGAAAAACACAGAATCACACAAAACTATATGGACAGGCACACACACACACACACACACACACACACACACACACACACACACACACACACACACATACAGGTACAATCAGACATATTGGCTCGCACACATAGACACAGAAAAACACAGAATCACACAAAACTATATGGACAGGCACACACACACACACACACACACACACACACACACACACACACACACACACACACACACACACATGCACACACACACACACACACACACACACACACACACACACACACACATGCACACACACACACACACACACACACACACACACACACACACACACACACACACACACACACACACACACACATATACAGGTACAATCAGAGACATGCTAATGAGCTGATAATGAGATTTTTCTCATTGCCATCATAGATGTCTTTGAATTGCATTTTCTCATTGCAGTAGTAAGTGATAGAACTGCAGTAAGCAGTTATCACAAGCAGTGAACCTTTTTCTAAATTCCAGGGATTAACTCTAGTTTTGAGATTAGTGTTATAAATGCAAATGTCAAAAGAGTCTGCTTTTGGCTAGGCATAATGCAGTATTTATGTTAACTTGTGCATTCTAAAGAATGTTTAGGAAGTGCTAGTGATTCATGACATTATTGCCTTTAGTGGTATTGTTAATATACATTTATATACACACATGCCTGTAAGAGTTAATTAAGTTTGAGACTTCAGTAGTTGCCACCGATGATACTTATTTAATATTTGTAATTATGTGACAATCCCCTTTCACCTCAAACAATTGCAACTATTTCAAAAAGCCATTTGATATAAAATGGTTTTATTTATGGAAGATAGTGGAAACATGAATTTCCGTAGGTCTTCTTCAGCAGTCCGCTGGCTGTCAATAGCAACTTCCCCTCCCAGATTCTAAGTGGACTAATGATAATGATGTTGCTCTTTTCTTTTGAGAAGGGGTAAGAGAACACAATGTACCGATGTGTTATAACTATTTTAATGGTTACTGAAACAATAATGACCAAAGTAAAGGGTGCTCAATACATTAAACAATGTAAGAATAAACAAAGATAATCTAAAATTAAACTGTCGGGTACCACATTTGTGAAATGTGCCAAAGAAGGATCTCCCTCAATCATCCAATTATTTAAAAAAATGTTTTGATGTCCCTAATCCTGATGTTAATGTAAGAATTAAAAAACACTGCCTATGAGTAAGGAAGCTTAAAAGTAAAGCACATGAGGTGGTGTAGGCTTTCATGTATGTAAAAGTGCAATATAGTACCAAAAAATATTGGTAAGTATAAGAAAAGGAAAAACAAACTAAGCAAATCTTAATAAATTATACAATGGACCATACACAGTCTGCATCCTTTTGGAATCACCTCAATGTTATCCCAGCTAGGAAAGTGAAGATATTTTAGTCTTCTACTTCATCCAAAATTTGTATATGTAGTCAGGAGCATGTCAAGTCTTCCTTATAATGAAAGGCTGAGTAAAATTCAAAGGTTGCTGCAATCTTTATAGGAAAGGGAACCCCCAGGGCATAGTTGTTGAGGACAAAAGGAAGGAGATTTTGAACTAACAGTATATATAAGTATATGTATTTGCCATGGTAACGACTAATGTATTGAGAATGGCTACATCAAACACCGCAATAATGGGTCAGGTTAGTAGAATATATGGTCAGTTCTCAATCTGTCATAGTTGCTCTAAATTTGTTCCACAGATTAGATAAAACCTGGGTCAAAATTTGCATATCAAAAGTAACACCCTCTTCTTGTCTGAAGCTCAGTGAAGTTTCAGAAAAAAAACATTTAAACAATTATAAACAATTAAACTTACATATGGCACTAGGCATTTTAATAGAAAAATAGAATTTTAAAAAAAGTTCAAGCTGATATATAAATTTTTAAAGGTATATAATTATCATTCTTTTTTACTATAAAGTACTCTAATGAGACACAAAAAAGACTGGCATGCACCAGCTAGATTTCTAGTAGTGCCTTCAACTGAAAAGTACAAACCACTACCGAATCATGAAATGTTAAGCCAGGACATGGAAACTATTATTCTAAATGAAATAAATACTCAGAATACTAGTGATATTTTTCTAAGAAGAACTTAAAACATCACAGCTATTTAAAACTTTAAAATACAGTGCAAAAAGAAAGATGGAAGATGAAAATTTCCATATTCATCAGATTGCTGAAAAACAAGCACCTTAAAATGTACTTTATTGAGTCGCATGACTTGAGTTTAACTGGTAGATCACACACTGGCATAGGATATTATGTTTACAAGTTAGTGCTGGATTGCTTACTTCAGGGGGAGGGGGTCTGGTTTACCCAAAGGGAGGACCATAATAAACGTGCATGCATTAGTATTACATGGTATTGCAAACAGGGACAGTACATATGTATATACCCTGACATAAGCATGATTTAGAAGTCACAGCAACAACATAATGTAGGGGATACATCTTCAGTTCCCACTATGAATGACAGCACCATATCTGACATCCAAGTTTTACCCCCACCCCCAAGTAATGGAAGGACTATAGTGTTTGTGTACTTGCATTATTGATTTGGGAAATATGAGGTCTGCTCAAGTATGGCAGATGATAAAAGTAGTGGCAGGACAAATGCTAGTATATAATATTAAAGAATCCTACATGCCAAAAAGACTTATAGGTAAAACAGTCATATACATATCTGTAATAAGGAGTACAATTTAATATGTGGGTCATGGGAATGTGAAAAAGTCACATAGCTTTATAAAATCTTATCACATATGTTATATAATGCACAAGAATTTTATTTTTTATCAATAACACCTATGGACACAATTCCTTTTATTAAATTGATAGGTTGTTTGTCATGCAGTGTCAACAGTTTAATAATAATGAATCTGGTCTAAATGAAACAACCTGTCAGTTTTCAAATTATAAAAGCTGAATCTGTCATCTTTTTCTGGATTTGCATTCCTGTTAGGAAACAAATGTAATTTGCATTGTAACTTTTGGTTAGCATTTTTCTGTTTTCTAGATCAAGTGAAGTATACTGTTTCAGCTGAAAAAAATATATAAACGTTGCATCCCTTCTTTTCTACCTTCTCTTTACAATGATTTATTTTTACAATCCATCTATGTACAGATTTACTTATAATACTAGCTAATAATAAACTGTCACAATTACTATTTATTCAGGTTGTTTAAATTCTTTTAGATTACTTATATTTACATAGAATATTTAAAATATTTTGTTGACTGCATTACACATGCATACAAATTTTGAAATAATGTCTATAATTTACTAAAAAGGTGATTTTTGATGGCTATTAATAATTGCCTTTCAGAGCAGATATAAAAATCATCTTGTCCTTTGGTTTCTTCATCATCAAAATAAATTTAAGGTATCTCTGATATTACTGACAAAGCAACTATTCAGTGTTGTCATTTCATAGCACAATGACTTATCCAGCTCTACTGGCAAAGATGGATAAATCCCTCATGGAAACCCAAATTCAGTTAGCTACTTGGGTGCTGACAAGAAGTGGTCTGATAGAAAAAGAATAATAAGGCTTTCACCTGCTTGCCACTTCTAGGAGAAAGTTGTAGGGTACAACAGTTATGACTCCCAGTGATAACAGATT
Organism: Protopterus annectens; assembly: GCF_019279795.1. Lineage (NCBI taxonomy): Eukaryota > Metazoa > Chordata > Ceratodontiformes > Protopteridae > Protopterus > Protopterus annectens. The sequence continues at coordinate 935,415,949 of NC_056741.1, read as the reverse complement.
TGTGAAATTAAAGAAATTGTGATCCAAAGTATTACAGCTTCACATTTGTCCCCGAAGTACACAGAACATGGTACCTCATACTCCTAAAAGCTCCACATGGGGATTGAGGACCCCCATGTGTAAATTCCCAATGAGTAGAAGCTCTTCTTGAAGGATGACTCACCAACATGCTTAGTTTTGGAAACTATAAAGATGGAATGAAAAAGGGAGCTAGCTGCAGAAATAAACAGTGTCAGTGGTGTCACAAAAAAATAAATAAATAAGACGTCATGACTCAGAAGTGATCTGCTGGAAAACAGTGGAGTAGAAGCATTGTTATCTGGTACAGTCTCTGCAATAGTTAAAAAGAATAAAAATGAGATACAGAAGCAATAAATGGTCTTTGTAATAACTGAGTGATGGGAATTTGAAAGAGGTGAGTTAGACTAGACAAAGAGAGTGACACAGAGACAGCTAACCCAACCCTGAGGGAGAAATATTATACTATGTAAAGTTCAATTTCAATACCAAATGATCCCTCAGTGATACAGCAGCTATAGTTTCACATTTAATTGATTAAAAGGCAAGACAACCCAGTGTTCATCACATTACTGGTTAAAGTCACATTTAAAATCATGAGAGCTCTAAGTCAATACCTGTAGTAAAATAAAAGAAGGCGGCAATTCACAATAATAGTGTCAAGTTTTATCAGTTGTGATATAAAACACAATGTAAAGCCACTACAAAACATGACACTCAAACAAATGTAAGACGATGAAAAATTGAGTACCCATGTCCTTAAAATAAAGTAGACTGAGATTTATGAAGATATACACATATCATCCGGCAGTCTTTGTTTTGTGCTCAGTAATGGATGCAGCGCATAGTTTTAACTGCTTTTGTAATCTGTATATTGGTAAATTTCTCTAGTGGTACACAAATGGCTCTCACTATGTATTCCATCCTGTTAAACTCATCAAACCATTTATCAAGGCTTGGGCTGCGTAGAGATCATGCCTCAAAATGTATGTAGTGTTATACAATAGTCCACGTATATTATTCTGCCACAATATTGTGTGCAGCTGACAACATTGTACATTCTGTTTTACTTGATAACATTTGGGAAGCAGAAATACAAGCTTTTGTTTTGTTATGAATTCATATTATCATCTCTCAATGGTAATTCCAAGATCAGCTAGCACTGAAATGCCATTTATTTTTTCAATCTTTCTGTTTTCAGGTCTATTCATGAAATAGCACTACTGAAGGATCCCACTCTCATATATGCTGTATATAAACAAGTACTTTATTATTCTCATCGAGTTAATCTCTGCAGCAGACTCTTCCAGGCTCAGACCCAACAATATACATTTCGGTAATACTGACACAGAAAAATGAAGAATTGGCAATACCATGTACGTGCATTATTAACTTGCAGCAAACAAATCAATTCCAGTATTCTAGGACAGAACACATTCATAAAGGGATTTAACTCATACGTATGCTCCTTTTGTCATATACAACATGCCTAAACAAGCCATGACAATGATCTTAAAGACTGCATAGACAGCAAATACATGCTATGCTTCACAGCCAGAATACTGGTTCTACAATTTTCTGAAGAGTTCTAACAGTGAGTTATACCTGCTGCATTCTGTCCAAAATTGCACTTTTTTCCTAAATATCACTTGCCTGTGCTAAATTAAATAAGGTAGCTGCATAACTAGGAGAGATGAACTAACTACAGTTGTGTGTTTTCAAATGTATTACATTTCTTAGCATCAATGTAAGCCCTAAAGTATGCCATCTAATCCTTAATCTGCCTTGCTCTCTTTTAAATTAGAAAATGGACTTGCAGAATTAGCAATCCCCAATGGATGCTTGACATTTTGATGTGTGTGTGTGTGTGTGTGTGTGTGTGTGTGTGTGTGTGTGTGTGTGTGTGTGTGTGTGTGTGTGTGTGTGTGTGTGTGTGTGTGTGTGTGTGTGTGTGTGTGTGTGTGTGTGTGTGTGTGTGTGTGTGTGTGTGTGTAGGTGGGTGGGGGCTGGGGATTCAGAATGTTCAGAATGCAATCTATTTGTTGAGATTACTTCTATTTGTTGAGATTACATTTTTCAAGAGCTGTTACTTATTTTCTCCTGTCTAACCATAGCTCTTTCTGCCTGTGTGTGTATGATGTGGTTGTAAGGGTTTGCACTGCTTGTGACACCAATGAACTAGAATACAATATGGTGGCTATTATTTATGCATAAATGTATTCATTAGATCACAATCAGGCATCAGAGCTATACACAAAAATGCAAATACTTTTGTAGTGTCTGTGTGTGCATTTGCATGGAGGATATTTGTAATGCTTTGCACTGTAGGTGACTGACATCATTGCACACTACCATACTGAACTCTTGGGGAAAGGTCTAGTTACTTGTGGAGCACACAGTGCCCCTTTACTGAGTATCCAGCATCCTGCCAATATTACCAGCATGCTCTTCCTCCCCAGCACCATCTATTAGGATTTTCACTCAGTTTGGTTTTTAAATAATTAGTCCATGATGCTGCATTACATAACCCTGCTCAGTTAACAGTTTGGACACTCTTGTCAGTCTGCCGGAGGTCATGTCATTGTATTTCTCAATCATGCACTTTTCTACAAAGTGAAAGAATACTTTTTGCCAGTAAGTTGTTTCACAGTGTGGACAGTGACTGTGATTCCCATCACAAGTGTTTGTGTTCCTCTTTGTATTGTTTGCAACTTGCTTTATTCAAATAAAGCTGAACCTACTTTAAACAGAAGATAAAACCAGTAAGCCTGGCTTGGTAATAATATTTAAATGATGATATCAACATGCAACGGGGATCCCAGATATGTGTCTTGGAACTCCAGTGTAGGTGCCTATAACATATTTACATCATAATTTGTTTGAAATATTCAGGTTTAAAATGTATTAATGCTACTTGTCTTATAACAATAAATTTACTTAACTAAATCAGCCTAAGGCTTTTGTCAGCTTTAGTGTTCTTAATGCTCATTAATACACAATTTTGTTTTACCTGGGTATTTGTGTTTTCCAGTTTCTCAACCACATCTTTTTTTATACTCCGTTTTCCAATACACTCAGCTACTGGATACATGTTTAATGCTACTGATTAGACAGCACACCAATACAGACCTTTAGGACCTACAATTTTGCCTCTTTTCCTTTACTGCTAGAACATCTTCCTAAGCTTCAAAATGCAATAAAGAGGGTAGTAGTGATGGTGTGATGGTGCCTATAAACAGCATCCCTACTGCAATCTTATCAGCAGCTTTTGTTATTAGTACTCCTGTCTATGTTTCCTGATTCAGAGTTCTACAGAGCGAGAAGACACCAGAAGTACATTCAATCAAAAAAAAAAAAAAACATCCAAGTTGTACGTTTCTAGAGTATATTTCTTCCCTAAGCATGCAAATTAACTCAAAATGTCAATGTAATATTTCTAAAAAGAACACCTGTCAGACATATTAGCACTTTTTGTGAAAAAAAACATGCATTCATTGCATGAAATAAAATACATATAAATATGTGCCTTTTTCTTTGTAACTTATTTGGTGGACTTTATATATATTGACACCTAGTTGTAATCTGATTTATAGATGTTTTTCTTTGTTGAGAGATTTACACTGAAATATTCCCCATAATGATTGCAGGCAATCTCAGGTTTAATGCCATTTCTAGACTTGAGTCTAGAATACCATCACTCACTGAAATATGTGTTTTATACCTGTTGCTAGTTTTTGACTTTTTAAGAGCTGTGAATATCTTTATATTGTTCTTGACGATTTGTAGAAATGGATCACATATTTGATAGGAAGCTGGGATGCTTCCAAGGATGCCTTGTAATAAAGCTAAATAAGGTTGTTTTCCATACTTTCGATCTAGCTTCTTCCATCTCTCTTAATTCCCTGATATTCAGTATGTATTTTCACCAAACTCAATTGATCTCTCTCTTCTCTTCATTCTGTCATGTCATACTTTCTCCCTGTTCTTTTTCTCACTCATAGTATAATGCCTATCTCCACCCTCGGTGGTGGTGCTGTGGTAGCGTTGTCGCCACACAGTAAGACACTGTCCAGTTCGATTCTCAGCTAGAGCGTCTTCTGCATGGTGACATGCTTGAATGGGCATACCTTCGTTGAAGTTTGTGCATCAGGGCTGGTAACTCAGCACGTAAAAATCAACTACCGACCATTAGCAGACCGGAGTTCCACTGTGGCGACCTCTAACCGGGAAAATCTGAAAGACACAAACAAAGTATAATGCCTATCTCCCTCTCAGACATGCACTTACTGGTGCAAGCACTACTTACAAATGATCTCTGTTAGCAGTGGAGATACTGTGTTTATGCATTCTGCATGCCACCTTACACTGACTTACTCAATGCGTTGATTTACTACCATTTTATCAAGTTGACATTAATCAAAGTTCCTTTAAATTCCAGGTGTCAACTTAAGCTCCATTCTGTCCTTTGTCTGTATCCTCCATTTGATCAAAAAGAACAAATCTACTGTTTGACCCAAACAACTGTTAAATCCACTTATGCTCTACCTGTTGCTTTTTATTCCCATGCATACAAAAATGGGAATATTAAATTATAGCCAGATATCTTTATGAATACTTCTATTAACTTAAACATGAGGGCTGGATCTAATAAAACAGAAACTTGAATATTCAATCATGTGATGTACATGTTGCATCTGAAACCTGACTAGAACTCTATCCTCTTAAATCATTGAATATATCTGGGATGTATCAGTGATTCAGAACTGATAGTCTACACAGCAGAACTGATAAATGCATCGTGTTTACATCAAAACTGGAAAACAGAGTGATATGCATCAGCAGTTATGCTTCTTACAATGATTGCATAATGGTAAAAGCCACCAGTCCTACAGAGAGTACTTTGTTGTTACTGGCACAACTATAGACACCAAGAATAGTGCAGAAAAATACTAGAAAGTAGGTAGGCATTAAAATTACATGGAACCCGGTGGTAAAGTAAAAAGCTACTAATTAGAGATTTCATTGTCATGAGGGCACACAAGTGTGGAAGTAGAGCTTAGGTGCCTATTTGATGGTGCAGGTAGAGAGAATTGAAGGGAGAACCATAAATACATGTGATCCCTGGTGTACCCATGTAAAAAGAACTGCATGTCATATTCCATCAAAGTAAAAATCCTCTAAATTGAGTAAAATAAGAGTCATACAGGAAGAGTTTGTAAAAATGAATTTGCTGCATTGTCTTTCAAATGGGAAGCAATGTAATGTTCTGCATAATTTACTTTAATGTAGGTGCTGAACAAATGAACAGGACTAAGGGGCCTCACCTTTCCAAGGACTCTTGTGTTAATCTAAGCCTACAACTATAATGCTTTATACCTGTCCCTGAAAGGAACCAAACGTTTTTACTTTACATTCTTTAGAAGCAAGGTTTTAACCTAATACACTGGAGGTAAACACAGAGTCAGCAGTGTAATCTTAGCCCCCCCCCCAAACAATCATTCACTAAAATAAGAACAATGGCAAAAAATGGCAATGAAGTGTAAAAATGAATTTTTAAAGGACAATAGTTAATGAGTTAGGTCTGCATTTTGACAGTCAAAGAAAAGTGGCACACAAGTAATGCAAGATGTTAGTCAAACAACCAGGAATTATAAGAAAAGTCAACAGTCTGCTTAAGATATGACAATGGATTAGAGCAGCCTAGGCGTTTAAAATGTACTGGTCAATTTTTAAAACAAGTGTAAATAACAAACCCTTGAAGTCGGTGTAAACTTTTTATCATATACAATACTAAGGTATACAGTTTTTGATAGAAAAAGTAATCAGGCTAAACTCACAATGCCTTTTTACCTAAATTAATTTAAAGATTACTGCATTTTTGTTAAATGCATTAGCAGGAGTTTCTTACTTGATAAAAATATAAGTTATCAACAGGTTTTGCAGGTGAAATTAACATATGTGAGACTGTAGTTGCAAAATCACAAAGTAGTTGGTATTCTAAAGAAAACAGCTGTTTTACTTATCCAGAATGATATGTAAATCTATCTAAAACATTGCACAATACCTACCATGATATCATTTTATGGGTGTGATTCTACTTAGAAAAAAATGAGTAAGCAGTAACAAAAAAACAATTACACAAAGTATTTTGTTTTACAGTCAGCTGCAAATTTACCATAAGGAGGCTAACTGGAAATTAAGAAAGGTGCTTAGAAAGTGCGAAGTACATTTTAATCTTGGATGGTTATATGGCTTCTGGTGCTATTGTGTGCCTGAAATGCAGACCATGCTACAATGAGGACCTTCAAAATGTGAAAAGAGGACAAAAGAGGATGAGAAATCTATTAGTTTACAAGTCTGTTTTCAATCTGGGAAGAAAGTATACTGCACTTTGTGAAGTTTCCTTTGTAATTTGCATACTTGGCCTTATCGCAAGTGTTTATTATAAACTTGCATTTTTTTTTGAGAGCATAAAATCAAGCTTCCTCAACCTGGATAACTGCTCAAAAGGAAGATTTCATTTGAACCTTCAGTGATATGTTGGGCTTGTGTTACACCTGTGTTCACATACATTTTTAAATTGCTTCCATGCGCATTTGCAGACAACACGTTTACACATAGGCCAAAGCCAATCCACCCCAAGAGTTGCTCTTATTGTCTCCCCACTTTCCTGTAATGGCTAATAATGCATAGGATAATAGATCCTCACCCCCACCTCATCTGAATGAGTTGGCATAGACTACTTGGTCCATTCTTGACTATGCCACAAAATGAACATCTAGGTCATAGTCTGGGCTTTATACCTCCATGTCATATGGTTAAGGCATAATATTCAAAACTTATATCGATGACCCAAGCATTACAAAATATATTACCCTATCATAATAAAATTATCATTCTAAAGACCAATCAGCTAAAGTTTCCTAAACTGTCAGAGAAATGCAATTGTCTTGTCTTAATCCACTCATCTTTAGTGTTAGTACATGGAAGTGACTTACCTTAAGTGCCATTTCATTAAGGAATTTAGATTGCATATGTAAGTACCATGGTAGTCATGAAAATGTCTAAAAGATTTCACATTGCAGTTCAAAATTCATTTTGGGAATTATTAAAGGCTAAGAATTATAATCATAACTATGTTATTAGTTGAAATCCTTATTTCTTAATTGACCATGACCTATATACCACATATAACAAAGTTGTCAGTCAACAATTTGAAAAAAAAATGATTCTGGAATGTTTTAAACTGTGTTAAAGCTGAATACACCACCATTTTTGTTTTTCTAGAGGTGGAAGGTTTGGGATACTTCTTCTTCTTCTTCTTCTTCTTCTCTTTTGGCTGTTCCCGATAAGGGTCACCACAGCAGATCATCTGCTTTCATTTCTCACTGTCCTCTGCACCTTGCTCTGTCACACCAACCACCTGCATGTCTTCTCTTACCACGTCCATAAACCTTATGTTAGGCTTTCCTCTTTTCCTCTTAACTGGCAGCTCTATGCTTGACATCCTTTTCCCAGTATACCCAGCATCCCTCCTCAGCATGTCCAAACCAATGGAATCTCACCTTTCTGGCTTTGTCTCAACCTGAGCTGACCCTCTAATATACTGATTCTTAATCCTGTCCATCCTCATCATACCCATTGCAAATCCTAACATCTTTAACTCTGCCACATCCAGATCCAACTCCTGTCTTTTTATCATTATCACCATCTCCAATCCATATAACATAGCTTGTTTCACTACCCTCTTGTAGCCCTTCCCTTTCACTCTTACTGGTACCCGTCTGTCACAAATCACTCCCAACACTCTTCTCCACCCATTCCACCCTGCCTGTACTCTCTTCTTTACCTGTCTTCCACACTCACCATTACTCTGAACTGTTGATCCCAAGTATTTAAACTCATCCACCTTTGAAAACTCCACCCCCTGCATCCTCACCATTCATCTATCCTCCCTCTCATTCACACACATATATTCTGTCTTAGTCCTGCTGACTTTCATTCCCCTCCTCTCCACAGCATATCTCCACATCTCTAGGGTCTCCTCCTGGTCCCCACTCTCACTACAGATCACAATGTCATCTGCAAACATCACAGTCCATGGGGCCTCCTGTCTGATCTCATCTGTCAACCTGTCCATCATCATTTCAAATAAGAAAGGGCTCAGAGCTGATCCTTGATGCAATCCCATCTCCACCTTAAATGCACCCATCACTCCCACTGCAGACCTCAACACTGTCACACTACCCTCATACATATCCTGTACTACTCTTACATACTTAGGTTTGGGATACTATACTTATCAAAAAATACTCCACTATGGTGAATATTCCACTGCTTATTTTTACTCAGACTTTCCTTAGAAGTGATAAATTTCATCCACATTTCATATATCCCCTATTTACCTAAATGGTTAATTAAACAAGTCAAGGGCAGAATGAAAATTCAAAGAAATTCTCAAGCAGTGAACCTTGTAAGCCGTGTTGACTGTGATAATTTGTTTTATGATTTTTAAATATCAACAGTATGCTAATACTCGATACAATACTTTCTGATACACAGTTACGCTTTTCTAGCTACTTAATATTATTTCATTGAACTTTATTGTGCATCAAAGTTATTATTTTTTCTTATAATTTACATTGCTAAACATATATGGTCAGATAGTGCTTTGCAGTCAACTTGGACTGTCTATATTTGTGTTCAATCATATTCAGTGATGAAGGTTTTTTTTTGTTTTTGCTTCTGTATCATTAAGGTTGACTTATGAAACATATATTCCTAATTCACCTAGGTAAATAGCTATGATGCTGATAAATCCAGAATAGATTAAGTGCTCTGGTTGTAGAGGAGCTAGGTGAAGGAGGTTTGGAATGAGTACCTGTTGCCACCTCAGCCATCTCTAAGACAGGTAAGAAGGCAGTATGGCACACTATAATATGGGCAATGTTTGGAGAGAGGTGTATGGAATGCACCTTATAGATATGGCAGTGTGTCTGGCTCTCCTAAGCCATGTTCATATGGTTTCCTACATGAGGTTATGTACAGGAATGTGCACTCCCACTGGGTAAAGGATTCAAAGGCCCATACATCTGCAAGCATGCATTTCATCTTTTGGGGGAGACATTAGGACCAAAATTAAAGAAAGCTGCCATTTAGCCTCCAGCAATTGGTTCTTGTCCCTTCAGGGGTAAAACTGCCAATGAATTGCGGAAGAGTTGATGGCTGAGAAGCATATAGAAAAAAGTACATCTTCAGTTCTTATCAGAAAAAAAAAAAACAGGCAATTGTAATTGCCTTCTTCCAGGAAACATAATTATTCTAATTAGAATAATCTCAGCCACATATAAATAAAAAACAAAGATTTCAAGTGTATTACAACTGCAAAAATACCTGCAGTCATCAACCCAAATAATGTTTGCTGAAAAAGAGGCAGTCTAACTATATTTGTTCAGCATCACAGTGTCTTATTACAGAAATATAATTAAATATAGCATGCAAGCCATCTTTGGTGAGTTCATTAAATGTGTATTTTTCTATTTTATCTTGCTAGATTGTATTCCCTATTGTATCTTGCTAGATTTTATTTATACATCCATTTAAATTGGTTTGCCATTAGAGAGCACAATTCCAAAGTGGGATATTTGAACGCCAGCCTACTGAGTACAAAATACTGAACAATTTGATCAATAATAAAAGGGCATGAAATAATGGACAGTTTAAATAGTAACAGTAGATATACAATTCAGGAAATAAGTTGTGAAAACAGATATATAAGCAACTATGCAGACTGTACAAACAGAGACTTGAACATCAATCTTAGAAGTTACAAATAATAGACCAACCTAGTTAGGTGAGCTATGATGAGCTTAGTGATAAAACAGATAAGCTGGAAATGCAAGTCTTTAAGAACACAATTGGCCGTTGATGTTCTTTAGCGTCATCCTATATGCAATAGATAATTCAGGCTGTATGCCACTATACATGATACTCATAAATTTGCAATATGAGTTCAAAGTGTCCATCCAAGTGTGTACCACACAAATGGTGAACAGCTACAGTCATTCACCTGCATAAGGGAGGACATTCTACAGATTTGGCCATTACAGATATATATGTTTGACTAGCCTCATATGCAAAGCCATGGAAATATTTATCATGGAATTAATCGATAAGGACATAAGGAACCTCCAAACACTGGATCCACCTCAGTTTGGATTTATCAAGGGCAGGTCATGCTTACTCAGCCTACTGGATTTCTCTGAAAAGGTCACAAAAGCAATGGATGAAACAAAGGGTTCCTATTGTATTGTCGACAGCTTAGGTTGTCGAATGCTTATACAGCGATACCTAAACGTCGAAAGTTTACAATAGCGAATGGCCACATTATCGAATTCTTTCCTCGGGAAAGAATTTGCATGGCCTTTAATGGGGATTTGCCCTTTCCCCAATGTACAGTGATCTCATAGCTGGTATATTTAGTTAGGGGGGTGTGGGGGGCAAAGCCCCCACTATGTTTGGGTGTGTTTGTTTATTTTGTTTCCGGACGGCCACTCAAATTCTTTCCCAAGGAAAGAGTTTGATTATGTGGCTGTTCGCTATTGTAAGCTTTCGATGGTTAGGTGTCGATATTTTTGGATTTGACAACTTAAGCTGTCGATGTTATGATATAGATGCGAAACAAAATGGTGCACACTGCATACCTCAATCTGGCCAAATCTTTTGACCCAATTACCCACTCAAGTACAGCAGAAAAGCTAAATAAACTAGGAATAAACCCCTATGTCACCCCCCGGATTGCCAAATGACTCAAAGATAGGATGTAGATAGTCAAAATATGGGAAGTTACCTCCACAAATAGAACAGTCACCAGTGTAGTCCCCCAAGGTTCTGTGCAGGGATCTCTCTTGTTGATCACCTACTTTTCTGAAGTAAAAGCCAATACCAAAGGGTTCTGGCTGACTACATTTGCAGATGACTGTAAGCTAGGAGCAATCATTGAATCCCCAAATAACTTTGCCATCCTGCAGGAAGGTTTGTCTCAAATAAATAACTGGAGTCAAACTTATTGTCTAAAACTAAATGCCAAAAATGTGCTGTTGTATCTTTTGGGAAGTCATCTACTCCAGGGAACTACCACACTGACAATACACACCTAAGAGTTGACCCATTTGTTCATGATTGAGGAACTTATGTGGACAGTGCCCTACCTTTTGGCCAACATGTGTTTATTGTTGTAAGAAAGTCCTGCTATATTGCACAGCTTATAAGCAAAAGTATTGTGTCTAGATCTAGGGATGTCATCATCCCCCTTTACTCAGCCCTCATTAGGCCAGCATTGAATATGATACCCCTTCTTGCATGTTTCTGTCCAGACATATGCAACAACTAGAACACCAACAGACATACCTTACTAACAGGATGCAAGGGCTAAATAAGCATGTCCCAATGGGCCGACTCAAAGCCCTGTTACTGTACTCAGTATCCTACATACTGCTAATAGCAGACCTGTGTCTGGCATGCAGTGCATCCTCTGACCCATTACGGATGGATTTACTGCTCTGTCTGGGGATGTAAACCTCTTCTGCAGTACCAGCAGAATGCTTTGGAGAAACAGGTGTATTTCATGGAGGATACTACCGATGTGGAACAGACTCCCCGCCCACATAATACAAACTTCATCCCTGTCCATCTTCAAGTATAACTTATATGTATGCATGGGAAACAGAAAAGTTACCCCAGGACTGCCCCCTGTACTACTAATGGATAGCTGGAGCTCCTAAATGCTTTATCCTATGCATGGGTCTCCTTAAATTATCTATGGCATGACCCCAATTATTGTCATTAAGGGTAATACATAATTATTGAATGTGAGATGGAAAAGGCCAATCTATAACCAAATGGGATAGGTTATTTTAAGCACAAGAAATAGATTTGGCTAGGCTTAAAATCCTGCAAGGGCAGCTAGTGTAGTACTTACCTAAAAACCTTTAGTCTAATGGGTTTGAATATCAGGGATCTTGAATACAGCTGATCTTTTTGCTGTATATGTAGTCATTCTATTCTTCTGTCTCAGAAATTCTCCATGTTGATTCTTGGCTGGGGTGCCTTCTATGAGGAGTCTGCATGTCCTCCCTATGTTAGTGTGGGTTTTTTCTAGGTGTTCCCATTTGCTCCTACATTCCAAAGACATGTCATAGAGGGATGGGGGACTTTAATTTTTCCTTAGATGTGTGTGTGTGTGTGTGTGTGTGTGTGTGTGTGTGTGTGTGTGTGTGTGTGTGTGTGTGTGTGTATCTGTGTGATACAGAAGAAAGGCCTGGAAATCTACTTCCATCCCCTGTCTTGCCTTGTAAACTCTGGAAAGTGGTGACTGTCCACGGGGTCATTCTAGAAATCATCTGCAACTCAGAAGAGAAAGAGAGAGAGAGAGTTCTTAGACAAAGGTGCTCACTTTTGGGGGCTAGAGTGCTAAATCTGCATATACGGTTGCTGTCCATCTGTAGGTTTGATAGATTTTTTTTCCTTCAGGCAATTAAAGCAACAGGATACTCTCTACTTGTGTTTGGGAGATCTCTTTCCTGATTGTGCTTCTGCATTCTTTTCAAAAAAAGTGTGAAGCTATTGTACACTAGAAGATAGCCATTTAATTTTGGCCTTTAATTTACTAACATGATGCTTAAAGTTGAAGTTATAGTTTTGCCATACTGGTAGATGCTAGAAGTGGGAAGTTGCGTCTAGTGTTTCTTGTTTATTGCAAATAATGTGACAGCTTTGGCATACAAAAGAGAGATTTTGATGGGCTACACATAACCGCTTATTTATTTGTTTGTTTGTTTACATAATTTTTACTATTCAGTTTAAAAGTGGATTTTCTAAAGCCAGCTGGGAAAAAGGAGCAGTCCTTTTTCTAATTGTTGTGTGTGGATGGCTACATCTGCAGATGACCATATTTGATTGGCTGGTCACTAAAGCATGAGAAGAGGTGGCAAAATCAATTCTTGGAGTAGACCTTCAATGAATAAACAATTGATAACAGAGTTGTTCCTATGTTTCTGAGAAGAACTAGATGAAGATGCAGTTTTTAAACAAATCAAGGGGTTTTGGCCTTCTTCCTGAAGCAGTGAGAGCATTAAATAACAGATCACGGTTTACTATTATCAAAATCATTTGCCAGGTCATTCAGTTCTGAACCTTTTGCATCCTCCTGAATGCTGATAAAGGTAATCTATCTATTAAAGTATATTAGCCATGTTCTAATACAAGTGTAAGTCATAAGGCTCCGGAGTTGGCTATAACCCCATTACCATTACCATACACAATACCAAATTATACAGTTTTAGATGCAAAAATTGGGTTGTTTTTACATTTTATTTTCCTGGTAAAAGCAAACCCTTGAAAAGTTTTCTCAAAGCTGACAATCACTGCTATGACATCGTAAAAGACTGAACATATAATGCCCCACTACCTAAATTAATATATAGACTACTGTATTTCCATGTTAAATGCATCAGAAGTAGTTTACTACTTCCTAAAAGGACAAGTTATCAACTAGTTCATGGTAATGGAATACCTCAAACTGAAAATTAACACATGATAATATAGTAATGATACCACAATGTAAATTGGAAGCAGCTCCTCTACAGAGGTCACATTTTCTTTGCCAACAATGCTTTGCAGTTGTATGTAAATCATTGCTCCACACCTACCTTGACATCATGGTGTGGGTAGTGGCTACAGAGAAAATCTAAACAATAAAACTATTACAAAAATCAAACAGCCCACAATAACATTTATTTGTTAAATCCTTTGCAACTTTGTCATGAGTAATGAATTTAATTGTAATACAAAGTTGCTTACAAATGTGACCAATACATTTGAATGTATTGCTGTTGCACTTCTAAACAAACAAACTCCATACTGATGGTTAAAAAGAAAGTTGTGTTTCTGTATATACAAGCTGAGTATGTGCTACCTTTTCAAATTTCTTTGCTAAAGTTGGTAGAATATTAATGGGTCTATAGTCAGTGGGGAGGAGGGCTTGGGAACTTTTGGAAGGTACTAAGTATGTCTTATTTCCATGTGGATTGCAAAGCATTGTCACATAGGCAAGGATAACTGATGTGTTGCAATGATTATCCTGGATTTTCAAGACATCATTCAGTAAATGTGACAAAGGGGCCACCTGATTCATTGGGTGTGTCAACTAAAATTTGCTATAAAAAAAATTCATTATGTGGTATATCATACAGAGTATATTATTTTATTAATTGTTCTAGAAACAAATTTAAAAAGAAAAGAAATGTCAGAATATAAATCAATCAATGCAAAAGATGACATTCATTGACCATTACAGTGGAGTTTTAATGCAGTGGCTTAAACTGTATCTCATTATTGGTCATCTTTTTTTCCTCTCTCTCTGTCTCTCCCTCTTTCTCTTTGGTCCAGTATAAAAATACAACATTTACAATGGTAGTATATTTGATTAAATAATTTCATGCCACCTACAGTTTCATTCTGTTCACTCATTAATATAATCTGCATCATTTTAGACCAATCATTTGACATTTTCCTTATAGGGCTATACCCTGACCATTACATTATGCAAAGGAAAAAAGCTTTAAAAGTGTACTTACCAAGATGTCTTAGTTAAATTAATTTATATCATTTTATTTGATGTTTGCTATCTTGGCTAATAGATTAATCCAATAGGACAAATTATTAAAGCTTCAACAAATGATTTATGCAAACAAATAATATACACATTGCAGGTTTACAGTATACACGTACCCAAAACTTGGCATGCAGTTATAATAACACAGTTTCATCACAGACACAGTGGCATAAAGGACCACGATATGGAGGCTTCAGAAAAAGTTACAATGAAAATGAGGAGGAACTGAATTAGATCTGCAGGAAGTATTAGGTAATATGACATTGCTATTGTAAGAATATCTGCAGATATTTCTGTCTTTAAAGTATGAACATAGACTAGCCTGAAATGACTTCTGATGAATTCTATGGTGCAGTAGACAAAAGTGATAAATCTTATGGCGTTCTTGATGTGAATAAAAGACTGTTCATTTTTAAAATACACGGAGTGGACTGCTGTGGCTTTTGGAGTGCTTGGGAATCCTGTGCCTGGTGTTTTCCCTAGTACTTTTTACAATACATTTTTTGCTGGTTGTAAGGGATAACACTGACAGTTTTGGTTTAAATGAGCGATAGCTTGGTATGAAAAAGAGGTTTCACAAATTGACCCATGTTATTAATTAACAGCACTGATGCTGGAAGTACTGCAGGGGGAGGATGGAAGTGACAAGTTGATGTTGACCCACCCATCTTGAGATGGTGGGAAGCAGTGTAATAAGCCTAATGAGCTCCATGCTGAATATGTGGCATATTGACGATGGAAAAGTTGTTCATGAAGCATATACCTCTCAAAATGTATGGATACTGAGGCCACATGGCTGCTGTGGGGTGGTGGGAATTAGAACACACCCCCTAGTAGCTGTATGACACTGCACTCACATCTTTGTTCTCTTAACTAGCCTCAGATGTGGGTCATGCAAAGCCTCGGAGGCTAAGGTCGGTCTGTACGAAATGGTGAGCAAGCAGTGGAGCTGGTGACAGCTAATGATCAGTTGTAGGGAGGGTAAGATATTTGACAAATGTTGAGGTTCTAAAACATTACTCATAAAGTAACCTACGCTTATAGATTTAAGCAAACTATTTATTTCTGCTTTTTTTTTTTTGTTGGAATATTTAAGAAGATGGTTGACACTTCTTATCTACTCAGCATTTATCTTTCCAATCTGATGGTGCTACCAAATTTCTACCAATGATGCAACCTACTTTTAGCAATAATTCTACTTTACAACAACCTAACAATTTGTTCTCAATTGATCTACAATATTTCACACATTCCCCTCATCTGCCTACTAACTTCTTTATCTCAACATCCGTCCCACTTTCTTCAACACACTCACCAGTCAGCTTATCAAAGCATCATTATGCACCCCCAATGCTCTCATGTATATATACACTACTAACTATTCTGTACTACCCTCTAAAACTATGAAATAACAAATATATTACCCTATTGCTATACTCCTCACCTGCGGCACAATTGAACCAAATCCAGATTCTACTCCCTCATATATTCACTGATAAATGTTCAAAGTCTTTTGAGCAAACTTGACCACATTAACTCTATCATACATCATCTAATACCAGACTTTCTAACCATCAAAGGGTCATGGATTAAAAAAAATAAGCCACTTTTCAGCCACTTCCCGCCAGATACCACTACCACTTGGATGCCAGGCCAGGCCAGAAACAAGGAATGAAGAAGGAACATTCATTCTCTTCAAATCCCTCTTAAACATATGCAACTTATAGCTCACCCCAACCCTACTTCTGACTTCCTACAAATCTGACTACTAGTAAGCATGCACTCAAGAACAGTAACCCAATTTATCTAGCTGCTGTCTGCCTTCCCCTTCTATCACATGAGGGAGAAACTCAAATCCCCAACACAAAATTTTAAATTCATGAAAAGAAACCAAAATAATGTCCAGCTACTAAGAGACTTTAACCTTAACCTACTGAGACCAAAAAACATTGATACCATAGACGTCCTAACTGAAAAACCTATGCAACAACCCACACCACCTAATCTTAAAACCAACAACCACTCCCTGCTAGATCTCATCAGCACCAGCAACCTCTCACTTGTATCTGTTACCACTGTTCATCCACCATCCATTAGTGACTGTTGTCCAATCAGCTTCAAACTACTCCTGCCAAAAAATTCCATCAGAACTAATCTCCTTTAGATGTAAATCTAACTGCAACATCCTAAAACTAAAATCGATCTTCAGTACACAAGAATGGAATAATTTGCTAACAATAGATGAAGCCAATGTTATTGCAGAATCATTCGCAAAAACCCTTAAAAGCAATAAATAGATGTTTTCTACTAGTATCTAGACTGTACAAACCAAAAATCATGACTGGTTACCAGAAGACCCAAAATCATTGTTAAAACTCAGGGATGAGTTCTGGCATATATGGAAGGTGAGCCCAAATGCTGAAATAAAAAAAATATATATATATACAGCTAAGAAGCTTATCAAAACAAGCTGTTAGGTATTGTGAAGCCCAGTTCATAAAGACAAGACAAAGCCCCCTAATCAACACCTCCAAGTAATTCTGGAAAAAGAGCAGTTGTTATATAGACAGAAGCATGTAGGCAGTTTCTCACAATAGTTCAAACACGTTCTCTTCTTCAAACTTTCTCAGAATTTAGTAACTTTCTTGAACATGGAGTACACCTAATCTCTATTCTCCCCTCTCTTGGTAAAATCCTAGAGAAAAACATTTACTGTCAGGTTACTCAATATATTTAAAATGTAACCTGCTCTCCAAACACTGATTTAGTATTAGTCTGGACATTGGACAAGTGGGTTAAGGTTGTGACTTGTATTTCCTGTGGTACAGGGGATGATTTTCTCAGCTCTTATTTGCCTACTGTGTAATCTTGAGCAAGTCACTAAAACTAGACATTGCTCCCAGGGCACACATGAAAAGGACTATGTGTCTACTGGATCTGGCTGGTTAACAAATGAAAATAATAATAATAATAATAATAATTATTATTATTATTATTATTATTATTATTATTATTATTATCACCACCATTATCATTATCATTATTATGTTATTATCTACAATACAAATCAACTCAAACTATTCCTTAACCCTGAATATTCCCCCCTTACATTGCAACCTCACTACAAGATATATACAACTTATGCATAACAACAAACAACATACAAGACATATGAAAATCAGCTGAGTAATCCTGCTTCCTACAGACACTAGATCCTACCCAGTTCGGCTTTGTCAAGGGCAGATCCTGCCTTTTGAACCTGGTTGACTTCTTTGAAACAGTCACCAAAGCCATAGATGAAGGGAAGGTAGTCCACACAGCCTATCTGGACCTTGCAAAGGCATTTGACACAATACCCCACTCGGGCATCATAGATAAGCTATCCAGCTTAAATATAAACCCCTATGTCACAAGATGGGTCGCAAACTGGCTCAAAGACAGAACCCACAGAGTGAGAGTTGCTGGAGCCATGTCAGACTCGAAACCGGTCACAAGTGGCATCCCACAGGGTTCTGTCCTGGGACCACTCTTGTTCGGTATATACTTTTCTGAGGTACAGGCAACGTGGAGGACTATGGCTCACCAAGTTCATGAGACGACTGCAAACTGGGCGCCATAATCAACTCTCCAGCTGACACAAACATCCTTCAAAAAGGTCTCACAGAGACAGATAACTGGTGCCAGTGCCATGGTTTAAAGCTAAATGCCAAAAATGTATAGCCATACCCTTTGGCAAAACAATGTGCCCACAAATTACCACATAGGCGGAAACCCATTAAGTACAGAGAAAGTTATTAGGGACCTGGGGACCCAAGTTGATAGCAATCTCTCCTTTGAAAACTACATTGCCAAAGTGGTTAGAAAGACCTTCTACATAGCCCACCTCATCACAAAGGGTTTCACATCTAGATCAAGAGAGGTAATCGTGCCCCTTTATTCATCCCTCATCAGGCCCATCATAGAATACAATGCCCCTTTTGGGATGTACCTTACCTGACACCTGCAGCAATTAGAAAGACCCCAAAAGTATCTCACCAAGAGGATCAAGGATCTCAAACAGATGCCATATGCTGCTCGGTTAAAAAAACTCCAGCTCTACTCAATTGCATACCGCCTACTTTGAGGCAATCTATGCCTGACATACAAAGCTATGTCAAATCCAGAATTAATGGACATGCTCCACCTCAGTAAATCTAAATCCCTTAGAGCCACACGCTCGAGGGACTTGAACCTCAGCACAGAAATAAATAGAACTTGCTGGAGGGACAGGTTCATAACCCAGAGGCTTCCTTCGCTCTGGAATAGAATTCCAGTTCATGTGAGGCAGAGCACCTCACTGAATCTCTTCAAGAAGAATCTCGATAGGTGGATGGGGGATCGTAGGTTTGTCCTAGGGATTACTCCCGTGTCACTGTTAGACAGAGGCACAGTAAACTAAACCTTAAAAAGGGCACAGTATACTCAAATCAAGGGGTGGCGTAAGCCATACAGAATCGGGCTAGGCTTATAATTGCCCCAGGGCAGATAGCCTAGTATGAACCTATGAACCTTCCCAGACAATCCAACTCCTCCAAACACAATAATTGCCTCCTACTCTTTATCCATCCTACCCTCGGTGAAATCTGACAGAAAATTATTCATACCTAGATTACTCAGTACATCTAGAAATATAACCTACTTGCCAATAAACGATATGGATGTTGGTCAGGGCAGAGCACCCAAACTGTCATATAGTCTATTTCAGATGAAATCCTCCTATCTATATACAAATGTCAACTTATAGGTACCATATTCATTGACTTTACTAAGCTTTTTACTTAGTAGATGACATGCACTGACTTCACCTGCTTGATATTGGCATAAGTATGCATGCATTTCAGTGGTTAAAATTTTGTCTGTCAAGCCAATTTCTCAGCATGAAAATGAAGTTATCGTGCTCATCCTTAGCTGGGCTGAAATAAGGCAAACCTCAAAGCTCTGTGCTTGCCCCAATCATTTCTCCATCTACAATAACAAGATTAACAAGTTGCCCTTAGGTCTCCTCCACGTACCAATATTACTGTATGTTGATAACTTGGTACTGTACTGTTCAAATTAATATCTTAGCAGTACTACTACAACTACATGCTAACTTCCTCTCTTTAATCCGGTGGATCAATAACAAAAAGCTTATACTGATCTCCTTTATAAACACTCCTTTTCATTACCAAATGTAAGATTAGGATTCTTTTTATTAAATATTACTGATCATGGCGATACTACTATACAAAATACTAATTCATTTAAATACCTAGAATTTTGGCTAGAGGCATCACACTGAAGGGAGAATGAGAGTGCTAACACAAGAAAATTAACCCATTACTATTCCTGGCCTACGAAATCTCCCTCTTCCTCTCAAAAACAACCAAAATTGCAATAGGAAAAGGCTACTGTCCCAACTAAAATACCGCTTCCACAGTAGCCTAATAGCCTACTCATCAAAAAGAAATTGTATGCTCAAGCAATTAACTACCATATCTGAGGCTTCATAACACTTTCTCACAAACACAAGTACCACGACAAAAGCAATCCAAAAAGGAAAATGTCTCCCAGTCAGACAAAGAACAGACCTGCTGGGTTCACAGCCAATCAAACTGAACATCCATCAGCATGTCAGTTTTACCTCTAGCAGCCAAATTAATAAGTGAATCTCCATCCTGTAATCTCAGAAACCTAGACAACCCATTCCCTCACTGCAGATCCCTGAAACAAAACTTCAGTATGCAGATCACCGTTCCCTCAATTATTCCCTAAAATTTTAGACTCTTGTTTTTCAGCTTATGCAAATAACCTCTTATCCAAAATCTTAATTAGAAGTAAAAACACCTCCAGAATGCGGCTAAATGCCAATGATAAGTAACATCTTATGTGACCTGGGGACACGATACTCTACTAAGTCTCGGTACTTTCATACATTTACCCTTGTTCTCTTAAACTATTACTTTTATCTATTTTTCTCAAAACTATGACTCAGCCGTGCATTACTGTAAATATATCCAGTCTGTTATTTCCATAAATGCCACATATGTTGAGTGTTCACATTTCTGTATTTCTCACGTTTGATTGATATTCTCAGTATGGTTGCTAATTCAGACTACTTCTTTATGTTTTGTCATAGTCTGTTAATACCATCTTGTATTATTTGTTGGAATGAAACTGAAATTAGTCAGTTGTTATCAGTATCCTACCCCAGTTAGCAAAATAAATAAAATAAATAGATGAATATGCAAATAATTTAATAATGCAGTAATTAATCATAGCTGCAAATTCACATCAATTATAAAATTCATTCAAAATGTTCCTGTTTAGTTTATGAAACACATGAAATGTGTAACTTTTGCTGTTCTCAATGATAGCTGGGCTGTTATCTCTTAAGACATACTGCAAACATAATTTCATGTATGTATATTATTTATTAGCATGAATTTCCATTTAGAGCTCTTAACGTCTTGGTTATATCCTCACTATATACATACATTTTAACTGTAGTTTCTTCAGAAGTATTTGTAGTCTGTCAGACATAGTCCATGCATAATGGACCTGTTCTCAGTTTTAAAACAATCTGTGTAACTGCTAAGGCTTACTTTCTTGCTCCAGTTCCTCTTCTTTATAATTCATGCTTGACTATGCAATGTTTTAGTAACATGATTCATCTTCAGTTTTGAACAGCTCATAAAACAAAGTGCTTTGTATTGTGTGAGATGACAGTTATATTTATTATGTGCTTAATACACAGAAAAGGTAATCTTATATAATTCATTTGGCTCCAATATACACATCTTTCTGTATCACGTATTGTAAATACCAGTAGCATATTGTTAGCTGTATCACAGTGTGTGTACTGAATTGTTTGTAGTACTGTGTGCTGACAGCTAGTCATGGAATTAAATTAAAACAAAGATCAACTCTAAAACCGGTACATAACAAGCTTACTTTACCGTATTACATGTATTTTAAACATGTTCACAGCTAGTCTAGATCTGGTACTGTTTACTGAAACCAAAGCTTACTAGGCTGACAAAATTTAACAAGCTGACTCATGTGCCTTTTAACTTTCTTGTATGTATTTGCCATACTGATTGTGTGTAGGAAGCATGTCCTTATCTGACATGTTTAATATAAATCAGGCTTGTTTCTACTGCTTTTATCTCTGCAGGCTTATAGACACAAATATTGAACTTCACATCTGAGCTCTCCTTCTACTCAGTTTTCTCTTCATCTTCATCAGAGTACACAGACTGTGTTAACAGATGCTCATCTTTACGAATCTTATACTAGTCAGTACTAAGTCTGAGACACCCCATCCATTACATCAGTATACATTATGCGTGGCTCTCCTACATTCAAATGTCCATCTACTACATCAAAATTCTTTGCTTAACAATGTGCAAACATGTACCTTTTAAGCTTTCAATGAGTATAAACTATTCATTACCAGAAATGTGAAGCTAATAGCTAAAGATCTTGGCTTAATAAGGATCACCGTCATCTTTTTTCCCTCACCAAATGACCACCATCAGGTACATTTGGCCTAGTTGTTCTTCAGTAGGGATGATATCCGGATTCATTTATTCCCTAATCAGGATGGCAGCTACATGGCCCATTCAGTCCCTTCTTGAGGAAAGAACCTTATCAGTCTGTCCCATATGAAACTAGGATCATGGGTTAGGAGGTGAGATGAAGCAGCCATGTGGGACTCTTTTCCCATGCCAACCTCAACCTCATGCTGACCTTGGTTAAAGCTGTTAATGTAGGGGGGAGATCTCCCTATATATGACTATATATCCCCTGCAATTGCATCCCTGATTTATGTGTGCTATGAGCCAATGTTTACTTCTAGCAATACCCACCCCTGTTGGGGTGAGTGTTGCATCAATTCCACATACTCTCCTACCTATCTTAAGCTTCCTACAGGTTCATCATATGCCCTCAGTCTTGTGCTTCACCCTAATATTACCTTAGCTGTCACTTTTTCACTGTTTAGAAAAAGGAACACTAGCATAACAATAATCAGCCATATTCTTGTTCATATACCATACATGTATCTCATAAATATTTACCACTAATAACGTGATATTGATCCATTGATCAGCCATTTCTCTATGATGGCACAAGCTATTTCATGCTAGTTTATTTCCTAGCTTTCTTTTTTCTCCACTTTGTATTACTCTCTGAGTTTTTATTGTTTGCGTATAAACTATTTTCTACCAATATTTATCAAAGTTAAGTATTCTTGATTGTTATCAATTTTTTGTATTGTTTGTAATGTGTTTTTGTAATGCAGCTTTTCTCCCCAGGGCTCCACTGAGAAGGGGCTTTTGTCCCAGTCTGATATCCCTGGTAAACAAATGTAAAATAAAATAAATAAATAATAAATAAATAAGGGATGGGGAGCTGGAAATGACATCTCACTTCCTCTTCCACTGCTTTAGCCCTACCAGAGTTTATGCTGTTAGAAAATTTGGATTGTATGGGTTGTAATCAGTGCTTTATCCCTCTATACACAGGCCAGAGGCCAAAAGAAGATATTTGTAAAGTAGGTTTGCAAGTACAAGTCAAACCAAAGGGTGAAAATGTCACACAAACCATTTTGAATGAACTACAAGAAAGACCCAGCAAAGCCTGAGTTTTCACTATGTAATTCATCAAACCTCCTGCAGTAGAAGCCCAAGGGATATGTGCAAATGAATATACAATTAATATCCTTGACTTGCTGCATGCTCCTATTACATCTCTTAGCCCAGTAAATTACTAACCTGAAAGCCTGAACCCAAGTTTAATTATCTTACTGTATAACAACAGATGCTCTCTTTTACTGAAACATTATTCCGTTTGCTTTTACTAATTTTTTTTATTGCTTATTATTCTTTGGCATAGCTTTCTCATTTTTTATCATATTTAATTTAATATAAATTCTGTTTGCATGTCACCCTAGGTACCATTTATTATTCTTTTTCCCTGCTATTTTCTCCTCTTCTTTGTTTAAGTGTCCCAGTATCACCCAAACCAGTCTTTTTTTCATCCAGATTATGAAAAAAATGTTCAATATATCTCACTAAAAATAAAAAAGTAAAAAATAAAATGGAATGATATAAAGGTGAGCAAAGGGACTACTGCTTAATTATCATTCGGTCATGTTAAGTGTCTCGCTGTACGTTGGAGGAAGTCCTAATATGGCAATGCCATATTGTTACTTGGCATTCACAATTAAGCTGAAAAGGTTGTTCCTTGAAGAACTAAATTCCCATGTCACTGTGTAGCATGCTCAATCTTTTCTGTTTTTATTAATAGCTAATGGATCGTGGCTCAGTACGATCAAAGTTAAGTCTGCTGTTGTCCAGTCTCTTTGGCTGCAATGCATTTAGCCCTAGATGCTAAACAAACACTATATAAGAATTAAACGCAGAAAAAAAACGGAATACCGTGAGTCTTTTCATGCTCGTGATATAAGAAAACATCTGAAAGCTGCCCAAAATAATTCAGAGAGTGCAGAGAACTTGGACAGCTTACCATTATACTGTTTGTCTGGAGGCTCAGTGACAAATAAGTTACCTGAGATATCTGAAGCAGAAGTAGCACCCTCTCTATAAAGGTACAGTAATGTATATAAAATTGAAATGTCAATTAAACAAACTGAAACAGGTCATAGCTATAATGCACAGGCAGCTGCTAAACCACCATGTGCAGGATTTATGGAAAATTAATAGGGCTTCTGCAAAATACAGGAGGCTTACTTCTCCTTGCCAACAAACTGATTCAGTTACAAAACTCTTCCATTAAAGTTCTCACCTGGGGCAAGGGAGAAACAATGTAGAAATTAATATAAGCTGCATGGTGGCAATGGAAATATCTTTTCCAGGCTACACAGCACTAAAAAAAAATGTTAAAAAATGACATTTAAAAACAGCATAAGCAATATGAAAGTAAGGTAATTGATTTTTGAATTAATAACATACGTAAGAAAATTTTAAATTTAATTTTAAATTTTACCATTTACAAGTAGTAACTATTACAAACTATTAAAGAACTTTGGAAATGAAAGTAATATCCTGAATGTACTTTATACTTTCTGCAAATGTTTTACTGTTACAGAACCTTTCTATCTTGTATTTCCGTAATAGAACTTAATGGTGATGTCCTATCTAGTATATAAGTATCAATTGTGTAATGTAGTCTAGAATCATGTTTTGCCTGCTACTTTTTTTTTTATATATAATGTAAATGTGTTTGTCTCTATGTGGAGCTTTTCTCCCCGGGCCTCTGCTGAAAATGGAAATACATCCAGTCGGACCAGCCCGGTAAACAAATGTAAAATAAATAAATACATAAATAAAATAAATAAAGAGTTATTGGCATTCCTAAACACTCAAGACTCCATTTCTAGTTTGTTTACAACATTTTAAGGCTCTTGTCATACATATGGATATTCATACATGTGATATGAAACATGTTTATGGAACTGAGAGATCTCAACACATTCAACGGAAACACGTCTTAACTAAACCAGGGACTGCAAATGTTAACTTGGAATCACTGCAATAGAGATATATTTTTTCCTTTATATGGAAAAAGAAAAGAATGAATGCTGAAACTGTTATAACTCCTGTGTTTACTGGCTTTCCTGTGCTCATTCTTCCAACAGAGATAAATGTATTCAGTTATCAGGAAAATACCAAGTAGAAAAAACGTACTGCTCCATGCCCCCCCCCCCCCCCGGAACATAAATATAACAACTCCAAGATCTCACTACAGTGCAGAAGATGGAAATCTTTCCATACCACAATGTATGGAGATGCTGGTTCCCCATGGTCAACATTTCAAAAGTGGACCATATGGTCTCGGCCATATGGACTTCAACTTTCTGCAATGTCGACCATGTGAATATATATATCTATATATATATATATATATATATATATATATATATGTATATAAATCAGTCCACAGGCAACCTTGTAACCAGCAAGCAGACCACAAGAAAGGGATCCTTTCTTGTGGTCTACTGATTTAACTATTTTCCTCTTTTTACCAGTTTTTGGCGTGTTTATATATGTATATATATATATATATATATATATATATATATATATATATATATATATATATATATATACTGAGAGAGAGGGCCCACTAGTTACCTCAGTGCTGTCTGTAGAGGATGTGTATATATGATGACCATACTTATACCATTTACATTTTAGCATTTCAGTAATGAAATAATTACAGTATTTACACTACACTGATTATAGGAAAGGAAATACTTTTTTGATTAGTTCAGCTAGCTTGTAATGACTATGCAGAAGAAAATAAAATGGTTATACCGTAGGCTTTATCCAATTTACATAAATAGCTTGTACCTGCCATTCAGCTGATTCTGTTCTGGTAATCTTTAGTATAATTCAGCTTCCTTGTCCTTAGAGGCCTGCAGAAGTTGTACAAATTAATTTCTTTGGTGGTATATCTCACAATATATCTGGGATGATTTTTATACAATAAAATGCCTGCCATATGGTAATGGCATTCAGCAGAACAGTCTTTTGTACAGTAATATTCCAACAGAAGAGCAAATGTTGCGCAAACTTCCCGTTCAGTTTTTTTTTTTTAATTTAGAGGATTATTTCTTATGCCTGCATATAACTGCAACACATCAACTGAAGAATTCCCTCAGCATTATAAGTAATGTTCTTGTTCTTTTGCCACTTCTAGCAGGCCAAGCATCCTCTACTGCTACATGTGAGGGTGGATAAAGCTGACCAGCTTCTAATGCATCTGTAATGATGCGGTCACAAAAGCCCAGGTTCAATAATTTGACAACAACATTGACACTGTCCTCTTGCTTTCTTCATAGCTGAGCACCCACAGTACACTTGCTAGTTTAAGAGTTACATGGCATTGACCTTGGAAGTCAGTGTCCCACATCGGATTGACTTGCAGCAATGTAATGGGTCAGTCACTTTGGACAGAAGATGCTCATTAAGAAGACTAGTTCCAGAAGTCAAGTTTCCATGAATTTTGTCAAGCATGGGAAAAGCCAATACAGCTGATAGAAAAACAACTGACTGAGTCTTACCAGCTTTTCCTGAATGAGATTGTAGAACATGGGGGACTGGGAAATTTACACTTTCGCCATTGCAGTGCAGTTTCAGAGTTGGTATGCAGATATAGCAGGGGAAAAAGTCTGTTCCAGATATTTCTACCCTCTGGTCAGTATCTGAAACAAAACAATCACAAGTGTTTTCAAAAGGTGGTCATTAGATTCCAAAGGACAGAAACATTTTTAAAATTATTAACTAAATTCTCTGCTCTGCTGGGACAACTGGTTAAAAGTGTAGTATGAGTTTGAAATGTTCTTGAAAGAAAAGTTTCAAAAAAAAACATTTACATACATTTTTATTAAAAATCTAAAAAAAAATAATAACCAAAAGAAATGGAACATAACTATACCACCTAAAATGTGATTTTAAGAATTTTATTTTTGACAGCTCACTGTCAAATTTTCTACTGATCCGCACACTTCATGCCATTACATGTACACATATACGCATACAGTCATTTAAAAAATGCATCACAAACAATTGATGTTTAGAAGAAGAATACCACTGTTGTTAGGACCCACTTGTTGCTACTTCATGGGATACTGTAGGAGGAGCAGTTTTTTTATGCACTTTGGAATCCCATAAATGCTGGGAACAGTAGGGATCACTTAAAAAAACTTAAATCTCCTACCCATATGTAACCTTATTATAAATTGTTGTCAAGCTAATCAATTTTTTGTCTATAAACAACACCTTCATCACTACTGAGTGAATATCTACTGCCAAGGAGAGGGAAATCAGTCCATTAAGATTCTTTCAGGTACTAATTGATATAAACCGAAACAGAAACTATGTATGTTAGGTATGTGAAACTTTTACTTTCCCCCCCATTGTTGACAAAACTTAAACTTAAGGGTAAAAAACCTACATCACTCGATGCGGATAGCAAGTTGGCTCACAGGCAGGACCCAGGATGATTCATCAGAACTATCGTGCCCTTTATGTACCTAACCAACCATATCCAACAACAACAACTGAACGCAGATTCCTCTCCTAAAGAATACAGGGTGTTAAGTAACATGTCCTATGCAGACTGCCTCAAGGCCCTATCCCTGTATTCTATTTCCTAAAAGTTTTTTTTTGTTAAATGTTCGACCAGTATGGTTCCATTACTTTTTGTTTGAGTTTATGACATTTCTATGAAAATAAAACAAGTAATCTACTACATACAGTGAACTCATCAGATAGAAGAATATTGATTATGATGCCCGCTGTACATTAGAGAGATGAGATATTTAACATATAATGCAATTAGCTATCGAAGGTGTAAAGAATGTCAACAATGATAGTATACTTAGCTATAACAGAAGAGAATAACATGCCAGCACTCTAACTAGTCACTAAGTCCTGTATCATATCATGTCATTTTTCCAATGTAAATGCTTTTGTCAGAACACATTATTTCACTATTTGGCACATTTGTGCTACTTTCCTTTGTGAACATCCATTGTTTTATGCATATGCTGCTATACTGTGTGCCTGATATCATAATATTTCATCTAGTAATATATAACTATGATTTGAATCATATTAATTGGACACTGTTTCAGAAAACCAATAAAGATGGACATTTTGTACAGACATAATTGTTTTCTAATGGTGTCGACATTCTAATGATACACAGTTTATGTACTGTCCTTTCTATGTGTACTCCTGTGGAACCTAAAAGCACCTGATTGTATGTATTGCTACTGCATCACTCTTTATTGTAGTTTTTTTGTTTGCAGTAGTGAAAACTCTTCCTGGCAGTTATGACAGACAAGGTACAGTGCATTCCTTTCAATCCTTCTTGGCATGTTCATTATATATGCCCTGCTACCATTTTAGTGGTCAGTGCATGGGTTTTATTCTTTAGACTTTGACTAACAGATTCGATTCATTAATTCCTTCATTCTTTCCTCCTCTCGCTTGTCTAGGAAACATACATTGATTACTTTTATTCCAGCTTATCATACCTTCCAGGAGTTATATCATTACATGGTTTGCTGACCTAGGCATTGCTAACATTCATATCACCCGAAGGAGTAACTTATGCAAATAAAAAAAGATAACTAAAGCAGCCTCTTAAAATGAAACAGATTAATCAAAGATAATATTGGTTTATCATGATAATGATGTTTCATTACAGCAATATTGAACATTAACATGTTTTCACACATGCAGTCTACCAAAATCAATCCGCACACCTTTCACCTCTCATTATATGATCTCAGGCAGTAAAAGCAGTCAGTCACTGTTAGTACAGCACAGCATATTATATCATGTACAGTATTACTATCTCAAAGTTTGTGGTGCCATAGCCATGACTTATTCATGTTTCTTGCAGGCACCTCCACATACGAACTTATGATCTAGAACAAAAGAAGTCATTTAAAACTCCTGTGAGTAGTTCTGGTAATGGCTGCATTTTTTCCCCATATAAATCCTTAAAAATGGGGGATAATGGATGAGATTGGACTTTGCCAGTATTTCAACACAGGTCTCAGAACATTATGAAAATAGGGAACTTTTACAGCCATTGCTATTGTAAAACTCTGACATTTTTTTCGGGGAGAATGAAGAATGAGTGGCATCATCTACTTCTGGGTGTTATTGTGTAACAGAAAACAGCAGTGATATATAGCTATTTAGTTAACCTACATTAAGATATTTGTGTATGCTGTGGGGAAGACTGAGGTTTGTGTGGGGAGTAATTTGGTTGGGAGGTCTAGTATTATACACTCAGAACAGAAAGAGAGACATTGTTGTGTTTTCTTTCCTTCTCCCTCTTTTTCAAGTTTCTACAATCTGAAGAGTTGTTACACATGTATACAAATCTGTATCATTTTTGTCAATGGTAGGTCTGACTGAAAGAAAAATGTTAGGAATAAATGATTGAAATTACATTTGACTGTAAAGCAGTATTATCAAAAAACATTCTGCAAAACATATATACCATAACATACTTTATGCAAGGGGCAACTCCCACTGCATAAAAGCTTTCTGCATGGGGCAAGTCCCCCTGCACCACCAAATGGTGGGTTTCACCCATACATCCCCTTAAATACACTCTCACACCACAGTCACACACCCACGGAGGAAAAAAAAAACACATACTATGAATCAGTGCTAATGTACAAACACAAACATCTAGAAATCTGTGGAACAACATGACAATAATATTGCCAATCCACAAAAAAATCTTCTAAATTATGTTCCCAATAACTCCCATGACCAAAATTGACACCAGACAAAAAAAAATCTAGAGACTTCTACATTCCAATGCATACAATTTAATTTATAACCTAAATAGTTGGCTTAATTAATGGTAGGAGCCTATGGGACATTTTAAGCACATGATTATTGCTTGATTATTTAAACAAGGGGAATGAGTTATTATGTTATGTTCTGATGAAGTCCTGATTTGTATTAGGATAAAAGCATACGTTTGTGATTGCACTGTGTTAAACTATATTTGCATATTAGCTCATTAATAAACTTGTTCTTTTTAAGGCATTGATTGATGGATTTATGGATTACTTCATAGTTGATATAACATACAGCGAGGTGACACTAACTTGGAAGAGTTCTTGGCTGTTGGATTTTAGTTTTATGAGAAAAAGATATCCTGACTATTGTTGGCTTTCTTCGGACTTCCAGGCGAACATATGTGCATGAAGCACTATTAAACTAGAATGTATAACTGATGACACACATCACTGTTAAGTCCATGTATGTTCACAACTAGGACAGACAAGAGGGAAAGGAGCTGTTTCCTCTTCTTACTATGTCTCTGGAGACCCTGTTAGCAATATCAAGTTCGGGTGCATACTATTAATGATACAGACTCTGTTTGCTAACTTTTCTCTCTAGTGCACTTGAATGTCAACCAGAGGCAGCTGGATCTATTAGTATCACATGAAGTATTGGCAGAAGAGTGCAGAGGCTGTGATGGAGGATAGAAGTCTGTCTGACGTAGTATTTTCAGTTTCACACTTCATGTCTGATATAAAAGCATAGGGTACTGAATGAAGATCTTGCACTATATGTAATAACATCCTGAATCCTACCTCGTGAACTATCTTAGTTTGCATGTGTAATACTTGCCTGTATCATTTTCTGGTAATTAAATTTACTCGCATTCCAAAACTATAATCTCCACATCTACTAAGTCAGAATGGATCAAAACAAAAACATAGTAATTTAAAGTTTAGAGTATATAGCAAGACAAATCATCATTTTATGCACCTTTTCTAATGTCTTTCTCCTGCATTTCTGCAGTCTTGAGACAGAAACACAGATTTTGACACTAAGTCTGTCCCAGACTCTCTACTATTCATTCATTCATTCATTCATTCATTCATTCATTCATTCATTTGTTTATTGAACAGATTCCAAATAAACCCTTTTTGGTTAATTCATGTCAGATCATAGGCATTAAAATATTATCAGTATACAAGACGGTATACATTATCTACAGTACTAATGCCTGAAGTTACTCATCTCCCTGTAATACAACAAAGTAGCAAAAAGTAAAATAACATCTATCACAGATTTAGAGAGGGAGATGCAGCTATAAACTCAAAGGTCCAGTTTTGGGTATTGAGGAAGTACACAAACACTCTGTGGTAACACGGTTTATAATACTAGAGGTAAATGGCCTACCTCAAGCCCAAAACAGGTACAACAAGAGAGGTCATTTTTATGAAGGAGTTAAAGGGTCAAAGGGTTTCCTTAGACTGAACAGTTTACTGACAGGAATGAAGTTATTTTTTTTTTTTTTTTTTTTTAGTGAGGGAATACAAATAGATTATGTGTGACAGAGAGGAAAATAAATAAAGTAGTGGTCTCATTAAAGAGACATATGATATAAAAGACAAGCATTACACTTTTGCTATGGACACATTCAAATAGATTGTTCTGAGGAGGGAGCAAACTCACGGATACAACACAGGTCTTCAGTAAAATGTGAGGCTTGTTAATACTAGCTGAAAAGAAAAAAATGAAGGAACAGAAATTTTTTAAGAGTTAAGCAAGGAGAAGGACAGAAGTTATATGCAAGGTTACTGGAGTTGGACCATAATCACAGTATAAAGTTTCCCAAGTTAAGTATATTAGACAGAAATCAAGTTTCCCATGGAAATAGTTGGACCAAATGGTCATCTTAGCCGGATAAGGTACAGATTGTGAGGTGATATTCAGGACAATTATTCAACTTGGAAAATCTTCCATGCCAAACATCATATTAAAAATATTACACAAAGTTTTATTTCCAATACATCTACACTTAGATTGTCTTCATGGTAGCAAAAACTTAGTTCAGTCATGAGCATTGCAGGTAAGAGGTATTAAAATAGTAGCTAAGGTTTCCTTAAGCATCATTTTACATTCATTTATTTGGTAAAGGGATGTGTTGATGTTTTAAATACCACTGCATGAAAAGAAATAGTAGAAATATAACACTGTTTCCAGCATTATTATGCACAATCAGTTAAGCCCCTTAGCAACAAAAAAATAGAGAAAAACATAACTTCACAAGTATAAACAGTAGGAACAACAGTGTCATAACAGTTTGCAGAAGTAATATTCAAGTTGCAACTGCCTGAATGTAGATGTCCTTGTACAAAGGATATCTCATAGACAGGCTATTAATAAGATGAGGGACCCACCCTAAATATGCCTGTTATGAAACTATAGCACCATGTGAGAACTTTAAACTTTCCTCAAAGAGAGAAGTCATGATGTTGATTAATTTATTTGGATTGGGTGTTGCTGAACAGGAGGGCAAAGATCTATGTCTGTACTTTGCATGCACGTGAAGTTGGTTCCTTAGGGTAATTATCTCTGAAATACATAGTAATGTACATAAAACCTGCACATACATTTACATGGCTATGTAGCTTTAGTTATTTGTTCTTACTAAACTGCTTGGAAAACACCCTTGATTGCTCAACACAGAATAAAATCAGAAGCTTGATTTGACTGACAATTGTAATTAGCCCATTAAGGAAACAAAAGCAAAAGCAAAAATATAGAAAGTTTTTGTTTAACTGGTGCTTGCAGTTTTCATGATATTTTGTTTTAGTAATAGATTTTCTCTGTCCCACATCTTTCTCATTTTTCCTTCTCTCACTGTCCATATCGTGAATATGAGATTCTGTGGCTCAAGTTTGAATTGTTGAGGTCTGTGTGCTTTACATTCAGTAAGGGACTGTTTGTTTGGCTACTACCTTGGCAAAAAAAAAAGGTATGTCCTGATTTTAGTAGCCTGAGTTGTATGGATTTTTATATTACTAAAAGTACCAAAATACCTTCTGTAAAGGAACACTTCACACCACATTTTAAAACATTTTAATCCCAGAACTTGTTTTATCCCTTAACAAAATGAATGCTTTCCTGTTATCCTACAAATGTTCACAATGATTATGAAAATAAGGCAATGTAAACCATTTCTCCAGCATTAAAACAAAGTCAGCTAGGGCTTCTGAATGTGGCATGCTGCCTGAGTGCCAGAGAGTTGTTATGCTTTATTTAGGATGACAAAAACCTTGCTCTGCCAAAGTATGAATACAAGTGTAGTTATGGGTGAGAATTAAACTAAAATATGCTACACTGTGTCATCCAAGATTAACTGAGAAACTCTGAGCGAGCTATTAACAACAAATATTCCCCATACCCCAAGCAAGAAGAATTTATGCCTAATGGGCTTTACTGGAGAGGTGAAGCCAGTATTTGAAACACGCATACACACAGTAACAGTAGCAGTTTCAAATCTTCTGTTACCGTCCAAACCATTAATGCAGTATGTTCTTCTTGCATGCACAAATTAATACACATTGTGTAGATCTCTATATTGGTTTGTACTTCAAAACCTGAAAATAGACAAAGTATGTCTTTGTATAAATAATATCATCTATTGCTTTAATTGTTTGCTAGAAAATAGGTTCATAGTTTCTTGCTAAGATTAAAACCAAAGGAGACAATTGAGAAGCTCAGCCACATCACCCAGAACTAATGAGAGGATGACAATGTCCCCATTTAAGTAGACTTTTTTTCCCATATCACAGGTGAAAATTTGCAATCAGTCATCTAGTCATGCAGACTGGTTTTAAAGGTTGCTAAATCAGTCTCGCTGATATGTTTGAATGTCCCCCATTAAGTAGACTTTCTCCACATATCTCTAATGAAAATTTGCAGTCATCCATTCCATTTGGTTATCCACACTGGTTTTAAAGGTTACTACAAAAATACTTTGCATGTGAGGCAACAGCAGCCTATTCCACAAAAGGCATGGTAGAAAACTATATAAACTGGGAACAAATCCTAACATCATTTGCTGGATTGCCAATTGGTTTAGAGATAGGGCACAGAAAATAAAAATAGGGGAAGTTACCTACACAAAGAGACCATTCACCAGTGGAGTTCCCCAGAGTTCTGTGCTTGGACCTCTCCTATTTGGAATTTACTTTCCTGAAGTAAAAGCTGATATTAAAGGGCCCTGGCTGACTAAGTTTGCAGATGACTGCAAGCTAGGAGCAGTCATTGAATGCACAAATAACTTAGCCATTCTGCAGGAAGGTTTTTCCCAAATAAATAACTGATGCCAAAATCATAGACTGAAATTAAATGTCAAAAAATGCATTATTGTATCCCTTGGGAAGTCATGTACCCCAGGGAACAACCACATTGATTATACACCCTTAAATGCTGAGCCACTTGTTTGTGATTTTGGGAACTTAAGTGGACACTAAAGACTTTACACTACTCAGCAGACATCCATGGATATTGGCACAACCCATGACCCATAAAACTAGTGCTTTTAATTTTAGAAAGTGTCAAAAGAACGTTTGCCAATTTGATCTCAGGAGGAGGGTGAGGGTGAATGTAGAGGCAGAGGGGAGGGTGGATGGATTGAAGTTGGAAGAAAATTTGTCTACAAAAATATTAGCAATGCCCATGGGTGTTAAAGAAGGAGGCACCATTGGAGGTAAGTTTAGTATGGAACTGCAGGTTACTTTTAAGCTTCCTAATATGGCTGAAGAAGAAATCCTTATGATGTCTTTTGAATTAGCTGCAATTCTATGTTCATAGCTGGACTTACAGTTTCTTATTGTATGTTTGAGAATCTTTCTTGCCAATCTTTTATTCTGATAAACAGGACATTTTGTTATGGATGGCTAGGACTTTTTTTTCTTTTATTATGGAGTGTAGTGTAGACATGGTAGTTCTACCACATGGGTTTAATTCTACACTTGCCATTACACTTAAATCTTATTGGTGTGGATACCTCAAAGCATTTGTCCAAGAGTCAGTAAAATTCTGAACTGTAGACAGCAGCCTCATTTGCAAGTTTTTTTTTGTGTGTGTAGTGCTATGCCATTTGTTATTATCAATAATATCCCCATACAGAACAAAACAGTAAATAACTAGGTTTTGGAGTAATCCCTGACCACTGACAATATAGTCCACAAAGTAAATTTTCTTAGATAAGATCACAGCAAGATGATCACATTTGGCTTGGGAGGGGGTAAAGAGTGGGGTGGTACAACTGTGAAAAGTGTACATGAGGAAAATATCAAGATGATTAACATCTCAAAAGGGAGGGGGGGACAATTTGGTCAAGTGTATTGGCATTTATTATGTGCAGATATATGTCAGCATATTTGTCATTTCTTCAAAATATTTGTCATTATATGTGTGGAACAGAGAAGTGCCTAAAAGAAAGATAATTGGTTCAATTATTAATTTTCCCAAATGTTTAAGGTGTTTTGTATGTTCTGAAGGAGACATAGATGGGGATCTATAGTTAGCTATAATATGATAATTTACTGAGTCTAATTTCTACAAATCATTTATGTATTGTCTTTATGCATTATTTTCTGGTCAGAGATTTTAAGATTTTTATGGATATTTTTCAAGAGGACTATGCGGATGTGAAATTTTAAGGTTTCAGAGGGTTTTTATTTTTGCCCCAAGCATATGCACTCTTCTCACTTTATTAACTATAAGTTGTCAGATGGGCTAAGCATTACCACAAGATCCATTTTATTTTATTTCACTTTAACTTGCCATTATCATCACCATGTCCCACTAGGCCTCAAGCTTAGCTGAAATAATTGGTTCCATTCACAGCAAATTACATTTCTGAACTAAAAACTGGCTACTGAAATTCCATTTGCCTCAAAGTTACAAACCAGTTAACTGCATTGCCTATATTTTGTAGACCAAAGATGTTAGCTTTTGCTATATTTTGTAGGCCAAAGATGTTAGCTTTTGCCCCTGTCACAAGGCACACAGTTTTCTTAAGGATTCTGAAAGCACTCATATTGTAAAATAATAGTGAGGACTACAGTTGTAAGGACAAGAGATAACTTTCTAACATATTGGATTATGTGATCATGAGCAGCACATGAGAATCCATTTATAGGGCTATTAGCAGATGTTATTTGGACTGTGGTGCAGTTTTCACAGAGTGGCTATTGACACCTTTACATCTATTGCTGGCCTTATTGTCTTACAAGGATGGTATGTGTCACACTTGTTTTTTCCCTTTGATTTCTACCACATATACGTCTTCATGTAAGATTATTTTAGGGGACTTTATATTACATTTAGGATAAACTTTATAAGACTGATCAGTATTAGACAGACATGAGCAGATTTCACCATGTTGAGAAGAGGCCAAGGTACATTGCTAAGACTAGATGATTCTGAAAGTGAACTAGTCATATGAAAGATGTGGACTGGAGAAAAGAGATAGTATAATGTTTGTAGCTGTGGGACTATGGCGCAGTCTCAAAGCTATTAGAAGTACTAAGATTCTTTGAAAATAGAAAGCAGGATTTCACTAAAGGAATAGATCACTATATAAAATGCTGTTCTGTCTGCTTGGCACATGACTATAGAAAATGGAATTTCTTTTAACAGAAAATGACAAATACAGAGTGGAGCAGTCAAATACTCCAAAGAAAGGTCTTACGTCTGCTCAGCTTGTGACCCATGTTTGATATTTGTATACTTATTTTTGTATAACACATAAATAGCTGACTTCTAAGCTACTTAATTTTGGCTATGATGAAGGAAGACAATTACAAACATGCAAATTGCTGTGAAAATGGACAGTTGCACTTTGCCTTCTCTAATCACATGAAATGTGTGAATTATGTGTGTATAGAATTAATTAAATACACATTTCATGTGGCTAGTGCTGGTAGAACTACCCAGTGTGGGTTTAAGCAATTTCACAAGTATTCTTAACTTGACAGTAGGAACTATATTATTCTTTTTCAGAAAAATGTAAAAAGTTACAGAATGCATATAATGACAACATATAATATGTAATGTTAATCAGTAAATCGTAAGATCCTGTGAATTTCATTTCCAATGTTCAGCTTATATTAGAGCACAGGGAAGAGGAAGAATGTTGTAGAATAGGATATTATTTCTAGACTGACTGTAAAATGAGTGGAATGCTGTGGGCTGGAGAAATTACATCGGTTAAGGAGCTTATAAGAGAGCTGAGACACAATATAAATCAATAAGCAATGGGCATCCAGCAGCCAAGATCTTCTTGTTTTAGACTTTAGTAAACTGTAGTCAATAAAAAATACACACAAAAAAAAAAAACAACCAGAAATTACTACTTAGATTCCAGACCTGCGGTGGTGGTTCTGCGGTAGCGTTGTCGCCTCACAGTAAGACACTGTCCGGTTTGATTCTCAGCTAGAGTGTCTTCTGCATGGAGACATGCGTGAATGGGCGTACCTTCATTGAAGGTTGTGCATCAGGGCTGGTAACTCGGCACGTAGAAATCAACTACCAATCATTAGCGGACTGGAGTTCCGCTGTGGTGACCCCTAACCGCGAAAAGCCGAAAGACACAACAAAAAGATTCCATAAATATGACTGTCTACTGGGTATGCATAAATGCCCTTCACCCTTTAACCATCAAAAGTTGACTATATCGAGCAGTAACTCTACAGATCAACATAAATAAATACAGAGACTGGGACAATTGCTAAGTAAAGATGAACACAGCCATCAGACACTAAGATTTAATGAA
The DNA here is from genome assembly GCF_019279795.1 of Protopterus annectens. Classification (NCBI taxonomy): domain Eukaryota; kingdom Metazoa; phylum Chordata; order Ceratodontiformes; family Protopteridae; genus Protopterus; species Protopterus annectens. Next base: position 935,378,082 of record NC_056741.1, on the reverse strand, counting down.
GACAATCTCATTAATCCCAAAGTGCTTTGTCATAGAACAAGAAGCTACTACTGTAAAACTGAATGATATCAAAGCAGGCTGTTTATACAGTGCATATGATGTTCAAAGACTCTACCACACTACAAGTTATAACAAATAACCTCTGGTATATAAATGTAGACATAAGGGAGAGCAATGTGATTCTGTTCCTAAACCTCAAAAAGGATCCTGGAAAACCTGCATCTTTAGTCTAAGTGATTCTATACAAAGAGTAATAACAATTCTCATGTATAGTGAAAGCCTTCATACTATAATATAAGGAAATCTAGTCAAGTGTGAGGAGCACGGTACAGTGTTTAACATACAGTAATCCTCTTAAGATAAAATAACATGCATATTGTCCAGAAAACTAATTCTTTGGTCAAGATGTAAGTAAGTCTACCATGGTGGGTTTTAATTTGCTTTTATTAACAGGACACAATAGGCAGTATGGAGCTAAAAGCTTTGTCAGTGTGAAGAAAAGAAATAGTTATGTAAGGGTTTTTGCTACAGACAGTGACTGACAGCATGATTTTAGACAATCAGGTAATATTTAGGTTATAACAGTTGTCTTAGTTATGTCTACATTCCAAAACTACAGATTTTATTCCATATTTAAAATTCAGTTGCATTTCTGAGAATTGATTGTTTTTTGTAAGATATGAACAGTGTGGAGTGTGGATATGGGTTGTTCAGATCTTTGAGTATTAGCATTTCTACATGAGAAATTAGTGTAAAGTCAAGATAAAGAAAGAAATTATGAAAACTGCAGAAATGGGTTGTTCCAGGATAGAGTAATGTGGTACAATAACTTGGAGAAATACAGTATGAAAAATCTAGAGACACCAGAAATGAATAATGATTTGTTTTCAGGTGACTCATAACAAGCGATCTTAGCTTTGCAGAAGTAAAATCCATTTATATAGTCCTTGTTATCTTTGCTTTCTTCATACTAGTATAGCTTGACTAAGATAATGAAGATATAGGAATCCAAGTGTTTATGTTAGTGAACAAAGCAATGCAGTGCTTCACAAAGTAGGCCAGATCTGGTCTTTTGTAGAGTATAAAAGTGTGGACATTAAGTAGAGCAGTGTGTGTCCTGTCTAGAAAAAACATAAAGGTAAACATTTTCCAGCTGAGAGGGAGAAAGCCAATGAAGAAAGATGGCTTACAAAGATGCAAAGAGAAATTGTAAAAGTATACTTGGCCATCATACAACAAAAAGAGAGTCCCTTATCAACATGCCCATGAAAGATAGTCTTTCTTTCTAAAAAAATTATCTTGACATCCCTTAAGAGATAGTCGTTTTCTGTATTTAGTAATATTTTTACTTAATGTGTCTATTTTAAGACAAGTAAATAGGTCTGTAGTCTGTTTTCAATGATGAATGTACCAGTAGCATTGAAAACAAATCAGTAGACAGAGAACACATATGTGAAGTAACAGGCCACAATAAACTTTTAGAAGTAAAACCTGAAGTACAGTAACACATAATTTAATATATAGCACAATTAATGAACAGCATAAGATTTTGAGTAAAACATGTTCTAATAAGACTTTATTATACAATCTAAAAACATTGAAACAGATGAGAAAAACACACTGAACTAAGTCCATGGACAAAAAGAAGCTATTAGGATTCTGTAGCCACAAAAAGGATGATGACAAATTTTTAAGTAAACAAATTACAAACAACTTTTTTGTACAATATACAGTGAGATGTGTATTATGGAGTGCACAAAAAGTACAACGACCAAGACAGCTACAATGTTATCTGAAAAACTAGAAAAAGGACTTAAGACCACAGACCAAGGAATGGCTTCACAAAAGTGGATTAATTACACTAACAAATTTGCAACATCATTTGACTAAAGTAAAAGCACAATGGCAAAAAAGCAGATTTTTTTTACTTCTAGCAACAAAAAGTTCAGTAATTACATAACTGCCATGGTGGTATAGATGGTTAAAGAGCTGACTATGGCTAAGGACAATTAGCTGCAGTGGCCAGAAGGCTGGGTGTGCCCACTCTGGGTGGAGGGAGGCAAACAATTAGAACAAGGCAGGTGAGTTGGGTAAAATTATTAGTGGCCTTAAAGACAGAATGCACTGCAGGAAATGAGAGCTACTTTAAGACACTGGTTTATCTCTACATTTGATTATTTGCTATTATATACATAAAAAGCTGCTCAAGTTGTCTTCATACTGGAGATGTACCAATGGAATGGTAACTGTAGAAATGTATCGCCTCCAATCCCACCTCCATGAAACTGCATCAATGGTCTAAGGATTTTCAGCTATAGATCTCAGTTGTATGAGCCACTTCCCCCTATAAGGTGTTTTTCTTTTTCTATATGAATGTTAGGGGTAGTATGTAGTAAACTCTCCACATTAAGAGCTGCAGTGGAGTTGTTTCTATAAAAAAAATGTTTTTAATTAACATCATCTATTGTTTAGCCATTTTGTTCCACAGGGAGTTTGACTCATTCTGCTTTCTTTCATGAAATTCTTTTTCCACATATGCATAGTAGATGATGTCATCACAGTGTACCGGAACTCTATTCATGGACTGGGTGCCATGTGCACAATCTCCATACATTAATCATTTTACTTGACTGACCCCTGTTAGCACATATTCTGTGCAATATCACAACAGGTGATAGCAATTCAGTATTAAACACCAGTGAGCTACTTTGTGATTAACTTGTAATGCTACCCCTACTGGAAATGATAGAGAAGTTCTGAATTTCTCTACCCTAGAATTTTAACTTCCTTCCTCCCAGTTTAAACTGTGACTATCAATGCTCATTTTTTCTAATAGATTTGGAGACTATTTGTTGAGTGCCATTTATTAAGAACCTTTTAGAGTGTATCAATGTTTGTTGTCATTACAATATTTCAAATTATTTTTGTATTGTGAATTATCCTTTAATATTTATCTGCTGGTTACCAGATTTCTATGGGTTATCAGAAATTTGCCTGAATCCTTCAGTCTTCAGCCATAAAGTTAATCTCCTTGGTTACTCCCTACTAAAAGTTGTTAGGTTGCACAAAACATGATGATATGCTTCGGTTTGTCAAGGCCTTACTTCAGACCTCAGAACTCCTACTTCATTTTCCTGGTTTAGCAGTCTTAAAGTGCCTTTGTATGGATGCTTTCCTTAATATTAAATGATAATGGCCAGCAAGAGAGTGTACCTTGTAGGCCATTCCAAGCCCAGCCAATGACTCCATGTAAGAATAAAACCGTGCACATTGTGCCTATAAGTTCAACACCTTAACTACTATGCCAGCCTCCCATTGTAAAGTATTATCAAAGTGACACATTACCTACTACACTTAACAAGACTTCAAAACCCCTTATTTCCTTTGACTGTCTAGCAAGGCTTACATAATGGATGAGACAATATATTTAGCTTGGGTAGTATTATTAAGTGACCTCAACACTAAATGCAATGTATTGTATGATTTATCAAGCAGAGCCACTCAGGGAACACAAAACTTTCACCAAAACATATCCTTGCAAACAAGTATTAATCCAACCAGCAGTAGAAAATGGCATCATATACTAAATGGTGCTCAATTTATCTGACTGTGTAGGTACATATGATATTGTATCACACTTCATTAGCAATCACTGCAGATGTAGAGAGCTGAACAAGTAAACAGTTCCACCTTGTTTTTATGTATCAAGACAAACTAGCAATAGTAACCTCCAAAGTATCTTGCATATGCATGCAATCAGATACTGGATACTTGCTGCTAATATCCAGACACTTGTGTCCTTCTAGAGGTATTTTAAAATTTATTTTTGTTTACCAGAAAAGTCCAATTGGGATAAAACCTTTTTTCAATGGAGTCACAAGGAGAAAAGCTCCACATTTAACAATTTTGACATATACATAAAATATAGTTCCATGATATCAAAAAGAATACAAAATATAGGTGGTGTACATATGCAAGAGACTCACATAAATGTCATTTAGAAACAGAAGACATACATAGCTTACATAAGTATATAAGGTATTGAATTTTCATTAGAAACCAACACAGTCTTGTACATAGCAAAGAGACATATGGCATTGCAAAAGATACTATAATATTACCCGTAACTTCTAGCAATTAAAATAACGAAAAGATGAGGCAACTTAACTATGGAAATATTAAAAAAGGGAAAAGTGGTTGATAATGAAATATAATATGATATGATATTTTAGTAGTAGGTCAGCTATGAAAGTATCATAACATGTAGGTTTGAGATGCAAAGTAATTAGGAAAATGAGAGTGGTTGGGGCTACTTGGACTGTTGTGAGGAGTATTAGTTTTGAACAGATGAGGAGGCAACAATGAAACTCTGACAGAGAAGCAACAGTGAGATAATGGATGATCGAATTAGAAAGAAGAATAGATTGAGTCTAGACACTTAGAGCCTGTGACAGACTTTGTCTACATAAATTATGTCAGTTAATGTTGCATGGCTTTGCTCCTGTAAGAAAACTTAAGAGTTGAGATACTCAGCAACTAACCTCTTCCATAAACACAAAGCTAATTGTAGAGGGTAGTTATTTTTACTGTACCAGAGTAGTTATTTTTACTATACCAGAGCATGAGGTAC